>NC_133522.1:9818571-10152142 GCF_049354715.1 Callithrix jacchus | reverse complement strand
AGAAACCCTAAAACAAAGATGAACAAAGTAATAGAACTCTCGAACAACATAAAACAACTAGCTATCGAACATGTATACATAGCTGTCTTTATAGTTTACCCCGTCTTAGGTATTTTGTTATTGCAACAAAAAATAGATTAAGAAAACTTGTTATCAGAAAACTGATAACAAGAAGTGAGGTTGTGGCTATGTAGACAATTTAAAGTGTGAACGTAGCTTTGGAGCTGAGTAACGGGCAGAAGTTTAAAAAGTTTGAAGGAGCAGGCTAGATAAAGCCTAGATTCTGGTGAAGACTTTGATGATGAGAAGATTAGGGAATGTTTGGACTTCTTAGAGATTGGTTAAATGTTTGTGACCAAAATTCTGACAGAAATATGCAGAGTAGAGGCCATTCTAATGATGTTTCAGATGAAAATGAGGTGTATGTTACTGGGAACTGAAGTATAAAAGTTATTCTTGTTATACAGTTGCAAAGAACTTGGCTGCATTGGATTCATATCCTAGTGCTTTATGGAATTTAGGAACTTAAAATTGATGAATTAGAAATTCAGGCAGAAAAAAAAAATAAGCAAAATATAGAAGCATCTGCATGGATTCTTTCTTCTACTTCTATTGAGATTTGGGAGGACAGGAATAATTTAGTCAGAATTTATAATCAAAAGGGAAGCAAACTAGAAAGATTTGGAAAACTGTCAGCCTGCCTATGTAGTAGAGAATGAAAGGGCATTTTCAGCAGAGGAATCCAAGCTTGTGACCAAGTGACTGTTTGCTAAAGAGATTGATATGGCTAGAAGGCGGCCTGAGGTTATTCACAAGGATTCCAAAGGCATTTCAGAGATTTTCAAAGCTGCCCCTTTCCATCACAGGCTCAGAGGCCTAGCAGGGGATAATTATATTGCAGAATGGGCCCAGATTGCCTTGCAGAGTCTCATGCCCAGAACTGCCTCATGATTCTATTCTCTGCATCCCAGTGGTGTGCTCCTCAGTCACTCCAGCTGTGGTTCCCTTTGCCCCAGTTGTAGCTCAACCTGCCTCCCAAAAAGTGCAAGCAAGTTAACTTTGGCAACACTATGTCATAGCTCAACTGGACCCAGATGCAGCTGATGCCACGGTTTCAGAGAGCTCAGACAGAAAGCCTTGGTGGTGCCCACATGGTGCTAAATCTGCAAGTGTGCAGAATGTGAGAGAAGCCAAGAAGGCATGGCAAAGACTTCAAAGGATGTATCAAGCATCCTGGGGCCCAGAAAGGGACTTGTTGCAGGGTCAGAGCCCCACTAGAGCAATGCAGAGCGAAGATGTGAGTTCAGAGCTGCTGCAGAGTCACCACCAAGGCAGTACCTAGCAGAGCCATGGGAGCAGCACTGCTACTGAGAATCTGGAACTGTATTCCTTCCATCACGCAACAGCTTCCAGCAGCAGCCAGCCAACCTATAAGAGATCTGAGCCAGCGTGATCAGTTCTATTTCATGTGATGCCCTGCACTGCCCTGCAGTTCCTACAAGCAAGAAGGCTCTGGCCAGATGTGTTCCCTAGATCTTGGACTTCCCAGCTTCCATAACCGTAAGAAGTACATTTTCTTTATAAATTATCCAATCTAAAGTATTTTATTATAGCAACAAAAACAGATTAAGATAACACTCTTCCAAAATAAAATAAAGTTGAAACATTTACATTATCTGATTCTAAAAATTATTTAAAAGCTATACTATTCAAAAACGTATGGTCATATCATAAGAATAGACTTGTAGATTTTTGGAATACAACTGAAATTCCAGACACAAAACCATTTTTCTATGGACAACTAATTTTTGACAAGTATGAAGTCCATTCATTAGGTAAAGAATAGCCTTTTCAACCAATGATATTGGACATAGCCACGTATAAAAAATATGAAATGGGATCTTTCCTCATATCACATACAAAAATTAACTCAAACCAAGAGTCTAGATGTAAGATCTACAACTATAAACTTTTTAGAAGAAAACATAGGGTTAAATCTTTCTGACCATTTTTTAAATATGACATGAGAAGCAGCAGCAGGCAAGAGAAGAGAGCTTGTGCAGGAAGACCCCCCTTATAGTAGACATCAGATCTCATGAGTCTTATTCACTATCACTAGAACAATATAGGAAAGACCTGCCCCCATGATTCAATTACCTACCACTGGTTCCCTCCCTCAACACATGGAAATTCAAGATGAGATTTGGGTGGAGTTACAGCCGAACCATATCACTACATATGATTGACAGCTTTATTTGGAAAACAGACTGAAGGAAGAAGAAGAAATATATTTAATTTTCCTTGTTCTTTTCTAAAAAGAACAAGGAAAACAAAAATAAATGCAAATTCAGCAAGAGTTTTAATAGCTGGAGTGAATTTATGTTGAAAATATGAAAAATGATTTCTACTATGCATTTATAGGTATGAATTTTTAAAGTTCTATAGTCTTTTACAGTTAACATGAATTTTACTTTGTTTTAAAAGAATAATTTAGCACATATAAAAGTTTTTGAAGTCAGTCACAATGGCTCAGACCTGTAAGCGCAGCACTTTTGGAGGCAGAGGCAGAAGAAATCCTTGAGGGCAGGAGTCCAAGACCAGCCTGACAACAATGCAGGACCCTGTCTTTAAAAAATATTTAAAAATTATCCCCACATTAGCCTCTACTCCCAGCTCCTCGGGAGGCTGAGGTGGAAGGATCCTTCCAACCCAGGATTTAGAGGCTGCAGTGGGCTATAATCATATCACTGCACTCAGCCTGGAAAACAGAGCAATATCCTGTTTCAAAAAATAAAATAATAAAGGCCGGGCGCGGTGGCTCACGCCTGTAATCCCAGCACTTTGGGAGGCCGAGGCGGGTGGATCACAAGGTCAAGAGATCGAGACCATCCTGGTCAACATGGTGAAACCCCGTCTCTACTAAAAATACAAAAAATTGGCTGGGCATGGTGGCGCGTGCCTGTAATCCCAGCTACTCAGGAGGCTGAGGCAGGAGAATTGCCTGAACCCAGGAGGCGGAGGTTTCAGTGAGCCAAGATCGCGCCATTGCACTCCAGCCTGGGTAACAAGAGCGAAACTCCGTCTCAAAAAAAAAAATAAATAAATAAATAAAAAATAAAAAAATAGAAAAAAAATAAAATAAAATAATAAATGAGTAAAAGAAAATAAATAAAAGTTCGTTTTTTCAGATAAGACATGTAAAATTTTGGACATTGAGGTATTTTAGTTTTCCAACTCTCACTGCTTTAATCAAGCTAACTCAGTCAAAATAAAACATGTTTCAGTGGAAGCTATTTTCTATGCAGTCTTGTCTTCTCTATCACCTAAACATGTTGCCTTTAAAGAAAGCAATCAATAAAGAATATTCGAACCAGAATCTATTGATTTATGAAATAAAAATTGATTTGAGGTGCTCAAGGTTTTCTAATGAGATCTAGCAAGAAATCAGTCATGTGACGTTAACAAAGACACCTTGTCAAAACAGCATAGTAAGAGGAAGCAGTTGCAAAAGAGAAGTGAAATGATAATGAAGGGAATAACATATTCAGAAGCTAATGAGTACATAAAAGAAACATATACTACATAATGTCAGGGGGGCAGGTATAGAAAAAACACTTAAAACTTTTCAAAAGTATCCATGTGATAGGCCAATAAAGTTCTGAAATAGGCTACCAACCAGTGAAAAGCCAGTCTGCCAGCAGTGCAGGCAACACAGCAACAGGAAGTCACATTTATGTTAAAGACTATGGCTAATTCCAAAGCAGAAGAAGAATGTGAGAAAGAATTCAGTTACATCTCACAGAACTGGTTCTTAACACAGCTGATGGAAGCAAGAAAAAAAATAATAACTGAAGCTAAGGTAACTCTAACAAAACGCTGAGTAAGAACAGGGAAAACCTTTGTAAATTGTTACAAATGTCTTAAGTACTATTTTAAAGAAATGGAGATGCAATTATATAGTTCTTTCATTTCAAAGAGGATAATTGAGAAAATAAAAGTTGTGAAATTTCTGATTAAAAAATTGCAAAACACCAAAGCTGTCTAAAAAGCTATTTACTCTGAAATGTTACAACTTTGAAATGAGCATCATGATCATTAAAGATTAACAATTTAAAGAAATATATATATTTTTCTAATCCAGAGCTTATAATGAAAAAAGTAAAAGCTTAATGGAAGCTATGTAGAAATAAATGTCAAGACACATTTAGAAACACTAATTAAAAAAACACTGAAAAATAAACCCAAGATTCAGCAAAACAGTTCATATTGTGATTTAAAATTATTATCATTTTAACGAAGTGGTTTATAACATTCAGTGTATAGTGTGTGTACAGGGCAGAGAGGGAAGAAAATATTTAAGCACCTGTGCACAAAAAGACGTGTTATGCAAGTTCTGATGTATTTTTTCTCCAGACAACCATAAGTATAATTAAGGATAATTTCATGTGTACATAAACAACAACATATATATAAATACATATATATGTATATCTATATACACACACATATATATGTATATATATACACACATATATATACACACACATATATACACACACACATATATATACACACACATATATATGTATATATATACACACACACATATATACACACACACATATACACACACACACATATATATACACACACATATATATACACACACACATATACACACACATATATATACACACACATATATATACACACACATATGTACACACACACATATATACACACACATATATATATACACACACACATATATACACACACACACACATATATATATATAGTTTGTTTGTTTGTTTGTTTGTTTGTTTTGAGATGGAGTTTCACTCTTGTTACCCAGGCTGGAGTGCAATGGTGCGATCTCGGCTCACCGCAACCTCCGCCTCCTGGGTTCAGGCAATTCTCCTGCCTCAGCCTCCTGAGTAGCTGGGATTACAGGCACGCGCCACCATGCCCAGCTAATTTTTTTGTATTTTTAGTAGAGACGGGGTTTCACCATGTTGACCAGGATGGTCTCGATCTCTTAACCTTGTGATCCATCCGCCTAGGCCTCCCAAAGTTCTGGGATTATAGGCGTGAGCCACCGTGCCTGGCCCATATATTTTAATTCACAAAACACAAGTGAGAGTATTCCTACTGTTGCAAGTAAGCTCAAAACAAAATAAAATAGAAGCCATTCTATCATAATATCTGACAAATATTTAGTGTATAATTTTCTATATTTATCTAGTAACCTTTATATATTTACTTCTTTGCCCTGCCTTTGTGCAAGACGGGCATGTGTACACCCAGTATTGAACTACCCATTTGATTCCAAAGCCGAAAACAAAAGTCAACATATAGTTTTTAGGTTTAGTTTAGTTTTGGTTTTGTTTAATTTAGGTTTTCTTTAGTTTTTTACAAATTTAAAATGGTGTACCTAACAAAAATCTCTTTTAAATGATTGAAACTTTTATTTTTCTTTTCACCGAAGTTTGACGGATCATGAAAACAGACTTGGATTTTTATTCAAAAAAAAATGCCAGTAATTAAATATTATTTTGTGAGTGCATCTAAAGTGCATTTTAACCAAGATAGCATACAAAATTATACATAAATAAATATTTAAAAAATCGGAATTTAAGTCATAGTGTTTAGTTTTATTCTCTTATGTTTTAAAAAATATGTCAAGTTCTCATACATAAAACACCTGGAAATACCACACAAATTATTAAGCTTTTGCAATATTACCATTTGATGTAATTGCTATAATGCCTGCAGTAAAATTATTTTAGAAAAAAAAATTGTAGTCTGGGCATGGCGGCTCACACCTGTAATCCCAGCACTTTGGAAGGCCAAGGCAGGCGGAACACTTGAGGTCAGGAATTCAAGACCAGCTTGGCAACATGGTGAAACCTTGTCTTTATAAAAATACAAAAATTAGCTGGGTGTGGTGGTGAACACTTGTAGTCCCAGCTACTCAGAAGGCTGAGGCAAGAGAATTCCTTGAACCAGAGAGTAGGAGGCTGCAGTGAGCTAAGATTGCCCCACTGCACTCCAACCTAGCAACAGAGGGAGAATTCGTTTGAAAGAAAGAAAAAGATTGTAAAAAGACCTTTTGAAAATAGTTTGAAGGAATATTATTATGTCCTTGTTTTACTTTATTAGATTTTTCAAGAAAAATATTTAATGGTATAAAATGTAATTTAATGGGACTAGCTTGTTGTTGCCATAAAATCCCCATTTCTGTCACAATAAAACTTAGAAACATTTTCCTTTGTTTGCTAGAAGTTCGTCTACCTCAAACCCCCTCCACAGTAAATATATTGTTGACTATACTTCCCCAACATGGTTTAATTTTTGAGAAAATAGCAAGTGAAGAAGATGATAAAAATATAAAAAAAAATGCCTTCACACATTTTCTATTTTTTTTAGAACCACCATGCATATATTCAACCCTCTCTGTCAATTTTCTTAAATAGAAGGAGATATAGACAGGGGAGAAGGCCCATCCTGTTAACATTAAGACATTCCTGACCACCGGATTCTCTTTCACCACTGTCTTAAGCTGATTGGCTTGCCATAACAAAATACCATAAATTGTGTGGCTTTTAACCACTGAAATGTATTTCTCACAGTTCTGGAGGCTGGCAAATCAAGGTCAAAGTACCAGCAGATTTGGTGTCTGGGAGGTCTCTCTTTCCAGTTCTAGATGGTGCCTTCTCACTGTGTCTTCACAGGGTGGAAGGGACAGATGAGCTCTCTTGGGTCTCATTTATAAGGATACAGGTCCCATCAATGAGAGAAATAGCCTCATGCCCTGATTATATTCCAAAAGTCTTCCTAACTCTGAAATCTTGAGGGTTAGGATTTCACATATGAATTGGGGATGGGGGCAGAGGAACATTCACTTCACTGTAACCACCCACTATGATGCTGGGAGAAGCTTTATAATCGAGAGTAGAAATCCAAGAAGAGGAATGAAAATCGACTATGACTGGCGTTTTGCAATTCACCATATTAATTTATCCTTCATAAAAACCTCTATAGCCACTCTGTTCAATTTATTCTCCATTTCTAATATGCACTATTCGCCTAGAATCACAAGCCCATCCTCTGGGCCACTAACCCCATCCCAACTTCACCAATCCCACATTCTGTTTACAAGGAAACCAGCTCTCAGGCATAAATATCATCAATACTTGCTAGTAGTTTAGGACATACCACCTTTCATGTTAGATAGAACCAAAGTTTTAAAAAAATGGGTTTTGTGGCATTAAAAAAACACTTCAAAATGCATTATTTTATTTTATTTATATTTTTGAGAGGGAGTCTTGCTCTGTCACCCAAGCTGGAATGCTATGTTGTGATTTCAGCTCACTACAATGCATTATTTTAAAATAAGATGTTAGTTGGGCGTGGTGGCTCACATCTGTAAACCCAGCACTTTGGGAGCCTAACACAGGTGGATCACATGAGCTCAGGAGTTTAAGACCAGTCTGAGCAACATGATGAACCCCATCTCCACCAAAAATAGAAAAACATAGCTAGGTTTGATGACAAGCATCTGTTGTCCCAGCTCCTTGAAAGTCTGAGATGGGAGGATCCCTTGAGTCCAGGGGCTGAGCTTGCAGTAAGGGAAGATGGTACCACTGCATTCCAGCCTAGGTAATAGAATGAGAATCCATATCAAATAAAATAAAATGGAAAGATTGTTGTATGTGATGTTTTATCTGGTGTTTTAAATTACTAGATGGTGCTTTAGGTATAATTTTTACTTAAAATGGCTAACATGGGCTAACCTAGGAGATTAACTATTATACATACCACAATGCTTCATGTGGAAAAAATATGTTATATTGCAGAAAGAAATTTCTTAAAATTCTCAGTTTTTAAGATGGCATAGTTCTACTGCATTCCAGATGTCTCTTGTTGTGAGATCTCAATGAATTTACCATTCCTGGTATTTTCTCACCCTTTACTGGCTCCATCCTTATGAAATTTGGGAAGAATGAGTTGGAAATGCTCAACTGCCTCAAATCTATTCATTTTGGATGAAGATGGCTTCAAAGTTCTATGTACTTTACTAAGTAGTAGCTGATTGTCTCCTCTACAGAAACACACACACACACACACACACACACACACGCCTAATCAAGCTACTTCCTTCAGCTCATGTCCTACTAGTACTAAGGTTACTATCTTGGCTTCCAAATGCCTATTATTTAACTTCGTTTTCAATTTGTTTGGAATCCCAGTTGAGGAAGAGCAATGATAACAACTGTCTTTCAAAGGCCCCCAAAATGAGTTCAGAATTAAGAAACTCTGAGAATACAAAACCCAAAAAAATGACAATTTGCAGGGAAAAATACATTAGGAACCAGAATCAGCAGCTTTGAGCTTTGTACTCTAGGATATTTTGACCCAAACTCTGTATAGTGGCTTACATTGGGACTAGCATGCATTTACAGTGATGCTATTGGCTTTTATGTTCTGTGCACTAGGCAAAAGGCTTTGGCATACAGTTTATCTTGGCAGATGACAGCTGCATGAGAGGATTAGCACTAGCAAGGTCATGGGCCACACAGGCTTCAGCAAAAATCGTGGGTGGTCTTTGCCAAATGTGGGGAACTTTATGATAGAGGCTGCTGCATATTTAGCTTGAACTACACCTAGAATATATATGCTGGCATTCAGGGCAGATGCTGACAGATCACAGAGAACTTAGCAAGCAGGAACAGCTGAGGCAAATATACAATTATAGGCAAAAGAGTGTCTTCGCAGGCTATTTAGGCACTGGTTGGCAAAACAATCCCTGCTAGTTTAAAACTGCAGCTGTGTTACATTTGTGCTAGCTACACTGTGGAGGTTCTAGCTTCCAATTATGAATTCCCAACTTAGGGAGGTAACGTTAGATAAGGACTCCTTTCAGCTGAGTCTTCTAGAACAGAAAAGCCAAATTAGACAATTGTAAAATACTTTAAAAAAGCAAAACAAGAAACAGAATATCAAACACTTATCACAGGGGTCCAGAAAACGCAGCAACAATGAAATGCTACTCAAAATTTGCAGCATTAAGCAAAGGAAAAGACTATGGCTCATGCTTTGTTCTTATTAGGCCACTAGGGGCTTGACTTCAGAGACATCCACAGCAGTTTCAGCTACAGAGGATGTCTTTTTAGCTGAATCCAAAGTTGGGGGTAAACAGTATTTTCGGAAAAATAGTCTCTTAGGTCTCAAGCAGTATGTTGCAAGCTGTGGAAATGATCCAGGAATGACAAGCCTGTTTGTATGGGAGTGTGCGCCCTATGCTGCCAGATGGAACCTGTACTCGAGTCGTTATTGGAGTGCCAGAAACAAGGCACTTGAACAGCAAAGACAGTTAATGTGGTCATCACAACGCCATGATTAGTTGTTTGACAGGAATGAGTTTCATTCACACAATTTTGGAGATATGGCAGAAAATGAGTGATTTTTTCAGTCTAGGGAGACTAAATTCAATTTTTCCTCGATCATCTCTCCTTCACTATCTTGACACTGAAGCTAGCTCCACCATGGTCTCTTACAGCAGGAAGAAAGAGTTCTGAAAACAAAATTTGGCCAGGGATAAACTGTTCTCCATATGCTGGACTGCTTCTAATCTGCATTTGGGTAGCTTTGGTCTTGTCCATAAAATACCATGTGTAGGATTAACTCTTTGGACACTCTAAAAATAAGGCGCATCATATATGGCTAATGCGACTCTAGAGGCTCTGAAGAACCAGACTTATTCCCATGACAGAGAGTTCCAGTTGTAGTTACTAACGAAACAAGATTCAGGGGCTGAGACCCAGCTGTTTGAGAATATACAAAATTTCTAGTTAGGATGGGGAAATTTTATATTTATTCAAAATAAAATATTACAAGAGTAAAGAGAATTTCAAGTTAAACCTCAATTTCTCTGGGTTTTAACATTTTAGGACTTTAATTTGCGAGGAAGTTTACTCTCTCTGACTTTAATTCTCCCAACTCATAATTGGAAAGAGATTATATTCAAATTTGGGGCATCTCTTTGTTGCTAGAATTTTGTTGCAATGTCTTTATATATTTTGCTCTTAAAGTATGCTGCCTTCGATTTCATGGTGTGTCAGAAATGGGCTATATTCAACTAAGTGAATTTATATTTGTAAAGGAAAATGAAATAGGAAACAAATATTTAGCATTACTTTAGTGAAGTCTTGGATTTGATGTAATTAATGTGTCTTGATCCGTTTGTATCCTTTAGTGATTCCTGGAGGATAACAAGAAGTGTAGTGGTTGGGATTGGAACATGGCATCATGAAGGTGGGAGCAGAATGACAGTCTTTTTGCCAAAGGAAAATAGCCAAAACTCTGTTTGATCATAGATTTAGCAATGAAGCTCACTTAACGGAAAAACAACAATGAAACCAAACCAAACCCAAACTGTGGCATATGAAGGTAACTGTCTTAAGAAGAGCACACTTTATAAAATTTTTTGTGTGTGTGAAGGAGCCTCAATTTTTATGAAACTCTTGGTTTCATCTCTAGGGAGAAGCTATGTCTGTTTGGTAATTTGAGAAATAATATTTTTGACATTATTTGTTCCTTCTCCTTTTCCTCATCGTGGGAGTAAAATGCTCACAGGGAAAGAACATTCCCTTTTGTTAATGGTTTTGCTTTAGTGTCACAACATTACCAAAATTGACCACTACTTTTCCCTACGCCCTCCTCAACCCTCTCTTTAGAAGGGTTAACCCCATGATAGACAAGTGCATTTGACGATGTTTATAACTGAAAATCCAGGGTTCAATTACACGACCCCCTTGACCAACATAAATGCTTCATCTTGTCACCTGCCAGGTAAATAGCTGAAATTTTGGCCCCCAATGCCTTATTCTTTGTCTTATTCATCAAAATTTTCAGATCCCAGGAGGTGATTAAAAGTATTATTTGATAGTCCCCTTTAAAGACACAAACACAACTAAATGTTTAGGATACAAACTATTGTTAAGTTTAGGTTGCTGAGAATCAGCTATAATTCCGCAGTTTCTCCTATATATAAAGCCAGCAGAAAGGCAACTTTGGCTCCAGGCTGTTTCTTCCAAAACACATGGTAGCTGTGAGCAAAATTGACTCTCATTTAAATCAGTATATCTCAGAATCTAGGGAACGATGTCATCAGTCTTTTACAGAATTATGCAGACATAGAAAGTAATTCTTCATATTTAAATAGATACAAACAAATGGTATTTTGGATACTAAATTACAGCAACTCTGATACTGTTTTTATTTATGTTGAAAAAGAAAAGTGACCACTTACTTCTATGGAAAAAGAATTGCTTAGAATTATAAAATCAGAATTTTTGGTTAAACATGTTATCTGTAAATTGGTCATATAATTATTTGAGACATAAGAGCTCTGAACTGTTATTAAATAAATGACTTTTTGGAAAGTCCAAAGAGTGTGAAAATGTTTTTGTTTCTGAGTGATGCAAAGTAGAATACGTGGTCAGGATAAAATCCCTCTAGAATTTTTGGAATGCAGACCAGTAATGAAAGCATAGAACCTAGTCTATGAGTTAGAAGCATAATATGTGCTATAGAAATAATAGGAGGGCAAGTGGGAAAATTAAAAATATAGAAGCCTTGTGTGCCTAAGGAAAGGCATTGACATTTTCAAATGATATTTGGTAATGCCATTTCTGTAAATATGTTTTAAGTACAGAAATTGTTTGCATGAAAAACCTGTGGAAATTTTTCTTGGGAAGTCTTGAGAGACAAGAAATAAAACTTTCAAAAATAGTGCTGGCTTCCCTTTGTGGAATGGATACCTCAGATGTTCTAATGTATGCTGAGGTAAAGGATTGTTTCAGTATTCCAGCAACTTCTAACTTTCTTACTTCATTTTCTTCCTATATAGGGACTCATTTCCTGGTGTGGGAAGTGCTTATCAGATGGTGTGACCTGACCATGGTGCTGATTTTTTTTTTTTTTTTCTCAGTAGGACTTCCATATTATCACCCCTGTGTGAAAAGAATAAAGCATAGTTTGTAATAGCAACAATTTAATGCCTCTCTTTTTCTTAGGTTTGCTAAAGGAGGATAGAAGCAATCACAATATTTGAGATTTAAAGTAATGTTGATCTGGTATTTACTACCTTTACAACTTGAAAAAGTTATTTAAACTTTCTGAGTTCAGATTATTTGCTTATAAGTTGGCATTGATAATAGACATATTTTATTGGGTTGAGGATTATACATGGTATTAAAAAGCATCTTACCTAGAAGAATGTCACAGTAAATGTCATATCTTTTTCTTCTTCACTATAATCATTTACTGAAAAACAAATGCCTAATTCATTACTAACTTGTAGAGTTCTGGATGATTTCATTCCTATGATACTGCTTGCTGAGATAGTTGCTCAAAATTCTTTTTTGGACCCGGCACTTTTGGAGGAGGGTGTATCATGAGGTCAGGAGTTCAGGACCAGCCTTGTCAAAATGGCAAAACCATGTCTTCACTAAAAATACAAAAATTAGCTGGATATGGTGGTGGGTGCCTGTAATCCCAGCTATTCAGGAGGTTGAGGCACAAGAATAGCTTGAACCTGGAAGATGGAGTTTGCAGTAACCAGAAATCATGCCATTGCACTCCAGACTGGGCAACTGTGCAAAACTTCCTCTCAAAAAAAAAAAAAAAAAAAAAAAAACTCTTTTAGGGTCTCCAACTTTGCATTTTGTTTTATTTTATCTTAAGTTTTAGGATTCTGGTCTTCACTCTTGACTGTGAAACTCCACAGGCATAGAATATGTCATTCTGCCTTGCTGAACTTAATATTTTCTCTGTAAGCAACCCCATAAATGTAGAGAGTTGTGAGCTAACACTATTTCACCCGTCTAAATTGTTATCCAAATCCTAACAAATAACAAACTTTTCTGGAGTCTGAGTAAGATAGTTTAGGATTGGGATTCTTATGACCTGTGTGTTTGTGGGGGAGGAATGTGAGCATGTGTGTGTGGTGTCAAGATTTAGGTAAAATAATTAAGAACACTTCTATTGTGAACGGAGTTTGCTTGGGTTGCTTTGATCTTTGAAGCCCAAACTAGAATTTAAAATGACCTTGATAAATTAAAGAAGTCATTCATCAAAAACAGTATGAAATTTAATAGGGACAAGTGCAAAGAGGCACACAGGGGAAATAACTATGCATGCAGTAAGCACAGGGGTGACTCTAAGCAATTCTGAAAAAAAATATGTGAAAATTATGGGGAGAAAAGCTGGTAATTAATCAGCATTTAATTGTTAATTTTCAAGAACTGATATGACACTTATATACAAAGTATTATGAGCTACCATAGAAAAGCAGAAAAATAATCTTTTGGCTCTGTAAAATTTGAGAATAATCCTCCTCTAAATTTTGCCAGTAGTGAGAATTTTATTACAGCAGTATGTTTATTCATTCTATAAGTATTGATTGAGACACTACTGTATCCTGTGTAGTGTTAAAAATTGTCATTTGCTCCTTCCTTCTAAAGATCATAGGTGACAAAATAACATTCTTATCAATATAAATATCCCTTGTATTAAATTTTCTAATTTTATTATATTCTATGAGTCTGAAAACTTGAGAACCAGAGGTGCTGGGGGAGAAGGAGGAGTGGAAACTGGTGTCAGTCTCAGAATCCAAAGGCATAAGAACCAGCGGCTCTGAAGCGTGAGGGCAAGAGAAAAAGGAATGTCCCAGCTTAGGGAGAGGGAGAGATCATTTGTCCCTTCTCCACCTTTCTTTGTCTTTTTGTTCTATTAGGACCCTCAACAAATTGGAGGATGTCCACTCACATTGGTGAGGGTGGATCTTCTCTACTCAGGCAAATGCTCATCTCTTCCAGAAACACCCTCACAGATATATCCAGAAATCACATCTTACCAGCTATCTGGATATCTCTGTAAACACAGTCTGTTTGACATGTGAAACAAATCATCACAGACTGAAATTATATCATCAGTTTTCCTGTGACTTCAGTTTGCTAACAGTGAATCTTGGGACATCTCAGCCTCCATAACCATGTGAACCAACTCTTTATAATAAATATCATTATGACATCCTTATGCAGAAGAACGAAACTAGACCCTTATCTCTCACTGTATACAAAAACCAAATCAAAATGAATTGTAGACTTTCATGTAAGACCTCAAACAATGAAACTACTACAAGAAAACATTGAAACAAATATCCAGAACAGGCGGAGGTTGCAGTGAGCAGAGATGGGGTCACTGCACTACTGCATGGGCGACAGAGGGAGACTGTCTCAAAAAACAATAAAGAAAGAAAGAGAGAGAGAGAGGAAGGAAGGAAAGAAGGAAGGAAGGAAGGAAGGAAAGAAGGGAGGAAGGAAGGAAGGAAGAAAAGAAGGAAGGAAGGAAGGAAGGAAGGGAGGGAGGGAGGGAGGAAGGAAGGAAGGAAGGAAGGAAGGAAGGAAGGAAAGAAGGGAGGGAGGGAGGAAGGAAGGAAGGAAGGAAGGAAGGAAGGAAGGAAGGAAAGAAGGGAGGGAGGAAGGAAGGAAAGAAGGAAGGAAAGCAGGAAGGAAGGAAGGAAGAAAGGAAGGAAAGAGGGAGGGAGGGAGGGAGGAAGGAAGGAAAGGAAGAAAGGAAATAAGGAAGGAAGGAAAGAAGGGAGGGAGGGAGGAAGGAAGGAAGGAAAGGAAGAAAGGAAATAAGGAAGGAAGGAAGGAAAGAAGGAAGGAAGAAAGGAAGGAAAGAAGGGAGGAAGGAAGGAAGAAAAGAAGGAAGGAAGGAAGGAAGAAAGGAAGGAAGGGAGGGAGGGAGGGAGGGAGGAAGGAAGGAAAGGAAGAAAGGAAATAAGGAAGCAAGGAAGGAAAGAAGTAAGGAAGGAAGGAAGAAAGGAAGGAAAGAAGGGAGGAAGGAAGGAAGGGAGGGAGGGAGGGAGGGAGGGAGGAAGGAAGGAAGGAAGGAAAGAAGGGAGGAAGGGAGGGAGGAAGGAAGGAAGGAAGGAAAGAAGGAAGGAAGGAAGGAAGGAAGGAAGGAAGGAAAGAAGGGAGGGAGGAAGGAAGGAAAGCAGGAAGGAAGGAAGGAAGAAAGGAAGGAAAGAAGGGAGGGAGGGAGGGAGGAAGGAAGGAAGGAAAGGAAGAAAGGAAATAAGGAAGGAAGGAAGGAAAGAAGGGAGGGAAGGAGGAAGGAAGGAAGGAAAGGAAGAAAGGAAATAAGGAAGGAAGGAAGGAAAGAAGTAAGGAAGGACGGAAGAAAGGAAGGAAGGAAAGAAGGAAGGGAGGGAGGAAATCCCCAGAACATTGTGTTGTGTTGGTCTGGGCAATAATTTTTTGTATAATATGCCACAAGCACAGGAATCCAAAGCAAAAACGGATGAATTAGATCACATCAAGTTAAAAATCTTCTGCATAGCAAAGGAAACAATCAATAATCTGAAAAGACAACCCAAAGAATGGGAGACATTTATAACCGGAATGTATAAGGAGCTCAAACAACTCTACATAAAAAAATACATAGTAATCTCATTTAAAAAAGGGGGCAAAGAATTTCAATACACATTTCTCAAAAGAAGACATACAAATGGCAAACAGGTATATGAAAAGGTGCTCAGCATCACTGGTTATCAGGGAAATGCAAATCAAAACTACAATGAGATATATCATCTCACCCCAGTTAAAATAGCTTATGATCAAAAGAGAGGTAATAACAAATGCTGGTGAGGATGTGAAGAAAAGGGAACCACTGTACACCTGTTGATGGAAATGTAAATTAGTACAAATGCAATGGAGAAGAGTTTCCTCCAAAAAACTAAAACTGGAGCTGTCATGTGATCTAGCAATGTCACTGCTGGGTATCTATACCCAGCAGAAAGAAAATCAGTATATCAAAGAGACAGCTGCACCCCTACATTTGTTACAGCACTGTTCCCAATTGCTGAAATTTTGAAACAACCTAAAGTCCACCAACAGATGAATGGATAAAGAAAATGTGGTACATACATACAATGGAGTACTATTCAACTGTTAAAAAAAAGAATGAGATCCTATCATTTGGAACAACATTGATGGAATTGGAGACCATTACATTAAGTGAAATAAGCAAGGCATAGAAAAATAAACATTACATATTATCAGTTATTTGTGGGAACTAAGATCATAACAATTGAGCTCATGGATACAGAGAGTGGAAGAATGATTACCAGAGGCTGGGAATGATAATAGGGGAATGAGAGACAGGTGGGGATGGTTAATTGATACAAAAATTAGTTACAATATATAAAACTTACCCTTTGATAATATAATAGGGTCACTATGGTCAATAAAAATGTAATTGTAGATTTTAAAATAAGTCACATAGCTAGATTGTTTGTAACACAAGGATAAATGCTGGAGGGGATGGATACCTCATTCTGCATCATGCCATTATTATGCATTGCATGCTTGTATCAAAACATCTTATGTTCCCTATAAATATATACACCTACCATGTACTCAAAACAAATTGAAAATTAAAACACAGCCAGGAAGTGGCTGATGCGTGTAAACACAGAACTTTGGGAGGCTGAGGCAGGCAGATCTCTTGAGAGTAGTAATTTGAGACCAGCCGGGGCAACAAAGCAAAATCCTGTCTCTACAAAAACTATGAAAATAAACCAGACACGGTGGCACATGCTTGCAGTCCCAGCTACTCTGGAGGCTGAGGTGAAAAGATTACCTGAGCTCAGGCTGCAGTGAGCCATGATCCAGCCACACTAAACTCCAGCTTGGGTGACAGAGCAAGACCCTGTCCCAGGATAATAATAATAAAATTAAATAAATAAACATTATTATGGTACAGACCACACACACACACACACACACACACACACACACACTTCTAAATAGGTCAGTTTCTCTGGAGAACACCGAGTTTGATATAGCAGACAGCGTTATCCAGTAGAACTTTCTGTGATAATGAAAATGTTCTTATTTATGCTGTTTAATACAGTAGTCACTAGCCAGGTGTGGCTACTGGGTGCTTAAAATTTGATTCGTATGACTGAAGTGCATACTTTAAATTTAATTGATTTTGATTAATCTAAATCAAAATTTAAATAGACCCTCATACTTAGTGCTTACCTGGTGGACAGCACAGCTCTGGAGAGCGAGCCGTATTTTTTAAGCCATACCCTTTTGTAACTTGTATGTTACTTTCCAGATCCATTCCCTGCTATTCTCTGGTCTTCTTTTAGTAATTGTTAGTTTGCTACTTCGAGATGCTTTATTGTTTTTATGTTTTTCTTTTTATTGCATTAAGGAACACATTAAATGTTCCTTAGACATGCATATAAAATTGGCTATTTACAATACTGAGTTTTTAAGGTAGTTTAATTTAGCTTGAGTTTTCCAAAAAGTAGTAAAATCGTAGTGTTCTTCACAATTCCTCTATTTCAGCGATGTGAAGTACCAACATAGCCCCTGTTATTTTGTCAATCTGGGTCAGAAAACAGGGTCCACATTTTGTTTCAGTATTTTTAGTCTGGCCCAGCTCATTCCACAGAAGCACTCATAATATTCTTAACAGAAATTTTATTAAATGATAATGCAAATACAAAGAATCTTCTACTCTAAGGAAACACAGAGTCCCACTAAAAACACAGTCACTGACACTTAAAAAATGCACACTCTATTAAATGATTATAGTTTTTCTTATTTATTTTCTCCAAACTAATTGTGGCTGAAAAGGTCAGGAAGAATTAAGAAATGGTCAACAATCTGCTAGGAGTGGTGGCTCATGCCTGTACTCCCAGCGCTGTGGTAATCTCAGCATTTTGGAAGACCCAGGCAGGTGGATCAACAGAGGTCACAAGCCTGGGCAACATGATGAAACCCTGTATCTACTGAAAAAGCAAAACTTAGCTGGGCATGGTGGCATGCACCTATAATCCCAGCTACTAGGGAAACTGAGGTGGGAGAATCCCTTGAACCTGAGAGATGGAAGTTGCAGCAAGCCAAAATTGAGCCATTGCACTCCAACCTGGGCAACAGAGCAAGATTCTGTACCCTCACTCAAATAAAAAGAAAAAATGTCCAACAATCGTTGTGAATGGGCAGTGGAATAACTAACTAACTAACGCATTTTCACTGGGTACCTATTGTATTTATCCCTGCATAGTTTATATTTGTAACAGTCCATATGGATTTCTTTTGTAAATGAAAATTGAAATGAATGTTTTTAAGTGCTGATTTTTTTTAGTTTTTTCATTCCACTTAAGAATACTCAGAATTGTTTACTCCTTTTAAAAAAGACACAAAGAGGAAAGATAAAGGAATCTGAATTTATACATGTTAAACCAAACACCCATTCCTTTAGCAAGCACATACTGAGTGATTACTATGTTTATTTTTAGTGCCTAAAAATTTGGTCAACAAGCCAAAGGCCCTGCATTCTTCTTGCAGCTTACATTATAGTTGGGAAGAAAAAACAACACACATGTAAATAAAAAGTTCAAGTTTTAAAAGGTTATGAAGAAAATAAAATTGGAGGCATGAAGAGTGACCAGAGGAGGTAGAGGTAAGGAGGAAAAGGGTTATCAGCAAATACCTCACTGAGAATGTCATGTTTGGGAAGACTCTTTGGTAATGTAACGAAATGACCAATAGAATAATCTCCAATAGGAGTGTTCCAGGGAGAAAAAAGTTCCACATACAAAAAAAAAGTTTCATGTATAAAATTGGCTTGAATAGCTATACAGTCATGGTAGTGAGACTTTTGTTGTTGTTGTTGTTATTGTTGCTTACCTGTTTTGTTCTGTTAATAAAGTCAATTTTCATTATAATTATGTTCAAAAATAGACAGTCATCTTCAGGATGTTTCTGTTTATAGTTGATCATTTGCCAAACTTCCATTTTACATATTCCTGGCTATTAAACTCTAGAATCATATGATCATCTATGAAGTACAGTGAATGTGTGCTTGTCCTGAAGAAAATGTAGAGAAAGGAATTATCTCTCTGATGAGTTTAAGAAAATCCATGATGGCCACATATGTTAGATCATTTAGATTCAATCATTGTATAGATAGAAGGTACACCTCATAAGACCATTAGGTCATTTGCAGTCTACATATTGTGATTGCATATTTTAAAATGAGAGAAGGTGAAAATGTTTATCATATTGCTACTTGAGGTAGCTATATAAAAAGGAAGGAACAGCTCATCTTGAGGTTATAAATTTCTGAATATTTGTGAATTTATTTTCATTACTTTTATATACTTTCATCAACATAAGATGAAACTCTAATAATAAGACACGTGGAGTTTAGTGAGGTAAAATACTATATTATATTTTGAAGATGGACCCTGAATGTTTTGTAAACAGAAGCAAAATGGTAAGTTATAAAACTATTTAAAGCAGTTAATATTGCTATAAATGATACATATACAAACTATATACACACACCATATATATTAATAATAATACTTATATTGTGTTATATTTACTATATACTATGCCTATAAATTCTTAACATTTCGGCAACACAGGCAGATTATCCATACTTAAAATGCTAGCAAGCAAGGAGAATGACAATCAATGTTTCCAGTACTCAATAAGCTAATTTTCTTCCGCAATGGTGTACATTTTCACCAGGCCATGAAATTTCTTTTTCTAGGTCAATTTACTACAAGGGTCAATTTGCTATGAGAGTCAATTTAGCATGGATTTTTAGTTCTGGGAATGACTATATATTAAAAACTTTAGCTATTTTACCTAAATTTAGCATTTTAAAAGAGAAATATAAATGTTCTGGTGAACCATGTGAAATCCCAGGAAATTTATCCATAGTGATAAAAAGTGACAATTGTTTTCCCATTTTGCCATGATAAAAATTGTAGAGCGTTTACTTAGTCCCCCCCCAAAAAAAGCATAAACATCACAGTCATAATAAATTTCAATACTCTCAACTGTGATAGAAACAATCATAAAATAAAAACTAAATGTAGTCTCCTCTGTGATAACTACCTTAAAAACAAAACAAAACAGAAGGAACCTACTGTCTTTGGTAGTATTGAGAGAGGAGGAGGAGGTTGTCATCTTATTCTGTGATAACATAAATGAAGAGGACCAACATGTTCAAGGCAGAAAGAATAATTAGCTGTCTTTTATATAACACGTTAATTACTAATGAATGACTTATTGTAAGACATTAATTTTTCTTCATTTTAAAATTTGTTTCAAAACATTGGATTAAATATTTAAAAATACTTTTGCAATGAAGTGAAAGAGAATACGGGGATTATTTATAAAGAAAGTAAAGAAAATTTCTCAAACAGGTTTAATATTTCAAATTATTGGACATAGAGACGCATGGATACATGCCATCTTTTGGCAATTTATGAAGCTAATTAATTGTCTGATGATTCATGAGGGGTCAGTTAATTTCTACATTTACTGCCACATTGATGATACATGTAGACAATATAGCCTTAAACCTATGGAATGAAGATATTTAAAGATATTTTATTTTTAGAATTGTAAGTTTGAAAAATGTATTTATTCATACAAGTCTGCATAACATGTTGACAATGTAACATTTTTCTAAAATACTCAAAGATCTTACAACCATTAAGCACTGGCTATTTTTATATTAATTGAGCAATAGCATCTAATAATAGACTATTTGAAAAATAGAGCATTATCTGTTCTTTGTACATGAATCTGACATTATTTATCCAAATGACCAGAGTTTATGTTTTAGTGTTTTTGTCCCAGAAATGCAATCACTGCAAATTTCTCTTCTAGTCCCCTGGGTTTATGGGCTAAAGAGAGCCTTTAATCACAAGAAAGTTCATGACTCTCACTTAATCAAACTTTCAACTTTTTAAAAAACTTTCTAATTAAATTAATTAACTTGTTCATAGCTTACTTTTGTGTTGAGAAGGAGACGCCTGGGGTTTCTGAAAATAGTAATTTACCAAAAATCCCCTAGGCCTTTTAGGCTCTTCCATTTCACAGATTGCCCACTGAAATTATTCCTGGGGGCGAATATGTGGCAAAACGTGTTAAAGACCAGAGCTTCTCAAACCTTGTGTGTGTATAAATCACTACAAATCTTGGTACAATGAAGATTCTGATTCCATAGGTATGGGGCAGGGCTGAGATTCTGCTGTTCTAATAATTTCTTAAGGGGCTGCTGATCTGAGTACCACATATTTAGGGGCAAGGCTATAGATTATGTAAGGGTACAAATCCAAATTGCTGTCACAGTTATAAACAAGACTCATAAGAAGACATTGTTTCAGAGTATTGATTACAAATCCCGATATATTCATGCTCAAATGGGTATTTTCTTTAACAGAACAAACTTAAAGTTTTTTGGGTTTTTTCCCCCTATTTCTCAATGTAGCTTTATACGTAATTAAGTCCAGTTCCTTCATATAATAGTTGAGGCCACTGAGGGTCGAGAAAGTTGAATACACGCCCAAGGTCATAGAGCTAGAAGCAGGGTGTGCGCTGGATCCGGAAACTCTTACTACCATTTCAATAAAGAAACCTTAACTTCTTTGGCATTTTCATTTGTTATATTCTCCCTGACACAAAACCTAAGCTTGAGTCAATAATGATTAGAATTTCACCTTTTGATCCTCACAATAGTTTAAATGATAGCGGTATCTGTGGACTCACTGAATTTCCTAACAGCTAAAACTCACAGTAGGCAACTGTCTCCTACAATAACACGGGTATTCACACATCTTTCTTCAAGAATGTGCTTGCAGTTTTATTATGGACATTTTGTTCCTTAATTTTGAGAACCTGGGGAGAAAGGTGGGCAGAGAAATGAATGGGTCATTAGTTAAAAGTCAAGGGTTGAATTTGCAAAAGGTTGTGGCAAAGTAAGCCACAAATGGGAAAGAGTGAAAGGCACCAATATTGATCTTGCCTCTCATCTTTCCCTCTGTCTTCTTGCTTGCAGGTTTCTATTGTGTAGTCTCTCAAACAAAGCCGACTTTATTTATGGTGTGACTGATTTAACACTACTGAACCAGTCCATCATCTGCTAATTTGGTCCAATTAAAAACTGGTCACAGGGCAAACCCTGGGAATTAAGCTCATTTAGAAACACAACTTCTGATTCATTTATGTCTAGCTCATTTATATCTCCTCTTCTAAAGGACACATTTCAGGGTGTTGATTTAAAGAGGTGGTTCTTTCTAGCTTCTGAGATTCTATGACCCCTTTTGGTTGCGTCCATGAAGAAAGTGCACTTCTGCTTCTCTTCCTTCCTAAGGCTATTGTTAAAAAAATTTAAAGAGGCTTGCCTGAGATTTCCTGCCATCCAGAATTAGAAAAATCCCTCTAAACAGCTAGAGTCACCATTTATAAAGTACGTACGCATTGCATGGACTTACCCTAACATGATTGCTTTCTGACTTAATCCTTACAACTCTCACAGTTAAGTACTATTATCCCCGTTTTGCAGTTGAGGAGGCTTTAGATTCAAACTTTCAAGTAAATCATGAAATATTATGAAACAAGAAGCGACAGCTATGATATTTGAACCAAGGGCTCCCTGATGTCAGTGTCAGCACTTCTACCCACCAAGCTCTACTGATATTTATACCTAGACCAAGTATAAACTCTGAACAACAACAGCAACAACAAAATTTATTTCCTCCACTTCTTTTTCCTTCTTTGCAACACAAGTTCTTGTAGGCAGGTAGGTGTTCCACTCCCTATATTTAGCCTCTCCCACGCCCTCTGCAATTTTTCCCTTTTGCTGCTGGAAGCGTCAGAGATTGCTATTGCAGCTGGTGAGTGGGCAGGTGCAGCCACCATCTGCTCCAGGAGTCCAAATGCGCAGAAGAACCTCGCACCCAGGACCTGGCCCAGGCACCACGAATTCCAGAACTTGCTGGGGACATGGCTAACCCCGCCCCCTCGCGGTGGCGATTGGCTGAACCCTGCCGGAGTGCTCGGCTCTGATTAACGAAGGCTGCTGTCTCCCCTGCAAGTTCGGGCGAGACGTCTCTAAGGAGGTGAGAGCCGCCGGGGGTGAGTGAATGGGGGCTTCAGTTCTTCCTGCCCGAAGGGTCCTTGAGAAGCCTGTTTGTTTTTCCCGGCGCTTGTCTCCACCCATCCCCTTCTCTCATTGGTCGGGCCTGGTGGGCGGCTGTGTTTCCATTGGCCAGGGGGCGGTGTCTGTCCCTGGCTGGGGTGGGGGCGGGGCCTCCGTCGCGCTGAGCTTGCCCTTGTGTCTGGTGCTCCGTAGAGCTGCCGCCGCCGCTGCCGCCGCCGCCGCCGCCGCTGCCGCTGCTGCCACAGCCACCGCCGCAGCCGGAGCATCCGGGAGCCGCCGCTGCCGCCGCTACCGCCACTAGCGCTGCTTCCACCGCTGCTGTCTCCCCTCCCAGGACCAGGAGACACCCCGGGCGCGAGCGGCGGCGCTGCTGGCTTGCCCCGCTCCCCGCCAGCCCTTCCCCTCCTGACCTGCCCGCTCCTTGGCGCCCTCGCCCGCACCTTCTCCGACACCCCGGCATCCCTGCATCACCTGCTCGGGCAGCCCCGGCGGGCGCTGGGACTTGCCGTGCGCGCCGAGAGGAAGGCAAGCCCTGAACCCCCGCCTGGCAGACGGGCTGTCACGGCTGCACCAGCGGGAGGAGGCGGAGGAGAAGAAACTATTTCGCCCACCGATACCCCGTTCTGCGGGCGCTTCGCCGCTGCCGCTTCTGCTGCCGCCGATCCCTGTCCGCGGGTTCGAACACCGCAGCGTCGGGGACGGTGGGTCCGGCGGGCGCCGGGAGGAGGACACCAGCGGAGCCCTGCACTCTCGCGCCCCGCTCGCCAGCATCTCCTTGCCCCGTCGCTCCTTCCCCAGCCCTTTAGAGAGGGGACCATGATTTGGAAACGCAGCGCCGTTCTCCGCTTCTACAGTGTCTGCGGGCTCCTGCTACAAGGTAATCCCCGCCCCGCCGCGGGGAGCATCAACTTCTCGCCCATTCCTCATCTTCCCCATTCCACCCCATATTTCCACTCTCCCCCTCCCAGTCCCCCGGTCCCCAGCGATTTCCACCCCCTCCCCCTACTCTCCGGTGCGGCAGGGGGCAGTGGCAGTTTGCACCAGCCCCTCGAATTTCTGAGGCTGGCTCAGCCCTGCCTTCCCAGCAGCCAGCCCCTTTCGCGGCACCTTTCGCCTTTTCATTCACCTGAGCTTCCTTCATCTCACTCCCTCCCCGCCAGCATCCGCCTCCCACGCCTTTTGGCTGGCAACTTGTGCCTCTCTGAACATTCCACGCTCGCGACAACCCCCACCAGCCACCTCCCACATCACGCTCTTGACCGACCCTCTCCATCTCTTGCCATCTCTCTAACCTCCCCCTTTTCGGGTCGTCTTTTCTTTTCCCCTCTTCCCACCATCATCACATCCGTGTGTCTTTAAAAAGTGTGTGAGAGCCTGGGAGCGAGCTACCAAGACGTGGAGAACAGCAGCAGCGGCAGCACCGTGTGCATTGCAATAACATCCCCGGGGGGGACATGTGTTGTGAGACGTGTCATTCACCTAGGAAGAGACAGGAGACTCTGTCTGGGATTTAAAAAAAGAAAGAAAGAACGAAAAAAAGAATAAGAAAAAAAAATGAATGAATGACTAAACCAAGAAATTAAAAAAGGGGAGAAAAGGAAAAAAAAAAATTAAAAGACCCAAACCCACTTTATCAACACATCGACTTTTTATTATTCAGTCTGTGTCTTGTCTTTTTTTTTTTTAACCAAAGAAATATATGCTCCCTAGCAGTTACTTTACTGCTAAGAGATTTTCACTTAGATTTCATACCTCTCCATCCTCTCTCTGCCGCTTCTTTCCGTAATTAATATTATCCTTTCACGTGAAATTTAAGAACCCCTGTGACCGCAGTGGAGGGAAACCGCACAAAACGCTGTTATTATGCAAATCACTGGTTTTGGATGCCAGGTGGCTAGGGAATCTGGGTTCACTTTTCTCCAGACCCTCTTTTTTGGAGGAGGGAGGGAGGGAGCTGTGTGGAATGGGAGGACGGTGCTGATTATGAAATAAATGGCAATGCATAGTATAGGAGTGCATGGAGAGAGGACACTTTGGGTGGTGGAGGAGGCAGAGGCGGCGGCGTTCTAGGGCTGGGTGGGCAGGGGCTGTAAGGCGGAAGATTGTTGCTTTGAAGAGAATAGTATAGGGATGTGGCTTGAGTGTGAGATATAGCGAGGATGGATGGTAAACGATGGTTGATAGAATATTTTTAAAGCTAGGTGACTAGGTTTTTTTTTTTTTTTTTTTTTTTTTTTTTTTTTTCTGTGCCTGCCTCTAACCCTTCTCTCATTATTTGCGTATTTGCAGGAAAGATAAGTTGATCAAATTAATTTTTCCCTGGGTAAAAGGGATCTGAAAGTAAGACACACGTAGACTCACTGGCGTGCAAAACCCAATCCGCCTTTGGAGGATTTAAATGAGGTCAATGAACCATCTTTCAGCAAGTTCTTGGAATGCATCCTCTCTCCTGCCCTCCTCCGGGATATAGACTGGGGACCGAATTTTATTTATGCATATTTATGAATGTGAAACAAGAGGCGGTGGGCAGAATTTTCCTGAATTAACTAACTGACCTTATAGAGATATTTCATAGAATATTTTTGTGGTACTTTTGTGTATTTTACATTGGGTATAAATTTCAGATATGTCATGTGTGCCAGAATCTCCGTGACAGCAGACAGCACATTCTTTATGCTTACGCCTCCTGGTCCCATTCTCACCGTTCACACACCCATCCTCACACAAGTAACTCGGGTGTCTGACACGTTACTTAGGTTTTTAATCTGCGCTGAGGCAATCTCCCAGAGACCCTACTTCACCTCTCAGTAACTTGCATTTCTCAACTGTGCTGTGTGTGTGTGTGTGTGTGTGTGTGCGTGCACGCGCGCGCGCGCGCGTGCGCCGTGTTGGGGGAGTGTGATGTGGGGAAATCAGTTAATTTGGTGATTGCGATGAAAATTCGACACCGCCAGATGTATTTTCCCTACCAATCTGTGTGTGCTGGCCCCGGCCAGTCAATGCACACACTACTGGGCTGCTGCGAAATTATTTATTATAGAGCCTGTGGGCCATGGACTGCACTTGGGGTCGCCTCCTCTCTTCCTTCAACATTTCCCTGTGAATTGTCTATTCAGTGCAGTGCAAAATAACTGTTTGCTGGTGCCTCTCTCTCAGTCTGGAGGAGGATTTACTCTTTCTCTACCCGGATAGATTCCATCAGCAGCATTCAGGCATGGGTCTCTTTTATTGAGTATGTAAACCAGAGATTAAGACAGTGCTGCTTTTCACAGCAGACTGGGGTGGGGGGCGGTGCAGGGAAGGGGTGTGAGTATAGCAGGGAAAATGCACCACTGCAACCAGCAGCAACACCAGCATTAGGTCCAATAAATAAATAAATAAGCGTCCTATACAGCAACCAGGGAAAGAGCACTAGTCCAACCATGTCTGTGGACTTAGGAGCATCTTAGATCAGGTCATGTGAATACACTAAAAGAGATAAGAGGATTACAAAAAAAAAAAAAAAGGAGGGGGCACAAAGCACTATAGGATTGTCTTCTCATGTTTATGGCTTCCTCACATTTATTCATCAAACACTGCTCCACAGACACATCATACTTTGTTGATATTGTCAGTTTTTGCTCAAACAAATTGCTCATGCCTTCCTTGTGTTAGGCTTGGCTGAAAACATTGCTTCGGGGTTCAGATTTATGTTTCTCCCACTACCCTACCATTTTATTAGGACTTGGTTAGGTTGTAAAATGAAGGCTTTATTTCCTGGACATAGATTAAATACTTAGCAGGTCTTTCCTTTCTATGTCCAGGGAGAACAGGGTGGCAGGGGAACTAGTTAGCGACTGATTTTGGCTAGAGGGAGTCTGCCCTGCCTGCTAGTAGTTATGACTAGGCAAATACTATAGTCAGTCAATAGCTCCTTTTTTTAGCTTTATCAGCAGTATAGTGATATTCACTTAAGTAATACTAATCAGTTTATTTATCACATATATTACTATACTCTTTCTTGCAGTATACATTATTTAAAGACAAGAAGACTCATTGGAACATATCTTCTCCATGTTTCTGTGTTTTAACTGACTGTATTTTTTATTGCCACCTTTATGTATTTTTCTGGGAAGAAAAATCAATTTTCTGGTTTGTTAGTATGTGGGGTGATAAGCCGGTGGTGAGAAGTCAATGATAAAATGAGTTTTCTTTTTTTCTTTTTTTAAGGCTTACTTAATTCTGTAACATCTGCCAGTTTGTTTGTCCTCATCCTCATCCTGCCTTTAGGAAATGAATAATAGTTAAACAGAAAATAAACATATGTTTTTGGCCAAAAATTTGTTTGGCCAAAGTATAACTTGTATACCAGGCTGCTTAAATAGCAAAATTTGATTTCGCGTTGACAATGCATCATTTCTTAATTTCCTTCATTATAAAAAGAGGAAAATCTGGAGTAAGGGCAAGGGACACATTAGAGAAATGAATTTCTTTGCAAGGATTGTGAAAGCTTGCCACCTGTAACTAAGTCCTCTCCTGGCTATAGAGCAGATCCAGTTCAATTGCTAACCCTTGCTGAAAGCTTATCCCTTTCCATGCCTGAGGGGGCACTGCAAAGATAGAGTGCCCTGGGCAGCATAGGAACCAATTCTGGAAAGGGCAATAAAGAAACAAGTGCAAACTATAACAGGAAATAATCATGCATACATGCATACAAGACCTGATTTTGTTGAGAACTGTGTTTACTTTTTGGAATTAGTCGCATACAAAAACACCTCCAACACAGATACTGGGGATTTAGTTTGTGTGTGTGTGTGGGGGGGGGGGTCCTTTTCCCATGGGGTATTTTTGTAAATGATTTGTTATATTTAGTAAAAAATATATTCAAATTAAACCTCATTGGACATACATATTACTTGCCTCAGTACGTGTCATGAACCTCACCTTACAATTTTAAAAAGCACATTATAATACGTATTATACTTATATACACTTAATGAAATACCTGTGCTTCCTGAAAGCATGTCTATCCAACTCTTTTACCTTTACATGTATTAACTTTAGTCTTGTCAAGCTCATTTCTTATGCCAAATGCAGTTCTCAAATATAGTTCACTCACTCCCTCTTTTGATTAACAGAAACTGAAAATTGGAGCCTATGTACTTAAATGCCAACAACTGTGGCTTAAATGGTCAAACATCAGACAACTGGTAATTAGGAAAATCTTCTTTGCAAATATGAGGAGTGTCTAGACTAGTTTTCTATCAAGATGTGGAAGCTGACTTCATTGTCTTTTTCCCATTTCTGTAACTATTAGAACTCTAGAAACATAATATGACAAAGCTAAATACCAACTGAAATGATAAAATGGTCTGTTCTTGTGTCCTTCACCAGAAGATAAGACACTTGAAAACTATTTGTCACACAATTGAATAGTGGTAGAATGGCATTTTTCTTAAAGAAAAGAATGACTTAAATCACTTAAAGAGCAAACTGGAAGTGCAAAAATGTTGGAAGACATCCTAAGCATGCATGTGAAGGTGGCCATGAGTCAATACCAAATGACATCAGTTTCCTCTTTAAGTAGTCTGTGGGATATCAATGGTTGAGACAAGTAAACCTTATTTACTATGAAAGATTTGGAGGTACATTAATAATAGAATATAGACCTAATGTCACATAGATGTTTTATTTGATCTCACTGACATACACTCTATGATATTTATTGAGAAATAGTCCTCATCTTATTAGACTTTATTAAATCCATTGGCTAAGTCACCCATTCTATAGCAGCTTGAGTAGATTGAGGAAGCAAAGAGAAGGAAAATCACAAACCAAGGAAGCAGACTCAAAAACTGAAGTCAGGAGCCCTTTGTTCAATTGGAAGATATTGTCTGATTTACTCACTTAAAACAATTCTAGCACCTAACAATTATTATACTTAAGTTTCCTGGGGGCAAGCCCTGTGCCTTATGCATCTGTGCAATTTTCTTATGCTCAGTTTAGTAGATTCATAAACAGTCGGGATTGAATAATAGGTATGTCCTAATTACTTCTGATGGAGTTAAATGATCTCTTCTTTTCATAATATGTAAGTGCTCATAATTGGTTAAGTCACATAAGAGTTCATTTTGACATTTTTGTAACTTATATTGGCTTATTAAATTTTTCCTATATAAAAGTATCACATAAACAAGATACTTTCATAAATCTTTAAATAAATTCAATCTGATCAGACTTTTTTTTAACATTTTTCCTACCCATTTTTTTCTTTTCCTTGATTAAAAACCCCAGATACTTTACCTTAGATTAGATCATAAATTAATTTCATAAAAAATGAAGGACATAATTTAAATTTACTCATTTAACCTAAAATATTTAAAAGGACACATTCATTGCCAACATTTTATCTGAAAATGTCAAGCATTTTTGGAGTGCAATTCTGTAGTATCAAGAAAGACATCTTCTGCAAATTCCTTGTGTAAGAGGTGGGTGAGGATTAACCTAGAGCAGTGGCAGCTGAAGCCCCCTGCTGTGTGATGATGCAAATGGCATCTCAGGCCTAATGTGCTCTGCAGAGGCAGCAAACTCACAGAAAAGCACTCATGTGGCATCAGAGTGAAATGGGAAGTCTTTCACAGCTTGTAGTGGACATAAAACATCCTTCAGTTTTTTATAACCAGAAATGATCCAGAGTATTTGTGATCACATGAGCTTATGACAAAGCAAAAGAGAGACCATATATTTTGTTTAGAGATTAATAAATAAATCCTACTAAAGCTATCAACATTTTCATCCAATGAATGGTGAACATTTAATTTTCTTTTAAACTATCAAGAACAGAGGTCAGTTTAATGAAGATGAATAGCAACATTAAAATAGGATTTCTGTGCTATTTTTTACATGTGTTGGACCTAATAACTGTTGAGCTGGAAAACATTCTGTTATCCAGTTCTTTCTTTAGTAAGGAGTTAGTCCCTTAATCTCATTCTTATTAGAGCATTTCCTGTGCTATGAGAATATAGTAGCTTCTTTACAAAATAGGAGTTAACTGTTCAGTGTATATTCAGTTTCTTTTGTGTTGTTAAGTATAATTTGTGTTATGTCACATCAGTAGAGAATGTTTCCTATCTGAACAATATTATTTATCACATAGGCAAAGCCATCTGATATGTTCTCTAAAAAAGTCACAGTTGTAAACGCTTTCTTATACCATTAAAGCCTATCAGATAAAATGAACTAATCATGTAGCTTTGTATATTTTGATTCCATTTGCCACAGAACAAAAAAAACTGAACGTGTTGTACATGCTGATTTTTATTCGAGCAGCGAGCCCAGTTGGTCCTGTTAATGTCTTCAGTGGATTTCCTTAAACATACATGAAATTAGTTTCACCTTAGAAGTATGTAGCCTATTTAAAAATTAGTGAAGTAAATACTCTGCTTAAGTAGGGATCAGTTAAATATTAATGTCAAAGTCAGAGATATAATTATTGAGAAAAGAAATATCCCACAGTCCCTTACTTATATATATGCACATATATACACATTTAAAGTATGTCATTATTTTTAAAACCGAAGAACATCTTTATTAATTTTGTACTTAGAGTTTAGGGCTTTCAGGGATGTATACTGAAATGAAGAAAAATGTAAGAATTTGTTTTGTTTTTACTCATTGTGTTCTTTTGCTCTTTTAATGAGATTAGGAATTTTTTTTCAATAGATTTTCTTAGGCTGCAACCATGATTAACAAGCTTTCCCCTTAAAACACACACACAAGTCTTGGAATTAATGGAATAACAATAGGGTTGAGTACTCTGGATCTGTTTTTGTGCTTGTGAAACTGATAATAACTTCTTACTACTTGAATAGATACAGAGCCAAGTTTGTAAGATCTGCTATGGCGAGAGGGGGCCATGAACTATTCACATTATATTTTAAGTCTTTGAAGTAAATATTAAGACAGTCTTTATTCGGCTTTGGGAATAACTCTTTCTGAGTCAGCAAATCATTTTTGCTTAAATATTTATATCATCTTTCAGCCATTTCAGTGCTGAAGAGGAAGTCCCTGTCTAGTCATGGTTAAGGAGTTATTCCGGGGTTAGATAATGACGTCATTATGGATTGTTTAGAAAAGAAAAATAAGCATACATTTGATTTCAGGGGAAAAAATATCAAAGCTAATTATAATCGAATAGTGCAAATAATTTTACATTGTAAGAAAACAAAGTCCTTTTAAAAGTCAAATTTAGTTTCTAAAAATTTTACATATTTTAGGATTTACAGTAAGGTACACTGCTTTTCTAAAGTTGTCCTTGAGAACAGAGTGAGAAAGCACCTTTCCTGACAAGGATGTGCTGCCGTCTGCTAAGTGTATAGCTGTTATATTGATTTGCTGTAATTTATAAAGCCAATTAATTTGTTCTTGTAAAGAAATATTTTTAGCTTTTAGGCTACAATTGTTTGTATTTTAAAATGCAGATGCCTTTCATAATGCTTATTTAAACATCAAGGCTTAAAATCTATAGTGTGTAACATATGTCCTAATTTTCTTAATAAATTCATATTTTACATTAGCTTGTCCTATATCCCCCTTAGGGGAAAATGTCCATGACGTTCATAACTTCTGTTCATTCTCATACCTTATGCATCTCTGTTTTTCAATCTGGAGTGGTAGGCTTAAGTTTAAGTGAGAGATAATGCATCAGAAATTAGAATATTTATATTTAAAAGCAAAGAAAAATATATAATAAGCTTTTTATTTAATTGCCATTTCTTTACTGCTCTCTATTTTATGTGCTGAAGTCTGAATAGTAACTCAGCTTCCTTTATGCTCTCCAGGAATATAATATCCCTCCCATTCCCTGCCCATGCTACCAACTTGAAAGATCCATTAAAATAAATTAATGGGGAATGCAGAATAAAGAAGTGGAATTGCGCTAAAGGATATGTACCGAATATGTTTAGATTGGGTGTTTTCCCTTTCAACCCCCAAGAAGCACATCCCAGTGTTTTAGCAAGGATAAGATCTGTAAGATGTGTGTCGAATTGTTTTTATTATTATTATTATTGCATTTTTGAAAGCTCCATTCCACAGTCTCTTAATAAAAATGGCAAAAAGAAGAGAAAAGGAATGTGAGTCAGCCAGCCAAACACACAGAGAAACGCCTGGCAAAGCCGACTAAATTAGCATATGCTAGGCTGAGTATTTCCCTCTGTTGTTACATAATCCCTGTCTAATACGAAATCAGTTCTCATACTTAACCCTTTCTGGAGGTTTTGAATTCTCCCACTGTTATATTTTTATTTTGCTTCATTTATTTTCTCATGAATTGTGTAAATCATTCAAGGGCTTTTAGGTCAAGTTCTTTTTATTCCCTCTCCAGCCTTTCTGTATACAAATGTTCCATTCTGTGTCCAACTTCAGGATTCAAGAATCAACTTTTCTATAGCTTCCACTGAGAGGATCTAATTAGCATTTCAGTCTCCCTTTACTCATGTGCAGCTTTCTTTAGAAAATGTATTAGTTCTATGAGGTTCCCCTAAGGATTCATAATACTCTAGTTTGTTACATGTACTGTGATATTCAGTGTGCCTTAATTATGCACGTGTCCTCATTTCAAAGCCTTTTCAGGGATCATGTGGGATAGAACAGGGGTCTGGCTGTAAGTTCACTGTCATGTATTAATGTGTAGGTGGTATTCAGAGAAGGATGTTTCTGAAGGCAATTATATATCTATGACTCCAATATAGCAAGCAGTTACTCACATTCTGCACTTTCTAGTGCCCTGCCAAGGCAGAATTAAATTCACCATTGTGATACATAATACAGTGTCTGTTATTTCTAAATAACAGATACTGCTCTAGGAATGAAATAAAATAATGACTGAAAATGTGTATCCCTACCCTGAATAGAGATTGTTCCTTTCACTTTCCCAAACAAAAAGAAGAATCAGAAATTGTTCCTCAGTCAATAATCTTTCCTTAACTAGCCCATTAACATATTTTGCTGTGGTGGGATCTTGAAGTGTTGCTGGTTTTCATGTGAGGCTGTAGATATTTAGGCAGTATTAATTGCCTGCAATCTTTATGGACTGCCAAATGTCAGTGCATTGCCAAATTTGAGACATTTTATTTTCGGGTTTCAATATGGATGCAATTTGAATACTGGTAAGAATAGAGAGTATAGGGAGACACTGAACTCAACAGAGAGGCAGACATCTTTTTCTTAAAGACACTTTATTTGTGGAGTGATTCCTACAAGAATTGACTGGTTTCGTATGTGTTATCATACAAACTACCACATTTTCCTATATTACATGAGTTTGAGAGTACATTTATATTAATTATACCCTTTGACTTACATGTCTTTCTCTGTATCTAATGTGGTAAAAAATTTGTGGTTTAATTAGTAACTGCACCTTGTGTCTTTTATTCTTTGATTTATGCTTATGGCAATAAAAAGCATTTTATAAGCTGATATAATAAATATGTTTTGACATTTGTGTTTGATTATTTTATACAATAGCATAATTTTTGAAGCTATAGTTTTAGTTTTAGTAGACAAAAGAATGCCATCTGCCCTCTATTGATTATTTTAAGCATTTATGTCTTCTTAGTTCATGAGAGAACTGAGCATTTGATTTTGTCTATTCTATGATCTATAGAAACTTTTGTATATTATTGCTACAGTGTTTTGAAGGTTGTATGTTTATCTGCCTGTCTCCTCTAGTGGACTGTAAGCCCCTAGTGTACAGGGCTGAAGTCTTAGGCTTCATTATATTTCAAGTGCCTAATCAAATGTCTGGTCTGTGTCTTAAAAAAAAAAAAACTTTTCATTGCATTGATTGATTAGTTTTCTTCTAATAGATTTCATCTTGACACAACTCTTTAATTGAATCCAGATAATATTTAAGTATTTACATCGTAACTGCCAAAATGCCAATACAGTATTTCAAATAGAATAAATATTTTCAGTGACTTTTCATTTGCATGTAATATATAAGAAGAAGGCAGAAATGCACCCTAGGAAACAAAAAGAATTCTAAATAATGGTGTACTTCACAAAATATGAATTAATTGCTTTCAGTCAGATCAATCAGTTCAAATATGCACTGTAAACATTTGTTTGAATCTTCCTGATTTATTTGGGTATTTTAACCCCTTATCTTTTATCTGCTTTCTAAAGATTTTATCTCTAGCTTCAAAAATATTCCTGATGATGACTTTGGTTAAATGCGAAGCCACATTATCCTTGTTGTTCTACTTTGAGTAGCTGGCATTTCCGGATAACTGTATAAACAAAGAGGAATTACAAGCTGACCTTGATCCACCAGATTATGTGTGGAATGACCTGCTTTTTTTACTGCCAAGCTACAGAGTAGAGGATCTCTGATTAGTCCCTGAAGTAAAGATTCAGGATGCATTCTTCTCAGTTAACTGGAAGAGATTCTGTCAGTATTATTTAAACAGCCCTTTAAAAATTCTAAATATTGGTCTGTGTTTTTAATGAGTAGTTATTTATGCTTATGCAATTGATGACATGTATTTGCTGTGATTGAATTTGATTTATTTGCATTACAAAGACAGAGGTAGGGTGGAAATATTATATGCTTTTTAAAGAAAATTTAAATATAGTTACTGGAAACCCAAAACTAAGGGAGAAAAGACTCTACACTTCGTAGTGACTATATTTTTGCATAAAGTGTTTTAAGAATGCTTTTTCTAAAAAGTCCCAGTGAAATGTGGCTTTTCTTAAAAGTCATATCGCTTTTCTTCATCTTTTAAAAATCAATTTCGCTGATGTCTTTTGGATTTTTGACTGTTTCGTGACTCTTAGCATTTGAAAATATATTATTAACTAGGCTAACTTAAGTTTTACCTGAATGCCAGGTGCTGAAATCACTCTAACGTCCTCACAGAGAAATATATATTCTGTAAATAAATGTCCATTGAAAAAAACTAGCTTAATTTATTAAGGTTCTTGCCACTTGATACAGCTGGTATTAAGAATTATATTCTCTCATAGCATCTATTAGCACCCAGTCTTGCTATATGTTAAAACATGTCAGTATGATTCTGGATCTGCAGAATAACCCTTCTTCTTGAATGTGGCTTCTGTTTGGCCCCTGCTAATCAACTTTCCAGGGACTAGTGAATTAAGGGGAAGGTAGTTTTTCTTGAAATTTTTGTTTGAAGCAATTTTTGTTGACTACTTTACTGTTGCAGTGAAGGATTGTCTAACATGTTACTGAATGTATTCATGATATTGAGGATGTTCCTGTAACCCTATTATTAGATATGACATATTTTAATTTTTTGTGTGTAACCACATAGTATCTGAAACTGGAAATGTGAAGAAAAATTATACCTTCCTTTTTCTCAAGACTTTTATTCATAATGATTCACTCAGAAATTGAATTTCAGTTTGTTATAAGAAAGAAAATCCCTTACCTGAAACTTTACACGCTAAACCATTTCCGACCAACATTCTTGTCCAGAAGCATCAAATTAAACACAATATTCATAATATATATCAAATGAATATTGCACTGAGAGTGCTTATTTCATGAAAAGGATATTGTACAAAAGGTATTGACTTAACAGTAAGATTTCATGGAAAGATTTTAAAAATTACACGTTCTATTGAACATTTACAAACATTCTAAAAATCAAGTAAAAGTTATAGAGGATAGTTTTATGTTCACTGGTTTGCTTTTTTATTAATATACAAATTCTATGGATGGGATAAAACTAATGGTGTTACCATTTAGCAACTTCGTTTCTCCATATCATTTATTTCCATGAAATTCCCAATGCTATGATGAAAGTATTACTAGAGAGATAAGAAGTGCATAGTATTTTAGAGGTCTGATGGAAATCACTAAAGTCAGATTTATTTTAAACTTTGACTTGCTTTACCCAATTTTACTGACCGTACAAGTATAGACTACCAGCAAAGCAGAACATCCTATTCCTGAAGGCTGGGACAACATAAGGGTACATGTTTTAATAAAACATATATCCTCCATGGGTATGGACAGGCTGGGGATTAGTATATCTTATCATTTGGTCTAACTATAAGGTAAAAGTAAATTCCATCAGGCATTAGGGATATTTCCTCCCAGGAAGTCTCATCACCTAGTCATACCATGATGGAGTATAGAGGTGGATTGGCAATAGAGAAATGAGGCAGAACACCAGCAGAAGACATGGTCAAACTGTGGTTCTTGTAGAAGTGGTAGTGAGATTGGCATGGCGGAAGCCTTCTATTTTGTAGTGAGAGTTCTTTCTTCTGTAAAAGGAGGAGCTATCAGTGAACTAATTAAAACTTTGATTTTGGAAGTGCCTTGCAGCAGTAAGACATGACGGTAGGAAGTGAGAGACAGACCTAAGTTCTCATGCAAGCCATGCCACTGTCTCACAGGCCTTGAGCAAGTTACTCCTCTTGCAGCTTAATTTTTTCAGCTGTAGACTGAGAGGTTGGAAGAACATCTATTCTTTGGTGATGTAGAAGAAACTTATGGATGATTATAAATTGCAGAAATGGCATTTTTCTTTTTCCTTTCCGCCTAAAGATGTTTTATAACATAGTGTAACAATAGCTGCATGCTCTTAAAATAACGTTTACTAAACTCTTACTTTTTGTATCCATCTATGCATCATTTAGTGCTTAAGGTTTTTACAAATGTAAGCAGAGTTTTGATTTTGTTCTATGTGCCTCTATGAATGTCAGTGAAGTTTATGAAGTACTTTTGTAGTCATCAGCCTGAGTTTTGAGCCACACACACTTTTCTCACAAAATCACATTCATAGATCAACTCTGCAAATTAGGAAACTCTTTTCTTGTTGGTCATTTTTATTATTAGGAAATGGACTGGATTAGGTTTTTCAATTTTGAGTTTGATTGTATATTTCTGTTTATTTAATGCACTTGAAAATTTCTATGGTCATTTTATTCTTCATAGCCTTTGGTTTTTTAATCATAACTTATTCATTGATTCATTTTTCAACAAAGACCTATTTGAAGGCAGAGTTTTAAAATGCTGGATATATAAATGAACAAGATGGAAACAGTCTCTACCCTTATGGAATTTACACTCTAGTGGTGGCCACATAATAAACAAAACAAAATATGTAATGCCTTTTCTTTTTTTTCTTTTTTTTTTTTTTTTGAGGTAGAGTCTTTCTCTGTCGCCCAGGCTAGAGTGCAGTGGCGTGATCTTGGCTCACTGCAACCTCTGCATTCCGGGTGCAAGTGATTCTCGTGCCTCAGCTTCCCATGTAGCTGGGACTACAGGCATGCACCACCACACTGGCTAATTTTTGTATTTTTAATAGAGCAGGGTTTCCCCATGATGGCGAGGCTGGTCTGAAACTCCTGGCCTCCTGTAATCCACCCACCTGGGTCTCACAAAGTGTTGGGATTTCAGGGGCAAGCTCCTATGCCCAACCTGTAATGCCTTTCTGAATTAATATTAGAAATTTTATTTTTATAGTAATATCTTTTCAACAGCAACAGAATGTGAATATATCAATGAGGATGTGAAATCACTGGTTTACAACAATGGTGTAAACCTCACTGGGCTTTTTAAATTTAAGGTTAAAGAGCTCTCATTTCCTCCAGTCATTTATCCTGAAAACGTTCTCAGTATGATGCCAGTTTCTCTTTTTATTATTATTAATACAACTTGAAAGAACCTGATAAGTGAACAAGAAATATTCAAGCATGTTCTATTTTAACTGATTTGTTCAAGAGGATGATTCATTTAATTTCATAAAGGCTCAGTGGGCCAGAACAGTAGATGACCAGGTCAGCAGAGGGAATGTAGGGTTGAAGAGGTCTGCGAAAAGGATCTATGTAACAAGCAACAATATTTAGTTTTTTAGAGCTGGAGTTCTGCTTGAGCAATTCTGATGTTACCAGCGACATTCATTTAAAGAGCTACTGATGCCTCAGGGAAAACATTTTTAAAGTGTCCTATCTAGAAACAATGCTCCTTATACTGTGTCATATATATTAAAACTCCCTCCCTTGCTTATATTACAATACATCATGCTTGGTTAAAACCTGTACTAACATAGTTTAGCTGTTTGAAAGTGTCATTTTAGTGTTGTTGCTGAAACCCTTCTTCCTGTTCCATATGGTTGAAATATTAACCACCTGGTCCGCAAAGCTGAAGAATAGATGGAGATACCAATTAAGAACTTTAAAAATAAAATGAATTTTATAAACAATTATTTAAAATATTGGAGATAAATACATCATAGGAACCAGCTACAAATATTCTTAGTGTCATTATTTCACTTCCTTTAATATTTAACTTTGATGACCCCAAGATGGGAATATCACATTTCTAACAGATTGTATGGTATTTTAGAATATTACTGTTTATTACTAGTGATATCCCTGGAATGGATGATGTACATGTTTCAGTAGATAAACTAACCCTTTGTAATTTTTTATATATACTTTGGAAATCATAATAATGGTGGACTAGCATTTATAATAGTTCTACTTAGAGACTTAGTTATTTGGATTACACACAGTAATACAGTGCACTGTTAGAAAAACTTTCCTTACCCATTAACTTTAATTTTACTTTCTTTTGGTTTTAAAATAATTTTAATTCAAGTTAATGCTGTGTTGCATGTGATAAATGGCTAGAGTATAGTTTCATATTACATTATTTATTTTGAAATATATTCAGTTTTCCAAAGTCTGAGATGCACACATATTTGGAAACTTTTCTAAAGGGAACTAGGTGGTGCTGTTCTGTCGTCTTTGTGTCTTAGTGCTTCTTGGTGCTGTTCTCTTCATTAAATACTCTCATCCAATGAGTGCATTAAGTAAGGTACAGCTTTGATCTCCTAGTAGTATTATTTTTTATTAACCAACTAAGTTTAAATTGATTTTGTTTTTTTGTTTTTCACAGTATTTTTGTACAGTAAATAAAAACCATCTTCCTAAGCAGCAAGATATATCACACTTTATTACTTACCGCATTTCTGTAACTTTTAAGGTAATATATTACATTTTGATGTGTTCAGATGTTTGTTATGTTTTTTTAAAAAACCTTGTACTTGGCTTTTTATTTGACAAATCTTTATTATTAGAGTCAGAGCTTAAAGTAGTAATATTTTTGTATAGTTTAAGATGATTTAGTATGAAATGCTGCAAATAAGTAATCTCAAGAAAAAACATTTATTTGTAACCATTATTTGAAATATTACAGATTTCATTAAGTCTTTAAAAAGAAAAAGAGAAAGGTTTCTCTTGAAAGGAAATTTTGTTTGCCTAATTTACCTCCCTTTCAAGAAAAGTGACCTCAATTAGGCTGTCTGTTAATCTTTTCATGTTTCAGGATGTTATTAAGATAATTGTGCCTTCCCATATTCTTGGCGGTATTTGACAGTCCAAAATAAAACAGTTATTTAAACCAAAATAAGTAAGCAATAAACAAAGTTATTTCATTCTCCACATATGTTTAGGATACTGATATGTCTGTGGTATATTTTATTGGTAATGAGAATAGCTTCTTTCAGATATCTTTACATTTTGGGAAGGCAAATAAGAGAAAACTTAAAAGAGATTGGAATTTTCTTCATCAACAATCATCCTGTATTCTGTAGAAACAATTGCAAGCTAGGTTTCTTAATGATTTTGTAATGCAATTTATGAAGTTTATATTTTATATTTTCTAATGAAAATCTGGATATAAAGTAATGAAGCACTCTAAGAGTTCTAACCAAGTACCTCCCTGTAGAATCATAATTCTGCATACCTCTCATTTTGAGTGGGGAAAGATAATTTATATTTTTTTATTTCTGATATAATAACTGCTACTTAGATCATGAAAACTTTAAGTTTTACCTTAATAGAAAAGTCAACCTGATATAGAAAACTCTTTGTGTTTTCTGTTATTTTCCAAGTATTTTAACGGCGGTAGACAGAATCAATACAAAATTTCTAAATGTTTTCACAGGATGTCCTCTTACAAAGTAGAGAGATAATCTCCAAGATGAACATCTTCTAAACTAATAATTATAAGTGAACGCACTACTAGACCTCTGTGCTCATGACTGGCCTCCATAAACAAAGAGAAAGTCAAAAGTATTATAAGAGTTTAGACTGGGACATCTGCGTAAAGAACTGGGCTATAGATCTTTATCACCTTTATGTATGTATTTCTTTATTATACTGAAAGAAAACAGAATCTCCAAAGAAGAATTGATAGAGAGTTATAGCTGATGTCAGCAAATCAAGGACTGATTGACCCCATAGGTACTGACATCATTGCACATGGTGAAAGAGATTTGAATATAACTAGATAAGAACATAGGATGATCTTTGGTGCAGCATGTCCAGCACCTGATTTCTTAGAAGAGAACTGATAATGAAGAACCCTAACACAATTAAGAAGTAGGTCTAAGTGGCAAACACCATATGACCAACAATAAAACAATAACCTTTGGGAAAACTATCTTACCACAAACTTAATATACTCTCACATGCAACTTTTACACTGGGAAGTTTCTGGTTGACTTTTTGCAAAGAAATAATTTTTCTTAAAATGAGCACTTTACTCTTTCTATGTTGGCATTAATATGAATGGAGGTGATGGGATGCAATAATTAGGGCATGTTTTGTTTTGTAGATGCATCCAGAGGCTTCTCTAATTAAAGCTTTGCAGTTAAAAACTCTCAGATTTTCAAAAGCATCTTATTATTGGCTACATAGGTTCAGGCATGAAACAGTAAAAATACCACAACAGAATAGTTCTTAATAGCAGAGAGCAATGGTTTCATTCTTAATTTATTTTCATGCAATGTTGACGTCGACAGAAGACAACACTTCCAAAAGCAGCATCTACATTTAATTCCCAGTGTGTCCGTCAGTAGATGTTTCAAAGAGAACATTGCTTGCTTTAAGCTAAGATCTTTATATTTGGGGAAAACTTGACATTTGGAGGAGCCATATTCCTTATGCAAAAGTTTAAAAATAAAGACTTTTGAAGGAAAATAAAGGCATCTACAAAAAGTTTGTCTTTTCCTTTCACCTAAACATAAAATATATAGAGTAAATCAGAGATTTATGGCAAATATTTAGAAATGATAAAGGTGTATTTGCTCATCTAAACATTAAGAAATTAGTATAAATGTGCTAATATTATAAAGTACTTGATATTATTTAAGATATTATCAGGAAATGCATATTGTTTTCTTGTTAACTTGTGCATATTTTCTGTCTTTTCCCTGCTGGTTGGTAAGCTCAGTGAATGCAGAGTTATCTTTTACTGTTTTAATAATTCTCTTCCAAAATATTGTCTAACACACAGTTGTTCAATACATTTTTGTTGCATTAATAAATATAATTATCATGTGTTATTTAAAAAATAAGAATCTTTACTTCTTGAGTAGCTTTCTATAGTGAACAGAACCCAAACTGACACCTGTATGAAAATGTACCTACTTAATATTACTAAAGACTAAGTAGAGGTAAGTCCTTTCTCAGACACATCATTTTCCATATTGGACAATATATTATTTATAACTTGAAAAACATTTATAATTGTTTTTATGTGTTTATGGCGTAAGACTTAAAGCACAATACCACTGTTTATTTAAAACAATAAAAGAGAAAATGGAGTGGAGGAATTGACCTGCTGAAATGCCATAAGAAGACTTTTCTAAGTCTAAATGTACTAACTGTTTTATTCCTTAACATTGCTAGGAGTTCAGCATGTGTTTGTGTGTGTGTGTGTGTGTGTGTGTGTGTGTGTGTGTGTGAGTGTGATTTATATTAGAAATTGAAATTCATGGGATTATAACTGAATTATATGAAAACAATAAAACCAAAGATTGTAATAGGCCATAGGAGAAATTCTACATAAGAAATGTGTTTTAGCAAAATCGAATGTAAGTTTCAAATAAGTTCTGTGGCACTTTAGATATAAACATGATCTCATTTCAACCCTATTTAAATCTTATTTCAGGGGAAGCATTGTGTAAATGGAAAGTACAAAAGATAGGGGCATCAAGAATTAGAGTTCTGATTATGGCTGTGCCATTGCTCTTCCCTCACCCGGGGAAACAGCTCATCTCTCTCGAGGTCAGTTACTCAGAGGGTGTTAGGCTTGGATCATCTCCAAGGTCTCTTTTCAACTTGAAGACTGACTCCAATTCAACAGCTAAAATTAAGTAAATGGATACGCTTTGCAAAGGTTAGAATATGATTATGTCTTTGTCGTTAGTTGGAAAAGTTTTAATCCGGCAAAAGTGTTATAAAATCATAAAATATATCACTAGTGGTGTTTGTAAAATTCTACTGATGCATGATTCTTTCATGTGCTTTAAAATACATGTGTTTGCTGCTTGTAAAAGGGAGGAAAAATATATGTGTGTATATTAATGTATGTATTTATATATTGGCATACTGATTAATATCTAAGTATATAAATCAGCAAATCTTATGGTTACATGATTCCATTTGTTTAAAAAATGTGTGTGCCTGTGTACATACTTCATTGCATTTCTGACTTTTCACAGTATTCTCTGTAAATAGAGCCATGAGTAACTACAAGAGGTATCTTTGAAGAAATACTCCATTTTGTAAAACAGTTCTTCTAAGAAAAATCTTAAATTATTAAAACTTATCATCATTAAGGGGGAGAGAAATAGATGATTCCAGGAATAAACTTCAATAAATGAAGATGATTTTACAGTCAGTGCCATAAACAACTGTTTTTTTTTTAATTCATGAAAACTCAAAGAAAGACAATGTTCTTCAACTACTCCAAAAATACTTTAGATTTTTATTAAGAAATAATTTCCAGGCAGAATTCCTAGGCTTTAAAATTAAAAGTGGTGAAATGATTTTTGGTGTCTAAAGAAATAGATTGAATTTTTCATCTTTCTTGGAATAATTAAAAGTGTGCTGTCTTCAAGATAAAGTAATAGAACCGAAGGACTTCAAATCATGAGATTCAAATCTTGAAACCAGTTTGTACATGTAACTAATGCCAAATTTAACTTTTATTAAACAGAATTTGTGTTAAGAAAGCCAAACGCCTATTATTTCCTTTGTCAGTATGTCATTAAAGATTTTATTGATTAATTTAGAGTGGATTTCATAATAACTCTGATCATAGTCATACAAAGAGTTAAATTCTCTTCATTATGGAGCCAGGCAAATGCGTAGTGTTTATAGGCGTTCTAGAAGGTCAGTCCTCAGACTAATTCACCGACAGCCCCAGATGCCTGGCTTAGCTGCCAACACAGTTGTTTTCGAGTCTGCCAGAAAGTCAGCTGCAGCTGCAGAGAACATTCTTTTTTTTTCCCGCCCATTGCTAAGTCTGTGGATTTTACAATTGCCATGAAAAGAACAGAATTAAAAAATGTAATTCAGGGTGAGGATCACCTCACTTACCCTATTAATGGGTTTCAGAGTAATTTATTATGAATAGCAAAATATTAACAGATAAAAGAGTTTTTGAACATGTGCATGTTCTCAAACGATTTAGTCACATTTTGGAAAGTGCTTTTCAAAATGTGGTGAGGTTGTCTTCCAGTTTCAGATTCTTTCTTACTCATTTTTTGAATTCCTGACAAGATAATAATAAGAAGACCTAGCATTTTTGTTGTACTGTTATCTGCAGTTGGAGGAACATAACCACTGGTTACTGGTACAGAGAGAGCTAAGATGGTGTGGTTTTGAAATCTAACACACATGACCCATGTTCTCCCTTTGCTGTGTATCCTCAAATAAGTGATGTTACCTCTCTGAGTTTAAGGCATTTCACTTCAGAAATGAACATTGTGATAACCAGTTTAAAGGATATGGTGAGAGTTGATAAGTTAGCATAGTAAAATGCCTTGTATCATGTCTGAAAACTATGGGAACTCAATAAATTGTAGAGATATTGTGAGAGGAAATAAAAATTTGTTAGCTCCAAAATTTGTATTAGATCCTCAGAATTTTGGATGCACAATGAACAGTAGTATTTTGTAAAATATGCTTGTAAAATAAAAATATTAAAATATTTTTAAATAAAGGTAATCTAATGAGAAAGATTAGAACAACCTGTTAATAATTACAGAACATTTTTAAAGGATATGACATAGTCTTTCATTTTAAACTCTAAGCTTGTTTGGTCTAGGGTGTCAAAGAAAGGAGGGGCATAGAAGACAGAAAAGGGAGGAATCTGAAATTGTACACTACTGTTTATAAATCTATACGTAAGTACCGAGAGAAAAATATCCATAAAGTCTTTAAAATCAATTTATGTTAAAGTTACGTTACTTGAATTTTGGTTCCCATACAGCTGTAAAGACAACCTGAAGAACACTTCCGTGTTTGAGTGTAAACAGCTTCTACCTTTTCCTTCCCTATCTTTCATTTCCCCCGCCTGCCCCTCAGTCCCTCTCTTTGTTTTCTTCCTCCTTCCCTCCCTTCTGCGTTTTCTTCTTTAAAAGTATATCAGAATATACTGCAAACAGTCTTTCTCTTTGTTGGAAGTATTAAATATATTCCTGGAAAGAGTCATCTTACTTTGGTATAAATGGATTTCAGAAACTAAATGACATCAAATATCAATATCGTAGCCAAAAATTGTGCCACACAAGTAGAAAATGTTGCCAAAGTCTATGGGATGATTATATTCTGTTGCTTTTCTGCTTTCAAGTATAATTACATTTTAGCAAAAGACATTATTTTAGACAGCAAGAGAAACCCAGCTTTCTTTGTCTTTACATTAGTTGTAAGTGAGGTCCACAGAAAATTAACAACTTTTAAACTGTGTTTTTAAAATAATCTAATCAAAATTAAAAATTGCCAGTCTCGTTATTTGAGCTGAGAAACTATGCATACATTTGAAATACCAAGATTTGACATCTTTCCCCTCACATGACTTTTGAATAGGGTGGATTTATTAGTCCTTCTGATGTCACATTTCAAGGTGATAGAATTTGTATATAGTCAAGTTTTTTTTTAGTAATTAAATATTCATTTGTGTTTCTATATGTTGACATAAAATGGACTCCAATTTTTAGTATTTCAAACTAAATATAAGCCTGTAAATTAAAAGTAGCATTTTAAACAGGTAAAAATTTTTATGATTTATGCAGACTGGATTTATGCAGATAGCCTGTACCAAGATGGACTAAATATCTGGATATGTCTGAAAATCTAAGATCAGTATTTCTACCAAGGAGGTAAACTAATTGCATCTTTAGGTTTTCATTATTAATATACACACACAATTTTCTTTAAAATTTGAGCTGGAATTTTGTAAACATTACTAGTCTAGAGATATAAAACTAATATCTTAACAAATACAAAATTACTTTGTAAAAAATAAAATAGATTAGTTAGCATGAATAGTGTATCAATCACTAAAATGTGAAATTAAAATATAGTGTCGTGACATATAGATTGAAAACTACAAAGAAAAAATATATATACATATATATTCAGGATTCATCTTCTCAATTTGATAGAATATATATATATAGAGTCAAGTTTTTTTTTAAGTAAATTAAATACTCATTTGTGTTTCTAGATGTAGACATAAAATAGACTCCAATGTTTAGTATTTTTGAGACAGAGTTTCGCTCTGTCACCCAGGCTGGAGTTCAGTGGTGCAATCTCAGCTCACTGCAACCTCCGCCTCCCGGGTTCTAGCAACTCTCCTGCCTCAGCCTCCCATGTAGCTGGGACTATAGGTGCGTGCCACCACGCCCGGCTAATTTTTTGTATTTTTAGTAGAGGGGGGTTTCAGCGTGTTAGTCAGGCTGGTCTGGATCTCCTGATCACATGATCTGGCTGCCTTGGCTTCCCAAGGTGCTGGGATTACAATCTTACTGTAAGCCACTGCACCTGGCCAAGAATATATATTTTTAAATGTTGTAACTTTAATTAAACAGGCCATTCATGGCATCTTATTTAAAATGGCCTAGTTATATTTTCATATATCCTATTTGAATAGTAAAGGCTTGATCTTTTATTTTGGAATGTATCATTTTTGTACTCTAACTGAAAGACAATTAAAAATAGATATAAAGTTTTTCTCATCAGTTTTCATTTTCCATCAAATATTTTGGGCATCACAGCTTCTAATATGTAAGTGCTATGCTAAAAATAAATCCCAGTAAAATCAGTTTGTTTTCTTCTTCTGCAGATTTCTTGTCTATATCTTTTTTTTTTTTTCATTGAGAGTACATATTTTATTCTTTCTGTATAGTAGTTTGGAATTTGACTATTATGTCTAGAATTCCAAAGCCAATTTTTAATAAATTAATTTTATGATAAATCCCATGGGCATCTTTTAAGAGAGTGCTGATGAAATAATACCTGCATATTGCAGGGAAAGCTTTTTTCTGTTCAAAGTTCTTAGAGGTGTCAGAAATCATTGTCTGCCTCCCTTTATTTCTGCCTGGAGCCAAGCAGGGAATTAGGAGAGGAAGAGAAGTGCTCTACTCACAATGGCCTTCAGTGAATGTTATTGATGACTAGACACCTGCTAGGATGTAAAGGCATTTAATCCATATTATTTTCCCTTTTAACTTGTCAACTCAGACATGGCAGCCAGAAGAGTATTCTGTCAAACATTAGCCTTTGCATTGCATTACAATTTTTAGTTTTCATTCTTGAAATTTCAATATGCAACACAAGTGGGCCTTTAAATAATATATTTAGCTGCATGATGATAAACTGGAAAAGTATGTTCTCTGAATATCAAAACATTCAGCAAGCGTGATATACATAGGGGCAAACTATCAACTTCAAGAACTTATTTTATAATGAAGATGCCCAGTATTGTAAATCACTTTGAGACTTTCTATTTTCATAAATGGTTTATTCATTGTGATTAACCACCACCTGCTATTAAGGCAACATTAAGAATTTGTTTTGCTTGTATTTATTTTGAAGCGTCTTTCAAAAAGGAATTGATAATATATATATTAATATTATATATATATATATATATTTTTTTTTTTCCCTGAGAACAGACTAAATTACATATTCTCAGGAGATGGAATCAGTGAGTTCCTCTACTGCAGAAATCTTTGTCTCCCATGCCTAGGCTAAAGTCTAATACACGGTAGCTTCCTGATGTTAGAACCTGAGAAATCAGCTCACCCAGATATATTGAAACAACACAGGTTTTATCAATTTTTCTACTTAGGAATGTAAGTGTTACATTAGTTAACCTTTGACCCAAGAGCAAAGTAAGGTATCCAGCATCTTGGGGAAATGATTTGTGACACGTATAAGATTTACAGGCAACTAGAAAAAATTTTATCACATAAATAGAAACCTTTGTATGATATATTATGTCTTCTCTTGCAGAAAATGCTAAAAATAATTTAATTTTTCCCAACATCTTAAGCAACTCTCATCTGGTATCTGCTACACTAGATCACAGAGTCCTGCAAGTCTTTTTGAGCTTTTCGGTCTCTCACCTAATTGTGCATTATGTTTGCCTTTTACAGTCACTTTCTTGAATTATTTTTATAATTTGATGTTAAGAATGCAGGTTAAAAAATAAATGTGTTAAAAATCCACTTAACATACATATATGTGAATATATACACGTGTATAAATACTCTTATTTTAAAAGGCACAAACAAGAGCAAGAGGGTTAGTGCTAATTAATACAGTACATCTAGATATCTAGGCCTGAGCTCTTTCCCATGTTGCAGCCCCTTATTTTGAACTGCCTCCCATATTTCTTCACCAAAAGATGTGTAGGCACACAAAAGAGTAACGTGTCCAAAGACTGGACTCATTATCTTTTCCAGTCAGCTGCCTCTCTCCAGGACTTCTGCATCTTTGCAATTCCCTAGCTCAGTTAATGCCCTCATAGCCACCTCAACATTAAGCTAAAAAAAAAAAAAAAAAAAAAAAAAAAAAAAAAAAAAAAACACTTGAGGCTGTCCTTAACCCCTGCATCTCCCTTACCTCCCATGCTAACTTAATTCACAATCTCTATGTGGGCTTTTCTGTTCACCTTCATTGCCATCACCTTGTTTGAATCATTGAGGTCTTTCATCTTTACTACTGATATGTTCTCTTTCAGCAGCCAGTCCCCACTGCCTCTCACCCTCCACAGTCTCCAGCTTTATATTCCTTAAAAAAAAGAAAGAAAAAAGGTCAGGTTACTTTTCCCTGCTATGAAAAGCTCTCTACGGGATCATTCTTTTCGATACTAATTAAAGAACAAACTATTTAGCTTGACGCAGAAGACATTCTCTTTCTGACCCCCCAAGCTGGCTACTTATTGCTAGCTACTCCACCCACTCTCTGAGAATTCTATTTCCATTCAACTTGAAGCACTTTCAAAAGCACACACATCTTTGTATCACTTTAAGCCTTTACACATGCCAAACATTAATGGGTAAATGAGTGTACTAATGACTTCAAGTGTAACTCCAAGTAACCTTGAAAATAAGCCATATTAGAAACCCAGAGCTTTGTGAGACGGTGTTTCTAATACTGAAATGTAATAGACAATAAGATTGTGAATCCAATTTTCTATAGAAGCCAGTAAAAGAAAACAAGATGAAACCAAAGAAAAGAGATTCAAATTAATTTTTGGAATGTGGGTTCCTGTTTTTGGCTCAAGAGTTATTGTTCTAAATATAATTAGCTTTGATATAATTATATGACCCTGATACTTAAGTGAAGCCCAAGGTGTGAATTTTTACAGGAATATGTATATGCATATAATTCTATATTGCAATATATTGCCAATAATATTCTTTTATAACCTTAAGAAGTATATCATATAAATTCAGTATTTGAAGTTATTATTCAAAAGTTATGGGCACTCTGGACAGCAGATATTTTAATTCCAATCAGACTTATAAATTATGAATCAAAATGTGGTTCATTAAAGTTAAGTAATATTACAAAGTTTTAACAAATATAACTTTTATAGTTATATTAATATTCAGGTAATATCACAAGGATTTTTAAAATAAACTTTTATTAGGTTAAGCTAATAGAGATAATATACAAAATTTTGGTTTGTACTTTGTCAGAGAGATTTGAATCACTCTAGAGATTAATATTTAATCATGGCTCATTAATAATAATTAAGATGAGAGAACAGGAAAAATGCACGTTCATTGATGTTTTCTTCTTTGATGCTAAATGATTACACGTATTCTGTTTAAAATATTTTGATATGTGGTATTCTGTTTAAAATATTTTGATATGTGGTATTCTGTTTAAAATATTTTGATATGTGCTTCACTATTCCAGATGTATAGGAAATGATCTACAATGTTACTAAAAGTGAGCTTTTCTGTAATATATTTTGCTCTTTAATAAAAGCAGTTATTTTAGTAGAACTGCTGACCTGATAATTGCTAGTGGGTCTAAATTGAATGTACTTCAGTTAATGCATCAGTAAGTGAAGTACCTTCAATGCAATTAAAAGATCCTAATCTAACCGAAGAGAAGATCTTGTTCATATTGACCACTTTAAATTCAGACTATGATTTCATATTTTCAAAGTAGCCCATGGCGTAGCTGACCCCATTAGTGGGAATACAGCTCTCCTTTGCCATAGCCAGTTGCTGCTGAGTAAGCATTTCTGAAAGCCTCTAAATGAACTTTATCAGACAACTACCATTGGCTGATTCCAGAGAAGGCAACACTAAGTAAAAAGTCACCAAGACATTTAACATGGATACTTAAGAAAGTGCTAGATTGAAATAAAGGCTGATAAACAACTTATCAAACAACAATAGTCACCGCATTTTAAGTGAACTTGGTTTTAACTTTTTTACTTGATATTAATGTTTTTCTGCAAGACATTAAATATGTTCAGGCATTTGTGACTCGACTTTCTGAATAACTAGACTTTTTTAGTTGTCCTCTTGCAATTAATTTAGTGATTGATACTTTTGTGTACCTGCCCAGAGAATTTAATTTATGGGGGTTATGTCTTCCTGAATGGAGAGCAGTTGACTCACTCCATCTCCCTCTACTATTATGGGGGAATGCAATTGTCAAATGAATATAAAAAGAATTCAGTGCAATGAATACATCTAAGGAGTAGTAGCTTGCTTCTGATTGTTAAACATGGACCTTGCATTTTTAAGTTGAAGAGCAGACATTGGGGGAAAGATAAAAAATTTCCTGCCCACTTTAAGAAGGATAGCCACTTTAACAAATTAGTTTGAACACTAACTGCATTTGCAGTCCCGTTCAATGGAATGTGTTAGGGAGCAGGGCAATCTTCCCAGATTGTAGCTATGGGTATGTGTATCTGTAGCCTGGCTGACTCACCAGATGCCCTCTTTTTGGTGGTGTCTTCTCTTAGTATTTTCCAAGGAGTTGAGAGAGACTACACAAAGAACTCTTTCAGCCAAATGCCATTTTCAACTACTAGTCTTCCTTTTGTGGTGCAGTGCAAGACAAACTCCTGAGTATAAAGGATTTTTCTTACTAGCTGTGAAGAACTGGAGTTTCGCTCCAATTCTCTTCCAAAAACTTTTCTCTGACACCCTGAATTCATTTGCCATGGGGCTCTCAGTATACTTCAACATAGTCGTCTTCTTGTTAGTAACATGGATATCTTGCCCAGCAGATGATAGACCTTCTGGAATTTAGTTTTTTGTTTTATTCCTATTCTGCAGCTACATCATCTATCAAATTTGATAGGCCTTTAGTCAGCGGAGTGAACTGAATTAAAACTAGCTAATCTGGCCCAATTGTGTTGATTCTGCGACCACAGTAGTAATAACTGTGATTATTAATGTGTGTTTCTTAAAAGCTATGGTGTATATAGAACTTTCCAAGCAGTCAGCAACTCATATTTGTTTATGCCTAGCCCAGCTGCCTCCCCAATGTTTCAGACCATGCAATGCCTTGCCATCTACTAATGTACCACAAGTGTTCTGGGATGCGTCTGTTTTCCTAATGGGTGGAACTGATAAGGATAAATGATCCCAGGTCTCCCCCCGCAGGGGTGTGTATGCTGTCATAAACTCACTGAACACAGCCCTTATATATGGGGGTGGAAGGATGAGAATTACCCCTAGGGAAGGTCCTGATTTGGACCTGTGGCAACAGATGTGTAGAAAACAAAACAAAACAAAATGAGAACACCTGACTTGCTTTAGCAGGACTCTCGCTTCCCATCCACTTTTTGACCACCATCCAGCCAGATCGAGATTGCATGCTGCTTTTTCATGCTCACCCTGCCTGTTTTGGAGTGTCTGGGAAACACAGAGAGAGGAGCATTCCCTTATCCTAAAGAACATTCTTGTTAGATACCAGATCTTAGGATCCTTTTGCTTTGGCACTGGCTTCCATGGTGCACATTTTTCCTACTTCTATTTCCTTTTCCTTTACAGTATTTTCTGTGACTGTGGCCTTAGGCAAGTTCTAGCCAATGCTAACCTGTGCTATTTTTGTAACTTTCTAGTTTTGAAATGCTTCTGTCTTTATTGGCTGCTTGAGTAGCAGGTTTCTTTTTATTTTATTTTATTTCACATGCTGAACATTTTATTAATGTTAAGTTTAAAAGCTTTACATTTGGGTTACACTAAGATATAGGGCTGCTTCTTCTTAAAGAGGTTGTCCGCTGGCATTGTGTTGTTGGGTTAGGAGTAATGGAGCTTGGCTGTGTTTTTGCTAAGCAGTCACAATGTATAAATTCACAATCTTGGTCTACGACTTGGCTCAGTAACATTAGGCTCTATTCTTCTTCCTTGATAAAGTGCTTCTGGAGCAGGTTTCTTTTTTGTTTTTTTTTTTTCTTTTATTGCATTTTAGGTTTTGAGGTACATGTGCAGAACATGCAAGATAGTTTCATAGGTGCACATGTGGCAGTGTGTTTTGCTGCCTTCCTCCCCTTCACCCACATTTGGCATTTCTCCCCATGCTACCCCTCCCCAGCTCCCGCCCCGCTGTCCCTCCCATAATCCCCCCCCAATAGACCCCAGTGTGTAGTGCTTCCTTCCCTGTGTCCATGTTATCATTGTTCATCACTCACCTATGAGTGAGAAGATGTGGTATTTCATTTTCTGTTCTTGTGTCAGTTTGCTGAGAATGATGTTCTCCAGATTCATCCATGTCCCTACAAAGGACACGAACTCATCATTTCTGATTGCTGCATAATATTACATGGTGTATATGTGCCACATTTTTCCAGTCCAGTGTATCATCGATGGGCATTTGAGTTGGTTCCAGGTCTTTGCTATTGTAAACATAGTGATGCAATGAACATTTATGTGCATGTGTCCTTATAGTAGAACGATTTATAGTCCTTTGGATATATACCCAGTAATAAGATTGCTGGGTCAAATGGAATTTCTATTTCTAGGTCCTTGAGGAATCGCCACACTGTCTTCCACAATGGTTGAACTAATTTACACTCCCACCAGCAGTGTAAAAGTGTTCCTATTTCTCCACATCCTCTCCAGCATCTGTTGTCTCCAGGTTTTTTAATGATCGCCATTCTAACTGGTGTGAGATGGTATCTCAATGTTGTTTTAATTTGCATCTCTCTAATGAACAGTGATGATGAGCATTTTTTCATGTTTGTTGGCCTCATGTATGTCTTCCTTTGTAAAGTGTCTGTTCATATCCTTTGCCCATTTTTGAATGGGCTTGTTTTTTTCTTGTAAATCTGTTTGAGTTCTTTGTAAATTCTGGATATCAGCCCTTTGTCAGATGGGTAAACTGCAAAAATTTTTTCCCATTCTCTTGGTTGCCAATTCACTCTAGTGACTGTTTATTTTGCCGTGCAGAAGCTGTGGAGTTTGATTAGGTCTCATTTGTCTATTTTGGCTTTTGTTGCCAATGCTTTTGGTGTTTTGGTCATGAAGTCCTTGCCTACTCCTATGTCCTGAATGGTTTTGCCTAGATTTTCTTCTAGGGTTTTTATGGTGCCAGGTCTTATGTTTAAGTCTTTAATCCATCTGGAGTTAATTTTAGTGTAAGGTGTCAAGAAGGGGTCCCGTTTCTGCTTTCTGCACATGGCTAGCCAGTTTTCCCAACACCATTTATTAAACAGGGAGTCCTTTCCCCATTGCTTGTTTTTGTCATGTTTATCAAAGATTGTATGGTTGTAGATATGTTATGTTGCCTCCAATGCCTCTGTTCTGTTCCATTGGTCTATTTGGCTGTTTTGGTGCCAGTACCATGCTGTTTTGATTACTGTAGCCTTGTAGTATAGTTTGAAGTCCAGTAGTGTGATGCCTCCTGCTGTGTTCTTTTTGCTTAGAATTGGCTTGGCTATGCGGGAGGAGGTTTCTTAATGTTTTATTTATTGTTCCATCCACGAAACCTAGAAGTTAGTAAAATTTCTATAAATATCTGTTGTCATCAATAAATTGAACTCTCAATAGCTTTAGCTCTCCTTAACTTTGAGCACATTCTTAGGATCACACAATATCATTATACTTATTATACAGCTTGTCTTGAGCTCCTTGGGTTTGAAACTCTCATTGGCCACCCACTTTTCTTTTATCTATCATTCTGTTTATTGACCTATTGTTTTTTGTAAAACTTATGTTTATTTGAATTAGTTGATCATCTGGTTCCTATTATTCAGCATGTTAGTATGCTTTTTTTTTTTTTTTTTGAGATGGAGTTTTCGCTCTTGTTACCCAGGCTGGAGTGCAATGGTGTGATCTCGGCTCATCGCAATCTCCGCCTCCTGGGTTCAGGCAATTCTTCAGCCTCAGCCTCCCGAGTAGCTGGGATTATAGGCATGTGCCACCATGCCCAGCTAATTTTTTGTATTTTTAGTAGAGACGGGGTTTCACCATGTTGACCAGGATGGTCTCAATCTCTTGACCTCATGATCCACTCGCCTTGGCCTCCCAAAGTGCTGGGATTACAGGCTGAGCCACCGCACCAGGCCCGTTAGTATGCTTTAAACATTTTGTTTATCCTATCTTCAACTCAGCAACCCTCTTCCATATTTTCTTAAATGCAATCTTGAAATCCTGAATTACCTATAAACTGTTTCTTTACTTAAATAAAAGATACAGCTAATTTCTCCTTCTACTGCCCTGAGCTGTAATATGCCTAAATTGTTGTACCACTAACCTTTTTTATTTTAAAAACTTATTAATTTAGAAAATGTGTTTTGAGGGTGCAGTGCAGTAGTTCATGCCTGTAATCCCAGCACTTTGGGAGACCAAGGCAGGAGGATCACAAGGTGAGGAGTTTGAAACCAGCCTGACCAGACGGGGTTTAATAGAAACCCCGTCTCTACTAAAAACACAAAAATTAGCTGGATGTCGTTGCATGCACCTGCGATCCCAGCTACTCAGGAAGCTGAGGCAGGAGAATCACTTGAATCCAGGAGGTGGAATTTGCAGTGAGCCGAGATCCTGCCACTGCACTCCAGCAAAGGTGACAGAGTGAGAATCCATCTCAAAAAAAAAAAAAAAAAAAAAAAAAACAGAGAGAAGGAAAGAAAAATAAAATGTTTTTTGAACACTTGCTATGTTCTATATGTAATTCTATATTTTGGGGAATATGTGGGAATAAGAGGCAAAGTAAAGATAGGACAGTATCACGTTAATGTGCCATTCATGGCTGATCTGGAATTCCATTTCTGCCTTTGCTTTTTGCAAGTTTGGAAACTAGTTACCTGTTTTGCTGAGAGTTTTTTTCATATGAAAAAGAAGTGGATGATTACACCACATCTGAAGTAGTTGGGGACATTAAACTTTAGTTATCTTTGTGTTAAATGGCAGAAAATTTCTTAAAATTATTTCTACTTAATAATTCAAAACAAAACTTTATATACTTTTTAACCTAGATTTTGCTTCACTTCCTGCCTTTTGGGAAAGCTTTCATTATAGTTGACCTTAAGCCTGCATTAGTTTCCCACCAGATTTATCAGGTTAACATTTAACATTATGTAGTTATTGAAACAGATAAGTCATTAACAATAGCAATTAAAATATATTCTGTAAATAGTTTAGTAACTGCTTTTGGTGTATTTATAATGAGCAAACTATCTCTGTTGTTGGTAATGGTTAGGTGATTTAAAGTTTTTGTCTGCATTTCAGGAGAATATATTTTTCTGCTTATGCTTTTTGGTAGTGTTTATGCTGATGCATTTATAAACAAGTGCTTGTTTAGCTAATGCATATTATAAAAACTATTACCTTTTTGGCTATATGTTTCCAAATTTTTAGTCAGAATTAACACTCTTAATAACCTGAGCTGCTTCTCAATAAATTGCATTAGGTTTTGTGTATACATCTTATGTTCTTTAACTGTAAAGTTGGCTTTAATAGAATTATCAATGTCAAAGTGATAAAGTGAGAATTCACTGAAATATTTTTTTTCAACTTAGCACCTTGCTTGTCTCATGATAAGGACTCCATAAATATTAAGTATTGTGATTATTTTATTTCCCAATCCATATCATTCTTCTACTTACAGGTTTTTAAAGCAAAAACATAAAATAAAAGTGCAGTAAAATTTTAAAAAATGTATTTAGAAACAGGAGAAATAAACAAAGAATAAAATTAAATAGGGTTACAGATTCTTATGAAGACAATTGATGAATATTTAAGTATGAAACTTAATTCATGAAATGTTGTATATACTGACAATATTCTACTGAAAGAGGTTTTAATATTTAATGATCCTATTAGATTTAATAAAACATGAGCAGGTATGGATTTTAAGAATATAATTCTATCCATTAACAGGAAGATTTCATGTAAATGAGTGCCCATATAATTATCCTTAAAGACTAAGTGTATTTATAATATATTAAAAGCACCTCTAAAAACCATGTCTGAATTTCTTAGTATTTTAAGTTACCCAACAAAACATTAACTAAAATAATTTATATATTATTTTAATTTGAGTGTTTGATCCAATGTATTTTTATATAATTTTGCTTTGAATCACTGTTTTGTTGAGTTCTAAGGAGACTATAATACTGGGATGTCACTAGATTGTATTATATTTCAATATTATTGTATAAAATATTAATTTTGAAGTAGCTTAAATATTTCTTTCCTGCATTTAAAAAATCAATTTATTATTTTAATTGATTTAGTCCTATAGTATTATCTGAAAATTATGGCTTCCTTTTGACCTTCAGTGATACAAAAATTACAGTTGTTTGGATTATTTATTAAGATTATTTTTAAATACTCAATTAAAATACAATGTTATAAATTTTTAATATGTGTTTAATGAAAGCGAGTAGAAGGTGGTATCCCTTCATAGGAATCAAAGTGATTGCTAATTTACAAATAGGCTAACATTCTTTAGTTTCCAACTAGTATCATGTTTCAAAGGGAAAAATCAAATGTGGAAATAATTCCCTCATTAATTCATATAAGCTTACTAATTCTTATTCCTATTTTCCAAGATGACAAATCACAGATATAAAAAGCATCTGACTTCCTATTGATTAGGTATTTCACAAATGTTTTTTTTTTTTTTCTTGTTTTGTTTGAGAAATAAGGAAAAATAATTTATAGACCTGTATGATGGGTTACAAGTCTCTTCATTAAATTTCCATTTCGGTAAATGCCAAAATAACCCTATCACAACTACATTTTACTAACTTTTACTCACTGAATGAGCCAAATCAACTGCTCAAAGATAATTTCCAGGCTACCAGGTTTGTGTACCTCATTTTTAAGCTCTTTTGTAGTTATTCACGTATATTCGCCTCATGGCCTGAAAGGGTCTTTCCAATATTTCAGATCTCCATAGAGCTCTTTTAGGAGTTTTTTTATTTAAAAAGTTATAAACCTAGGGAACTCTAAATTGCACTGGAAAATTCTGGAATGTGACCCATACTTTAAACTTCCTAGATTACACCATTTATACTAGACATCATTTATATCTAATCCTAGATTTCACAACTTTGGGGGCAAAGTTGTGAAATACCGAAGTGCATTTGTAGATTTGTTAGCTTTTCGGTTGGCAATTCTATCTCTGTAAAGCTATTATAGTCTCTACTATATCATAAAGCAACTTGATAAACAAAATCAATAACAAATCCTGTTGGGAAAAAAAAACAACAAAAATAGTCTTCTACACACCTATTAGAATAGCCAAAATCCAGAACACTGACACCACCAAATGCTGTTGGAATGTAAAATGGCATAGGCAGTTTCTTACAAAACACACTCTTACGATACAATCCAACAATCAAACTCCTTGGTGTTTTCTCAAAGAAGCTGAAAACATGTCCACACAAAAACGTGCACACGGATGTTTATAGCAGCCTTATTCATAATTCTTAAAACTTGGAAGTAACAAAAATGTCTTTTAGTGGGTGAGTGGATAAACTGCCATACATCCAGACAATGGCACATTATTCCCTACTAAAAAACAAATGAGCTATCATGCCATGAGGAGATATGTAGAGAACTTAAATACATACTGTTAGGTAAAGAAGCCAATCTGAAAAGGCTACACATTGTATGAGTCCAACTATATAATATTCTAAAGGGTAAAACCATGGAGACAGTAAAATCTTCAGTGGTTACCAGGTGTTAGGAATGAGAGAAAGAATAAGTAGAACACAGAAGAATTTTAAGGCAGTGACACTACATTGTGTGATGCTATAATGATGGCTATTTGCCATTATACATTTGTCCAAACTCATAGCAACTCAACTCATGTCTAACTTAACAGCAGGAGTGAAACCTAATATGAACTATGGACTATGGGTAATAAGGATGTGTCAACACAAGTTCATCAGTTGTAACAAATGCATCACTCTGGTGGAGGATGTTGATAATGGGGGAGTCTATGGGTGCGTTGGAGGAGTAGGGGCTAAATAGGAAATCTCTGTACCTTCAGTCCAATATTGCTGTACGTTTTAAACAACTCCAACAAAAAAGCTTATTTTTAAAGCCTTGATTTTACCCATCTTTATAGAATTTACATTTAAAAAAAGCCTTTAGAAAATTCTACTTAACATTCAGAAAGGGGATCTTTAGTTAAAATAACTAGTTTCTTTGGTGCCTGTGATTGAGCTAATACTTGGGGAGTCTCAGTACTTGAAATCATATTACAAAGGCTGCTTCTAACCAGTAAGAGCAACTTTCATATCAGACCTGCAGTTTCAATGCAATGTCCACTAATATCTCAAAAGCGGCAACAAAACAACAAAACAAAACCTAAAACTTGCTGTGTCATGATAACAGGAAGACTATGAGGATTTGTGCAAGAGATGGAGGTGGAGAAGTGCAGCCTTTTCGTGTAGTAGATTTCACGTCCTTGAAATTCAAGTTGATGTCCATGTTTAGATTGGATGTTGAAGACTGTCAACCCAGGATGCATGGTTTAATAATCTCAGTGACTCCAGTAATTTTAATTGTCTTCCTACTCATTTACAAGTGACAGATACCTAAAATAAACCAGCTTAAGAAAAAACAAAATGTGATGGATCATAGACCCAAGGAGTCCTCTCATTACCCAGGGTGATTTAATATGTTACCACTATTCTGGGGGGTGGGCCTGTTTATCAGGCCCAAGAGGGGACCCAGAGAGTTGACGATGCAGCTCCTAGAAAGAAAAGAAGTTTGTTAGCAAAAGGAGGATAGGAGTGTGCAGAGCATCTACAGCAACAGACAGAATTTAGAGTGTTAACTGGAATATTTTGACGTCCATTGCTTTATGAAGCCACCTTATGAATAAAGCAATACTGGCTCTGTTACCATATGGAGTAGTTTTTCTTGACAAGGAAAAAGGAACACGGAGGGAAGAGATACTACAGACTGTGGGAGCGGAAGTGGTAATAACAGTTAAGATCAAGTTACTTCCTGTCCTAGTTGCCAGTGTAATAGTCAACTTTAAAGAGTAAATCTCAAGCAACAACCCTGGTGGTAAGTGGTGCACCATCAGGAAAGGATGAGCAGAAAGCCATAAAGATGTGGTTTTTCCACAGAAAACACCCTGACTACAGCTTCCTATAGTTAAAATCTGAAGCCGTTAGCAGAAACACACTGGCTGCTATGAACTGTCGTATTTCTTTACAGACATATTCTAAAGGAGTTAGTATGCTTTGTTTCGCTCATTCCATGCTTGGTAGCCTTAGGGTGCAGAACAGAGAGTACACTATGACCTTGTTTTTACTATTATCTCTCAATGAATCTGAACGTCAAACTATATATTAATGTTGCCATAGGAACTGAAACACAAAAGTAACAAAATTAAGGTTAAAATTCTTTTTCTTCTGTTTAAATCGTATTTCATTAGTGATACACCCCAAAATAGTACCTATTCTTTGACATTGTTACACTTTTCAAAAGCTTGCAAATTAGTGTAAACTCAGGACCTTCTGAGCATCCTGTCAGCATTATGAGATTCCAGAAAATGTGAATAGGATGTTTAAGTCATTAGGTAATCTCCAGATTCCTTTTTCGTTGTGCTCAGATAATTCAAATGGCTTCTTTTTCGTACGTGAGGCTTGTCATATACACTGTATTAGAGTGTGTAACATTTTTGAAGAAATTTGGCACAGACTTCGCTTTTCCACTTCTAACTCTTTAAGTTTGAAGAGTGCCTGCCAAGATCGTTATAAATGCATCCTAATAAATATATTTTCACCAATTTTTGAAGTTCCCTTCTACTTCAAGTGTCAATATTGTATGTGTTATGATAAGAGGAGTTTAATTAGTTATGGTTTTTACTGATATTTTGAATAAATATGCTTAGGCTATATTTATAGCAAACCTCAATATTTGCAAATATCATACAGACAGCATGATTTATATGTGATTATTAAGATACACACTTAGCTTAATTTCAATCATTACTTCTGTGTCCTTTGGTAAGTAGGAAGGGAGGTAAAATTCCCTCAAAATTATAGACACAAAATTTAGAATATTTCTTTTGTCTTCTTTATTGCTTTTTTGGCTTCACTGAATCATAATTGACATTAATGTCACATCCTGTTTCCTTACCTTAACATTTACTATAACAAGAAAATGTGTAGAGTATGCCTTAATAAACTACACAAAAACAAAGTTTATTATTATTTTTGGCTATACATAAAATTTTAAAACAATTTTAGAATATATAAATATTTGGCCAGGCAGTGACTCACACTTGTAATCCCAGCACTTTGGGAGTCTGAGGCAGGCGTATCAGGAGGTCAGGAGACCAAGATTATCCTGGCCAACATGGTGAAACCCCTGTCTCTACTAAAAACAAAAATACAAAGTTAGTCAGGTGTGGTTGCAGGTGCCTGTAATCCCAGCTACTGGAAAGTCTGAGGCAGGAGAATTGCCTGGACCTGGGAGGCGGAGGCGGCAGTGAGCCGAGATCAAGTCACTGCACTCCAGCCTTTGAGTGACTCTGTCTCAAAAAAAAAAATAAATAAATAAATAAATAACACTTAAAAATTCTCTCTATCTCTCAACTGTGTTTAGAAGATACACTATGCCAGTTATTTCCTTTAATTTGTCCAATAAAACTTAAAATCATTTTACTGCCTTCTGGAACTAAGATTTCCATAGATTGTACTGAGTTCAAACCTATTTGCTTATGTTTGGAATCCTTTGCTTAGTAAAAGGGTATCACTCTCATTGTCATCACAAGATTTACATGATGTATTTTTAGATGACAGAGACCATAAACCTCTCTGATTATGTGGATTAACAAATGTCTTAATTTTGGACCGATTTTCCACTAGTTTGTGTATTACTTGAATTATGAATACAAAGAATTATGTCTCCTTTGAAAATTTATTTGAAAACCAGAGTATTTAACAACATAGAAAATATGAGCTTATTTTTCTAACTTTTTGTGAATGTAGAGAAAAACATTGGCTATTTCTTATGAAAATAGGAAGACAAAAATTATTTGAAATACACTTATTTTTCTCTTCTACTTTTTTGATTTTATATTTATTTTACATATTATTTATTTCAGCATATCTGCAGATCATTAATTTGTATAAGTACTTGTGATTTTAAATACTGCCAAATGTATTTTTACACATGAATCTCAAAAAATCTCCACAAATTTTCCAAGTGGAAATACTGAAATTAAAGAAACCAATATGGTTCTCTTAGATGAGAATGAGTTGGGTGATTATGGCTCATTTTTATTTGATAATAATTCAAGTATCCAAACAATGACTAAAGATAGTGGCAAGGTCAATATAAGAAAGTTACTGATGACTATTAAGGGTAAACTGTTCTGAAAACTATTTTCCTGTCATCCTGCTGAACCTCATGTTATTTAACTGTACAAGTTAGCTTTTCCCCAAGTAAAATTGCAAGCAGCCATTTTACTTGATTTTGCTGGATTCTGTGTCTTCCCAAAGCAAGCTACATCTTCTTAATTTGTTTATTCTATGAAAAGGCAATATATAGATTTTACAACAAACATAAAATCTAACAGAGCTTTCCTTATCTCTTGTTTCCCATGAAGGTTCGTTTTGAATCTACTTGAACTATAGTAAGCTATTTTTTTAATGAGGCTCAGATAATCAAATAAAAATTATGTGTGATACCTGGTCTCAGAGTATGATCTTTCAGAGGTTATCTTTAGATTAGAATGGCTTTATAAACTAGAGATAATTTTGCATTCATATTTTAAACCACTAGTTTAAATTCACAAAGATTTTCCTGCCAGTTTTAATATAGCGAACATGTTCTCTGGAGCAAGTAATTCCCATCCAATTTTAAGATCCTGACGTTCCCTTTTTAATGCCTGAAGTATAGAATGGAAAGAAAACATTTAACAATTAAGGACAGGTACTGAGGAACAAACCTCAGAAACTACAAGATTATTGATCAAAATTCAAAGAGTGAACATTTTCTTTTTTAATGTTGTTTATAATTGAGCAAGAGTAGATTTGACCAGTATTCAGATTTGTAAACATTTTGATAAATTTTGAGACTTGCAACTCCTGCTAAGAATTGTTCAGGAACTCTGGATTTCTCAGGCTTGGTAAGAGCCTTATAAAAAGCTTAGCTTGGGCGCTTCCAGGAAAGGAAACAGAGCAATGCATGTTTTCTTCTGTGATCAGGGGCAGGCAGCCAGAGCTCAGATTTGCTAATCTCAATTTGGCACAAATAAATAACCACCTGGTTGACTGCTAGTTATAATAGCTTTCATTAAACAGAAGTGGATGCAAAAAACTACTTTATTTGTTACAGTATTTTCTTTAGATATTCCGTAACTATTTGATCTAATAATGTGAGAATAAGGAAAAGATTTAGAAAGTTAGGTGTATCTGGAGAAGGGCAAGATTTTTCATCAAGAAGCTAGATAACTTTCCCTAAAAAATGATCGCATTATCACAGATTTAAAAAATTACAGTAAGAATACCAAGCCATGAGTTATTTCTTCGTGAAGCTAATTTTAAACTACAGCCTTTCTTCTTCCCAACTGCAACAGTTTCGGAGAGATTTATGTATGCAATATTAGCTTTATGTAGGGGAATGCAGTCAATTCCTGTTACGTTCTGTAAAGTCTCTGGAACACTGACTTTACAAATACTGAACCTTTGCTCCTTGGGAAAATACAGGGTTAGAATCCTGTAAACCACTCTGGTCATAACGTTTTTGTCAAGCAATCAATATATAACCTTGTTGTATGTGTGTTTCTATTTGAAGGCACCGTATTTGATATATATTGTTGAGTCATTATCATTGAACTCATGCAGACAGAAGTATAACTCATGCCTGAACACAGCTTATCTAACAGATATTTTCTCCCTGAGGTTCATCACAGCCTTCTTACCCTTAGGAGCACTAGAGAGATAGTACTTACTTAAGCTGCTTGGAGGCTCTTTTAAACAGCAAAATCATCTGCATAAAGCACAAAAATGGGAAAAATGTAGCATAAAATAGACCTTAAAAAGGACACTTGTTTACAGTATGAAAGCTAAAACAAGAAGGCAGAGTATTGCCTTGTTTGGCCTCAGCTGAGAATGTGCATATCAGGCAACTTAAATTGTTTAGTGCTCTGCACATGTCGTCAAATAACCATGAAAGCACTGCAAGTACTGATTTTAGGGCTGCAAATAAGTCTGATTGAGGAGGCAAATTGGCAAATACAGAATCTGGAAATAACGAGGAATGACTCGATAACGTATTTTGAAAAAGAATGATTTTGAAATGTGTTTGTATGTAAGGTCACTCTACAGAGTCTCTTAATTCTAAAAAGTGATTTTATCATTTCAGAGTTGGATGAGATCTTAGGGGCCAACTAGTCCAAACTCCCATAGCATGCAGCAATTTCCTATAAAATATTTCTGAAGAATATACATCGAATTTAGGTTTTAATATTTACCGTATTTACTGTGAATGAGACCTTACACATTTGACAGGCACATTAGGACTTTGGCTGTTTTAATATAACATATAGGTTGCTTCTACTTCTCTCTCTCTCTTTTTGTTGAGAGATAGGATTGACTCTGTTATCCAGGGTTGAGTGTAGTGGTGCAATCATAGCTCACTGTGGCCTTGACTTTCTGGACTCAAGCAATCCTCCCACCTAACACTGTGGAGTAGCTGGGACTACAGGTGCACATCACCAAGACCAGCTAATTTTTTGCTTTTTTATTTTTTGTAGATATGAGGCCTTGCTATGTTGCCCAGGCTGGACTTGAACTCTTGGGCTCATGCAATCCTCCTGCTTCAGCCCACCAAAGCACAGCTTCTCATCTTTTAAAGCTGCAGAGAGCACAGGTCCTTCCTTTGATCACATAAAAAATAATCTTTGCATATTCCAAGATTGCTAATATGCTGATACTTTTCTAAGTGAAATATCTTAAGATGACTTTTTAATATTAGCTTTGTATCCCTTCATACAAGTGTTGAATAAATACTAAAAGCTGAATAGGACAGTCTCAATGCTCAAAGATTTAAAGCCATGATTGAATATCACTCTTGGTTCAACATTCTGCATATGAATTTGCTGATACAAATTCACTTTTGGTTGTTGTTTTTATTTAAAGTAGTTGCTTTGTTCAAATGCTTTTTTGAAGCACATATACACTTGTGTATGTATGTGTTCATGTGCATGTGCATACCTGTGTGCATGTGTATTTACAGAAACAAATACATATATGTGTGTATGTAAGTATATTCATATAGGTATATAATATAATTTTGTACTCACGGTTAGCCACTCTGGTGACATTATTAATAGGAAAGCAAGGTAAATGGCTTCACTGATGAAATTTCATTTTACAAAGGATTAACTCCATGATTGTGCTATATGCCATAACCAATGCATTTCTCTTTACATTCCCTGTTATACAAAATGAGAAGCATTGTGGATGTTGTTATTGTCACAATCAGATTAAGCTAGATAACATTTTCAGTTGTTGGGATTTTACATTTTTAATTAACAAATTGAGTTGAATAAAAAAATATCTCTTCAGGATGATCTCTTTGGAATTCTACATCTTGTAACTAACTGGCCATTAGACATCCCCTCTTTCCTTTTCTCTATCTCCTTTATCTATCCCTCTAATTATCCACTTTCTTTAGAGATAGTCAAATTTTTGAATTTTTTTTTAGTTCATATAAAAAGCTATGTGTTTTCTATACCCTGATAATTGTATTTTTAATATTTTTGCTTAACCTAATTTATTTTTATCTTATTCGATCTTATCTATCCACTACCTGTCTCTCTATCTCTCTATCTCTCCACCCATCTATGTATCTACCCATGTGTTCATGTGCATATGTATAAACATGTGTTTATACTCTGGGCATAACTAACAGCTTGCAATGCCTTAAATACATGAAATTTATTTTTTAACAAATACTTTTTATTAAGACAATACAAAATAGGTTCAAAATTCAGAAGGGCAAGTGATATTTTTTGCTCACCTAGAGATGCTCATTTATTAATCTGGATATTTCTTTCCCATCTCTACAGACAATACTATTTATCTTGCAGAAGTTTTTTTAAAGATAAAAGAGGTAAGATTAATTATACCATGGGATCAAAGACATAAATTGCCTTCTAAGAAGTGTTGTTGATACTCATAGTTTTATAGAGGAAATAAATATTAAGTACCTTAAAACATCAATATCTCTGAGACCTTTGAAGTATTTTCTCTTTAAACATAATTTATTCTATATAAAATTTAAAAAATAAACATGTATTCTTAATCTCACTTCCTCTTCAGCAGAGACACTCAAGTTTTTGTCTTAAATATTCAGTGTCTTAAAATATTTGATTAATAGTTGTAGAGAAACTCAGTTGAATCAAAACTATTAAATATTTTGCTGGTACTCTAGCCAAGAAAAACTGGAGGTGACTTCTGTGATTAATAAGCTTTTGTTAGGTAAACCCAGACTTTAAAATTTTAATTCTACTTTATGATGTTTTATGATGCTCTTAGGACCACGTTTTTTTTTCTTAACATGAATTGCTCAATCTGATATTTACATGTAGTAGCAATATTATTTCTTAATATTTTTGGTGAACTTTTGTCCCAATTATTGTCTATATCAGTTGTTTTTGGCCATGTTCTTTGCTCCCTTTTCCTCTGTTTCTACTATATGTGTATTTTATTTTTTCCTCAGAGGAATTTCTCTGTCTTTGCATTTGTGGTTTCTTACTGTTATGCCTCCTGGTGCTGTTTCCAAGGTTGAATCTTTTGCTGTGCACTGTCACATGCACTTCTCTTTGTGAGTGACAGCAAAAGGCATTTCCTGTATCCTTAGTCTTGTTGAAGTCAGTGTTATGAAGATCATAATTGGAGTCTGTTTCACTTTATTAGCCATCACAATCAGAAACGAACATGTTTCAAAGGCATAGAGATTCATTCAAAAGAACCATAGACGGACCAGTTCTCGGATATCTTCAACTGTGACTAAAGAATGACTTGCTAGAGTAAATAATTCTCATTGTTTTTTGTCTTTCCTTTTTGTTCTTTTCAACTTAGGCTTTCTAATAACTAGCTGGTGAACATGTTAAAGTTCAAAGTGTCATTGTCATTTGTTAATCTGAATAGCCCTTTTACCATCTCCACAGACAAAGATGTACAGTCATTGAGCAGAATTTAAAAGGCATGCCTTTTACCTGGCTTTTCTTTTCTTTCTTTTCTTAAAATTTCTCTTTCTTTTTATTAGAGTCAGGGTCTTGCTCTGTTGCCCAGGCTGAAGTGCAATGATGTAATCACAGCTCACTAAGGCCTTAAACTCTTGGGCTCAAGTGATCCTCCCACCTCAGCCTCCCAAGTAATCAGGACTGCAGGCAGGTGCCCCTATGCTCAGCCAATTTATTTTATTTTACTTTTTCTTTTCCAAAATAGAGATGGGGGTCTCCCTTTGTTGCCCAGGTTTGTCTCAAACTCCTGGCCTCAAGCAATCCTCATGCCTCAAAATGCTGTGATTACAGGCACGAGCTACCTCATCTGGTCTTATTCCTTTTAGAACCTCCATCTAGACAAAAATGCACTTGTTATCCTCAACATGGAGTAACTAGAAATAAAAGGCCAAATAGTAAAAATAGTTCTCTATGTTTTTATTAAAATAATTTATTTCTAGTCTCAAGTTTTTAAGTTTCAAATTATAAAGTATGGAATTACATGACTTCTAAGAGTTAAACAAAGCCTACTTCAGATTGTTACTTGTTAAGTAAATAATATGTTTTGCTACAATTATCTATGATTACCTAGATTTTTCAAAGATGAGCTTATTTAAAAAATCTTACATCTCTTAGGACTAGAAATTCTATGAAAAAGCTAGTAAAATAACTGAAAGCATTAAAAATGTTAGATGACTAAGATGGGAAATTTACCATATTTGGTGAAAGATAGGGATCCAACAGCAAAATGGAATCTATTTTTGGAAGAAGTCTTTTGTTGCAATCTTTTAGGCAGCAAGAGGTAACTAGTTTCATTATTATCAATCTGTTACAAATGTGACTACTTAAAAAAAATTTGTAAACTTTCTGCTGTGATGTACACATTTCTTACAAAGTATCGTGCAATAAGAAAGGATTTCCAGGCAACTCTTTAGTGTATTATACAAATAACTCTTACATTACTATTGAAAACTTTGTAAAGAAAAAATGATAACAAAAATCCTATTTTTAAAGTATTAGTCCTGGAAAGGAGATGGAAATTTATGTATTTACAATTTTATTACTTACCTTATGGCCTCGAAATAGATGGTTTAAATTGCCTCTGTATGTGTGTCTTCTCATCTGTAAAATGTTGATAATAAGTTAATTTAAATTTGTAAACTGTAATTATAGCTTCAAAATTATAAAAATAGAAGTCTCTAGTAACCCTACTGATAGTTTTAGCAGGTAGGGTAAAATGTTTTTTCGGTTCACAAACTTTTTAAGAAGCCATTGATTTGCCAGTTCGTCTTCCACAAATCTGTGTTGTGGTAGCATAATATCTTCTTACATGATTAAATTTTCTATTGCTGATAATGACAAAGTTAGAGATTTTTCATAAGTTGCCCATAGTTTTTAAATTTCTTGTATTAAATGTGTAAAGCATTTCAAATTCTGGTTGTAGTAGAGGGAAGGCAAAGAAGCATTTGCTGGTTTTTACATACATAACACGAATAAGTTTTTCTCATGCTACATGTCTGTTCTAGTATTATTTTCCACGATTCCCTTATGGCCTCACCTAAGCTGACTCAGCATTCTTTGTTCATTTAATATTCACAAAGCACTTTTTTGTTTTAAGCACTTGGAAAATGTAAATGTGAAATAAGGCCTTTGTTCTCAAGACACTTCCCTTTTAAATAAGCCATTTAGAAAAGTAAATAAGCAGTTCTACTGTCAAGTCATACTGCCATGCTAAACCTGTGTTTACAGGTGATTCTGAGGCATGTACGTGAGATGCCTAACATAGGTTCGGGGAATAAATGAAAGACATTTTCCTGGTAGATCAATAGCTGAGCTAGTCAGTTGAAGGAGTGATCTTTTAGCCAGTTAAAGTTTGAAGAAATGGGAAACCTACTTACAGGCCTTGAAGCAAGAGAAGAATTTCAGGTAGCCAGCTGGATTCAAAATTTGATCTATCTCATGAATATCATGTTAAGCCATGTTAAGTGGTTTGATTTTATTTTAATATATATGCAATAGTGTTCATGGATTTTAAATAGTTATGAGGCCTCCATGATCACCCACTTTGCCTTTTCAAAAGCTTTCTCAGGCAGCAATATGGAGAGTACAGTGGCAAAGACTGATGTCCAGAAAAGGAAGAGAACATGAGGCTTGGCACATCCAAGTTGCAACAACCGATGGCAATTGGCTGCTTTGTTCCAAAGCTCAAAAGAACTGTCAGTCTAATATCAGAAGAAACAACCTTTAACATCAGTGGCAAATTTACAGCCCCTCCAATGAGTGGCTGGACTACTTATATTTAAAATGCCCTTGGTAATTAGCAATAACCGAACATCTGACTTGTACCACTTGCTCAGATTCTGGAGCAGCACTGGCAAACTTTTCCTTAAGGGGTTACTTCATAAATATTTTAGGCATCCTAGCCTTATAATCTCTGTTGCAGCTATTCGGCACTGCTGCTTTACAGCAAAGCAACCACGAATAATATGCAAAATGATGGGTGTCGCCGTGTTCCAATAAAACTTATTTACAAAAAGAGGCAATGGACCTCTGGCTGTGGTTTGTCTCATGGAGCATGGCTAATGGAATTAAAACCACGTGGTATATTAGCTTCACTGCGTTCACTGGACAGTGTGGACCTTTGACTTTACTACATATGGTGATTGGAAAAATTTTCCTCCTAGGTTTTTATTATTATTATTATTAGTTTATATCATGGGTCACAGACAGAGGAACAAACTGCAGGGCAGATACATAAGAAAAATTCACTAGACAGTTAAAATAGCAGTATTTTGTGCATTCATAATGATCAGCCATTAGCATTGTCTGTTAATATAAAGTCCAGAGATGAAATTACATGAGTTGTTTTACCAAGAAGCAGATGGTTCTAAGATCCGATTAAAAAAAAAAAAAAAACTACAGAGTTTTTATTTTCTTTTATACATCCGATTTTCACTGACCTGGTTTGGATTAGGCCCCAGATGTAGGCACTCTTGTTATTTTTCTGTCTTTCTTAATGGAATTGTGTGTTTTATTTTTTAATTACCAACTCCGAGGAGTTTAGCTGTGAATTTTTAATTTCTGAATTTAAAATGGGATTCAATTATGATTTTGCCATTAAACATCATTTCTTACAGGATTTTAACTGAGTGGGAGTCTGATATTAATTCTAATTGCAGCTTTATTAATAAATAAGAGAGAGAATGCCTTCCTACTACTATGTTTAGATGTGTGGCCAGCAGAAGTGATTGCAAACAGTCACAGGGAAAGAGATGCTTTTGAGGCTTTACTGTACACAGACACAAACAATGTGGCATAGCTGGATAGCTGTGAATCAAAGCAGCCAGCAAATCAACATTGCATTCCGCTTTAAGGAATACTCTCTGCTTAAAAACAAACTTAGAGCTGACTCTGAGCCCAAAAGAGTTATGCACAGAGACAAGCCTTAGAGAAGGGGGCTGAAGACTATAATCAAAGGGCATATTTTGTGTGTACCCAGCAGGGAAATCACTTTGGCTGTTGGCGTCACACTACCTTAAGATCACATGCGCTGTCAGAGAGATTGTCTACACACCTGGAAGAAAATATTAAGATAGTTCCTCTTCTCCCAGCAAGCCACATGTGAAAAATAAATAAATAAAAGGTTAAAATATTTCATTTGAATCACAGTTAAACATATGACTAATTCTAGTTTGGAGAAACGTTGGAATTACTTGGTAGGGTAACTTTCTGGATGCAATTCTTATACCAAGGTCTCCAGCTGTAACTTCATACTAAATGCTAGAAACATGGTTAAGGATGAAAAAGAATGCCAGGTTTCATTATCCTCACTTTGATTATCTTTCATGTAGGGTAGCAACAATATTTACCGAATGCCAAGCTGATATGTATGCAATAGGAAATATAATCTCATTATCACTATATTTCAAGGTCCATGTTAATTAATTATTAATAAGGTTAAGAGCGGCGGGACACAGTGGCTCAAGCCTGAAATCCTAGCACTTTGGGAGGTCGAGGCCCCCACAGAAACCCAGTCTCTACTAAAAATACACACACACAAAATTAGCCGGATGTGGTGGTGTGCACCTGTAGTCCTAGCTACTCAGTAGGCTGAGGCAAGAGAATTGTTTGAACCTGGGGGGCAGAGGCTGCAGTGAGCCAAGATCGTGCCACTGCACTCCAGCTTGTGCAACAGAGCAAGATTCTGTTAAAAAAAAAAAGATGTTAAGAGCCTGTGATAATAATATGAAACTTAAAAGATAAAACATAGTTAATCGCCCATGTCCCAGCTTTAATTTGTCTACTTTCTTTAAATTCTCATGTCCTGTAGTGCCTCTGAAATTGGCAAACTAATTTCACTTACACCATCTTGACCATCATACATTTCTGCATTGATTATCCCTTAGGGTTTTTTCCGTCTGTCAATTAATGTCTAATAAAATGTTGCTTAGGTTTGAAAGATTAATCAATTTATTCTTACTACATATTTATACTATATTTAGGGCAACCTATGTGTTAAGGTTATTGTAATTATTTGTTTATGAGAGCTATCACTTTTGGAGGTAAGAAGGATGTAACTAAAATATTAAGAAATAAGAAAAATACAGTTATTTAGAAAAAAGTCTCTATTCGGGTAATATGCAAGCTTGTAGAGATGAAAAGATGAATATGACAGTCTATCTTATTTAAAAATTTACAGTCTCATGTGAGGTCAGCATTTTTTTCTGTACAAGGACAAATAATGAATATTTCGAAATTACGAACCAAACAGTCTCTGTGACAACTCTTCATTGTTGCATAAAAGAAAATATGTAAACAAATGAGTGTGTCTGTGTTCCAATAAAGTTTTATTTACAAAAGCAAAAGGCCACCTATGGGCCAATGTCTAAAGTTTCCCGACCATCCCCTGGTCTAGTGGGTAATAAAGGCATACAAATAAATTATTAAATTTAATTGTGTTAGTAATAAAGTAGACGTGTCCAGAGGATGCAGAGTTTAACTCTGAGACAATGCTGTACACAGAAGTTACCATTTTAAATAGAGACTAAAAATAACGTGTAGTGATTGGTTAGCTCGAGAAGTGTTCTGAACTCAAACACAAAAAAAATGGCACAATGTGTTTAACTTGGCTTTTGAATCTGAGATTGGATCACAGTTTGTGTGCCAGTAGAAGAGGCTGGCAAGACTGTTGTTGCCCTATACAGACCCTTAACGAATTTGGTAATTATTGAGTAGCTGTTCGTGGTGTTAATTTCGAGGGAGTGACATGAAAAATCTGTATTAGGAAATCACTTCTGTTAAGAACTGGAAAACGAATGTCCTGCAGGCAGTAATTACTCTAGCTGGCGTTGTCAGAAAAGCTAATGAAATGCAGAATTTCTAGGAATTTGGGAGTAGAATCGGATGGTCCAGGAGAGTTCATAGTTGATAAATATTCCTATATGCCTATCTTTCTGAAAGAACTAATTGAGTCTGTCAAGATTCAATGCCTCTGAGAGCAGTGGGCTCCGCCACCTAAAACACTGTCATTGGCTCATGAAAATTACGTTTGCAGTTGGCACCAACTCCAGTCTACTTCTGTTAGTTTTCAAATGGTGGAGTGAGAAAGAGGACCTCTTAATCTATTTATAGCTAACTATCCATATGTGATTTTTTTCCTATGACTTTTTGTATATGTAATATAAAGTTTTATAAATTTTGCTTTTATCTTATTTTGAAAACTTAGATGTGAAGGAAGAACGTCTTCACTTTACTCCCAGGCAGATGTGGTCTCATTGGATGGTGACACACCATTCAATTTTCAGTGGCATGTTGAATTACCTTACATTGTAAATTAACTTTCCATGGCTTGGTGCAAATTGTCAGGATGCTTTAGTTAAACTATCAATTTAGGCTCCTTACTCTTAGGGTTTTGACTGACAAGATTGTGAACTTCACTGGAAAGTCTTGAGAATCTACTTTTTTAAATTATATAATGAGGAAAAATACATAGGGCAGTAGGAATAGAGAAGAGACAGAAGCAGAAATCAGTGAGATTTCTACTCAAAAACAATAGCTAGAAAATAATTAATATCAGGGGTTGAAAAAGAAGGAGAAGAAATTTTAAAAATTAGAGGATCAGATATATGTGATAATATAAGAAACATATAATTTATATGGCCTTGTATACATGACATATTTTGTTTTGGTTATCTTTTTTCTCAAGCAAGGTAGACTTGTGGCTCAGGTTTTCCATCGCTATACTTTTAGAATGGAGATGAACCTAAACGACAGAGAGTAAATGAGATCTTTAGTTTCATTTTAGAGAAAGTGTAGCAAAAAAAGAAAAAGAAAAAGTATTATAATAGAGTAGGATCAAGGAAAAGTGAATATAAAGGTAGTGAAATTTGTTCTTGGGAGGCCCACAGTTCTGGTTTTCATTGTTTGTATAAATGTTCCTAGTGTACATACTATAGTGAGAGATGTATCAGCGGCAGACGTCAGGAACATATAAGGGCAAGGCTTGTTCTCAGCTGTGGATCCCTGGGGAGGCTGAGAATGAATGGGCCTAAACTTTTTCTCTCAATATTTGACATTTCTTCTAGTATATGGTGCTTTTCCTGTCTGATCTTTTAATTCCTTCCTAAAAACTCAGAGTCGTTAAATATAGAAGTGGCTTCAAAAGATATAAATTAACGGAGAATATAAAAATTATCACAGTGATCATTATGAGTGGAAGACAGTAATTAAAATACAGGGCTGGGCGCGGTGGCTCACGCCTGTAATCCCAGCACTTTGGGAGGCCGAGGCGGGTGGATCACGAGGTCAAGAGATCGAGACCATCCTGGTCAACATGGTGAAACCCCGTCTCTACTAAAAATACAAAAAATTAGCGGGGCATGGTGGCGCGTGCCTGTAATCCCAGCTACTCAGGAGGCTGAGGCAGGAGAATTGCCTGAACTCAGGAGGCGGAGGTTGCGGTGAGCCGAGATGGCACCATTGCACTCCAGCCTGGGTAACAAGAGCGAAACTCCGTCTCAAAATAAATAAATAAAATAAAATAAAATATACAGGTGATTTGGTGGATCTGCTCAAGTTACAGCTCACCAGTCAGAAGTCCTAGGTTCTAATTTCAGAATTGCAGCTACCTAATGTGTAAAGTTGATAATTCACTTAAATTCTCTGTTCCTCATATGTAAAATAGAAAGAATGGACCAGATGACATTGATTCTGATTGGCTTTTTTACTGCATTTTTGAATAAATACCAATTCTGGGTCCTTGGTAATATCTAAGTTAATTTTTGAAAATATAAAATTTGGCCAGGCGCAGTGGTTCACGTCTATAATCCTAACACATTGGGAGGCCAAGGGAGGTCAGTTGCCTGAGCTCAAGAGTTCCAGACCAGCCTGGGCAACCTGGTGAAACCCCACGTCTACTAAAATACAAAAATTCAACTGGGTGTGGCTGCATGTGCCTGTAGTCCCAGCTACTTGGGAGGCTAAGGCAGGAGAATAGGTTGAACCCTGGAGGCAGAGGTTGCAGTGAGCTGAGACTGTGCCACTGCCTGGGTGACAGAGCAAGACTCTGTCTCAATGAATAAATAGATAGATCGATAATTTGTAGTAAGGTAAATAAGATAAAGGATATTATTTCATTATTTCAGCTCCCAAAAAGTCATAATTTGAGCTGTTCACTATTACCAAAATTAACAAAAGTTAACATAAGAATTACATTTTTTGCAAAATCCCCTAATCATATTAGTGAATAGAGGATATCTCAATAGGGATTTTGAAGGAAATAATTGAAAGCCTTTTTCAAAATGCAAAATCTGTAAATAATATTACAGGGTTTCAGAAAGTTGAATAATGAGTAGAAGTTTTATTAATGCAACCCGAGATCCCAATTGCCCCATCAGAATTCAATGATATTCACCACTCTTGAAAAAGAACATAAATTATAAAACATATGAAGACAGCACAAAAACTCTTAAACCCACCTCACAAGACAGGACAACTGAAACCTAAGAGGTTATTTGATACAGTAATTAGAATGTCTTTCTAGACCAGGAACACCAAAGACATGTATGTTACTGTACACAGATTCTAGCACCATAAAATGAACGGAATAACTTAAGCCATCTCAAATCATGTTAGAGGCAAAGAGTACTTCTACCTGTAATATTCCGTGATTCTATTAGTGACTTTGAAGCTGAAATAAAATAATATTGTAACTCCTGATTCTAAGCACTTAGAATTCTTCCAACCCCTGGCATTAAATTTGACTCTAAGATTAAAAAACAGAAACAAAAAACAAATCTTTGCTACATCGTAAAGACTTCTTGTCTGGACTTTACTTATACCTGTCTTGTTAACTCCCTGTGGAGATGAACCTAAGACCTAAGGTGCATGTCATATGCATCTTAGGTGAAATTTTTTTCCTTCTAAATGTTCTAGCTAATTTATATTGCAATATATATTGTGATAATAGTTTGAGAATTTTCTTAGAATATTCACAAAACATTTTTCTCTAATTTTCCCAAATCACTCTGTTTATGTTTTTTTGGGGCACTTTTATTGTGACTTATTGTATAGTTTTCAATCTGCTAGATTTGTTAAACATAATTATCTATCAGATGTGTATATCTCCTCATCTCTTTGTTCTCTGAACACTTAGCAGAGTGTTTTAGTCAAATGACGTTATTTATATTTATTTAGATAGCGTGCCCAACTATAATTGGCTTGTAGATAGATTTTGACAGGAAATTTTTACTGTATAAATTTCAGAATTAATTACAGGATACAATTAAGTTTCTTGAGTGTGAAGTCAGATATAGCAGCACAAATAATTCCATAATTTTCTAAGAATTCCATGCGGTGTGTAGAATTTGATAATTAATTTTAAAGTAAGATATGCAGAAAACAAAACAAAAAAATAAACATTATGTTTGTTTTCCAATGAGTCAGTAGAATTTAGGAATCTTCTATCAGAGGAAGAGGGAATTTAAAATGTCTAAAACCTTTGAAAGGCCAACACAGGCGAACTACTTGAGCTCAGCTTGCGCAACATAGGTAGACCCCAAGTCTACATTTTTTTAAGCTAACCAGACAGACATAGTGGAATGTGCCTAAGGTCCCAACTACTTGAATGGCTAAGGCAGGAGGATCACTTGAGCCCAGGAGGTTGAGGCTGCATGCCACTGCACTGCAACCTGCTTACAAAGCAAGATTCTGTCTCAAAAAATAAATAAATAAAATAAAACATAAGAAATGTATGAAACCATGATATGTGCCTACTGCTTTGAGTGCAAATACTGCTTATATGTAGAAAATAGTTAGGTTAAAAAATATATAATTAAACTATGGCCAGGCGTGCTGGCTCACACCTGTAATCCCAGCAATGTGGGAAGCCAAGGTGGGCAGATCACCTGAGGTCAGTGGTTCAAGACCAGCCTGGCCAACATGGTGAAACCCTGTCTCTACTAAAAATACAGAAATTAGCAGAGCATGGTGGCAGGCGCCTGTAGTCAAAGCTACTCAGGAAGCTGAGACAGGGGAATTGCTTGAATGCAGGAGACAGAATTGCAGTGAGCCAAGATTGTGCCACTGTACTCCAGCCTGGTCAACAAGGAGCAAACTTCCACCTCAAAAAGGAAAGAAGTTTGACTAAACCACTAATTCAACACTTGATTTAAAATACTAAGCAGAAGAGTTAAGCCACTGAGATATAATGGCAAAGGGTCTGTTTTTCTTCATATTTTAAAGAGAGAAATAAAAAACTTATTTTCAGTCATAACTTAATTACGGAGAGTTTTAATGCAAAAAAAAAAAAAAAAGAAAAAGAAAAAAGAAAAACAATGAAGCCATGCTCCTCTGTCTTCGTTACAGTCAACTGTGAAAAATAAAGGTGGTTGATGGGTACTTTGGGTCTGGCGGCATTAATGCTGTGTCTCGTGCAGTAAGCTTGAAGGCTTTTCCAGGTTGCTCATCCTGTATTCCAACTTTTGCAAAATGCTGTTTATCTTTAGCACTTTAAATGCCATGTAAATGCTGCATTTCTAATATAGCATAACATTTATTTCTAAAATGTTTACCTTAATATCAATTGTTCATATTTTTTTCAGCCTAAGACTTTCATTTTCACAGTACAAAATAGTATATATGACATTTAAATATATGTATATACATTTAATATATTCTTTATTTACAGCATGCAAAAGATTCATGTTTAATTATTTAACATAGGAGACAACATGAAACAATGAACAGTATTGAAATGATTCACCTTGTATTCAGTAATAAGATAACACATAACAATTTAAACATTTTATATGCATCCTCATAAAGTACAAAAGGAATACATAAAACTCAGCTTTCTGCTAATGAAGATATTCCATATTTATAAGAAAATAACAGTATTATATATAATGAATTCAGTTACAATTTATTTCTATATTATGAAAATTATAAATCATTGGATATTGACCTTATTAATAAAATTCTAGTAACATAGTATCATTTAGATTGATGGTACCAATTATTTGCATTGCTACAGGACAAAAAAAGTACCAGGATCCATTTATTTGATATATAGTATGCATTTGCTCTGTTTTCCATTGATATTTTACTAGCAAGAATACCAAATTTTGGAGATATCACAAAAGTCATCATTAAAACTAAAGTGCTTTTAAATTTTCTAAACAGTTTTTTTTTGACTAAGCATTGATACGGTAATGAATGTGTCACAATGTTAACTTATCTATAATACTTATCAATAAATGACATTTTTTCATTCAATGATATAATCCACTCAGAAGATTCTATAATTTGCACTGGAAAGAAAAAATAAACAGGGTGCAGAATTATGGGGAAGAAACACTGTAGTCTTTCTTCAGCCTGTAGCAAATCCAAACACTGGGTTCAAGAAAACACAAGAAAGAGTCCAGGAAGAAAAATCTATTTTATCTTTTTTGTATGACCTATAGTTCTCTCCTGCTATGCCCAAGCAGCTGTTGAAAATTTCAGATTTCTGATCGTCACCTAAGCATTAAAACTTTCTGGAATCTATTTTGAGAAACAGTAGAGTAAATAGAAACAAATACTTAAAACACTTTATTTTAAAGGAAAAGAAAAATAACCCACAGACGCTATGGTTTTATGAGAACTAAGGAGAAATCAAATATTTAGAGATAAGGGTTTGTAAGCACTTTTAATAAATAGAGTGCAAATTCTTCTAATATAAATATTTATTTTGAGGGTACAGTATTTCATTAATGTAGTCAATAACAATTGAAGTTAACAAAATATTTTAAAGATATTCATTACTAATTTCATTATAAATATGCTTAGTGGTAAAATTTCTATGTAGCTATGTATTACCTATTGTTAATAACTAAACATACTTGTCCCTCCTTGTCTGTGGTTTCAGTTATTTATGGTCAACCATGGTACAAAAATAAAGGATGACAGTACAATAAGATATTTTTAGAGAAAGAGAGGAGAAAAAGGAACCACATTCACATAACATTTATTGCAGTACATTGACATAATTGCTCTATTTTATTATTAGTTTTTGTTGTTAATCTCTTACTCTGCTGAATTTATAAATTAAATTTCATCCTAATTATGTACGCATAGAAAAAATATAGTATACATAGTGTTTGGTACTATTCTTGGTTTCAGGCATCTCCTGGAGGGTTTGGAATGTATCTTCCTTGAATGAGGGGAGTCTACTATACCCCAAAACTTAGCAACTTAGAGAACATCATTTTTGAGGATTAGGAATGCAGTTGCATATTTGTTGGTGGTTCTGGCTCGGGGTCTCTCCAGATTGCAGAGGCTACAGTCAGCTCAAGGCTCAGCAGGAGCTGCTTCCAAGCTTGCACGTTTTTTGAAAGGTTTCAGTATGTCAGTTCCTCCTAAAATGGAAGTCATCTTCTTTTAATCTAGGAAATTACATAGGATCAAGGTTTAATTATGCTTCTGGTCACACAAAACAATTCTGGTACAGTTTGGTAAGGAACTACATAGGGTGTGAATACCAATAGGTTTGGAAACTATTGGGAAACACTTTGATGTCTGCCCATCTCCTTCTATTTCTTTTTATGCTTACTTCCTAGAAAGACAAAATCATCTTATAACTCCTAGAGAAGGTTTGCAGTTTGATAATGCATTATTTTGTTTTGGAAAATCCAAAACTGCCAACGTTTTTACATTTTATCAGAGTAAAACCATTTCATATTGTGCCATACATAGTATACATGCACACATAAATATATAAATATATGTGTGATATATACACATATAAAAGTGTATATACATAATAGATATGTCATTTTATGTAGTTTTAATATTGCCTTACTTAAACCAGAAAAGAACATGTTTAGAAGTTAGTTTATATTGTTAAACTGCACATTGGAAATCTATGGCACTGATGAATACTAAGCTGACAAGTTAAAATTTAGTGAAATTTTACTTCCTTGTTTTTTCTGTAGTTAAAAACTTGTGATTTAATCATCATGTGATACTTCGTCAGAATGAAATTTTTTCATGGTTATATTATTCCATTCAAGTTTCAATACATCTCAATTAGCCCCTTATGTATTAGGATAGCTTGGCAATTCAATTGTTTATAAAACTCAGTGTTATATTGAATGCACTTCTGTATAAATAACTCTTCCGTTGAGAAAATGCAAAATATTTGATAAGCACTTGAGGAATACAAAGATGATTAATATAATGCCTGCCAACAAGACACCTTGATCTTGTCTGGGAAAACCAAATACATGGGACAGTCAAATACTATTATTTGACTGAAATAAGATAATTGTCAAAAGGGAAGTACAGGAAAGTGTTTTGTGGTTTCCAGGAAGAAGGTCATCAAACGGCCTCTTACAGGAATGGAAAGAAACACTTATGTCTGAAGCCCAAAGGTCTTAAGAGATGATTAAGATTTCAAAGGAGTGAGCTAGAATTGGTGTAGGGTATGAAATTAACAGGAATGGGAAGGTCTGGGATATATTTAGGGAATTCACAATTGTCGTGCTTGGGTGAAACAACGAGTGGTGTGACATGATTATAGAAGCATCTTCCAGGTATGTTGGAAATGATTTTGAAATCTAGTTTGAGGACTTAGTGCTTCATTTGGAAGGAAATTTAGATCAATTTTGAGCAATGAAGAAATGAGCAGATCTGTGCTTAGGTTAATGCAGAAGCAGATATATGAATGAATTATAATAGGAAAGAAGGGTGAAAACTCTTTAGGTGAAATGAGCAGTCCAGAAGAATATGAAGTAATGCTAGGTAAAGTAGATTCATTCCTGCAGTACAAGTATATTATAATGACAGCCTAATCCAGGATCCACAGTGAGAATGGGAAGAAGGGAACTGAAGTAAGAAACATGTGGAGGCACTAATAATATAAAACAATATTTATTTTTAAAAAAGTGAAAACGGAGCTAGAACTGTTTCTGACAAGTCTAAATAATTGGGACAATGAGAGAAAAGAGAAATAAGGGAATAAGTTGTTTTAGAGGATGAGAGTATAAGTTTGAATTTTAGTCCAACAGGTGTAGAATTTAGTAGACCTTCCTTTGGATATTTTAACCACAAATAAATAACTGACAATCTGTATTTCAAGAAAAACTTGGGGCCTGGTGCGGTGGCTCATGCCTGTAATCCCAGCACTTCGGGTGGCCAAGATGGGGAGATCCCTTGAGGGTAGGAGTTCAAGACCATCCTGGACAACATGGCAAAATCCTATCTCCACTGAAAATACAAAAATTAGCTGGGTGTGGTGGTGCTCACCTGCAGTCCCCGCTACTCAAGGGGCTGAGGCAGGAGAATGGCTGAGAGATTGCAGTGAGCAGAGATCACACCACTGTACTCCAGCCTGGGTGACAAATCAAGGCTCTGTCCGAAAGAAAGAAAGAAAGAAAGAAAGAAAGAAAGAAAAAGAGAGAGAGAGAGAGAGAGAGAGAGAGAGAGAGAGAGAGAGAGAGAGAGAAAGCAAAAGGAAACAAAGAAAAACTCCAAATTACAGCCAAAAACCACAATTTTGAATAGAATGCCATGAGAGTAGGAATGGAAGTAAATATGACACTTTAGTGAAAACGCTGGGTAAGAAGGCAACTTCAAGGAATGTCTAGATCTGAAGGATGCTTGAAATAAGTGAAACCCACCAGTGAGTTGGAACATTCACAGAAATAGGTTCTTTGTAATGTCCCTAAGATCCAGACATTTGAAGGAACAGGTAATCAGCAATTTCTGATGCTACAGCAAATTTTAGGAGGTAATAAGTTGGAAAGAAAAGGGTACAAGATCTATTTGCTAGAAAGCAGTTGGGAAAAAGTAGATGGAGGAAGAATGCAGAGTATACAGCTTTAAAGATGAGTGACCATTAAGTAGATGGAATTCATGTAAATAAACCACTCTTCCAAGAAGGGTAGGTAAAAGGAGGACAGAATGTGACAGCAGAGGGAGATATTAAAGTTGAAATTACTTTGAATTTCTTTTAAAGTCACCAACAGATTAAGTGTTGGAAAAGGAATAAAATTAAAAAAAAAAACAACAACAGGAACACTTTTACACTGTTGGTGGGAGTGCAAATTAGTGCAACCATTGTGGAAGACAGTGTGGCGATTCCTCAAGGACCTAGAAATAGAAATACCATTTGACCCAGAAATCCCATTACTGGGTATATACCCAAAGAACTATAAATTTTTCTATTATAATGACACATGCACATGTATGTTCATTGCAGCACTGTTTACAATAGCAAAGACCTGGAACCAACCCAAATGTCCATCAACAATAGACTGGATAAAGAAAATGTGGCACATACACACCATGGAATACTAAGCAGCCATAAAAATCTATGAGTTTGTGTCCTTCATAGGGACATGGATGAATCTGGAAACCATCATTCTCTGCAAACTGATACAAGAACAGAAAACCAAACGGGTCATGTTATCACTCATAGGAAGGTGTTGAACAATGAGAACACATGGACACAGGGAGGGGAGTATCACACACTGCAGTCAGTGGTGGGGGCTAGGGGAGGGACAATAAGGACTAGGGAGGGTGGGAGGGATAATGAGGGGAGAAATACCAGATAGAGGAGATAGGGAGATGAAGGCAGCAAACCACCTTACCATGTATGTACCTATGCAACAATCCTGCATGATTTGCACATGTACCCCAGAACCTAAAGTACAATAAAAAAAATCCCAACTTGAGGTACCTTTGCATGAAGCTGAATCTGTGTTCTGCCGAAGCAGTATATTGTGATGTTCTTTCTCTCTCGCTTTTATCTTCGTGCCAAAATAAATGTTTCACCAGTTAAGTTCTCCTTTCAGCCATATAAAAAAATTCTTATCCTGATGTAATTTTGCTTAAGGTTAACTTTTAAACACTCAAGTTCAATCCCATCTTTTTTTTCTTTTACTTAGACAAAATCCTGCCAACCACCTTTTCATACAGCTTTTTTCATCTTGCCTTGATTTTTAAACCCATTATCATTGCCTCTATAGCTAAAATTGCAGAAAAAAATTGGGACTATAATAAATTTCTCTGTAAACTAAATCCTTAATTATAATACAGTATCATTATGTCCTCTATAGCTAAAATTGCAGAAAAAAATTGGGACTATAATAAATTTCTCTGTAAACTAAATCCTTAATTATAATACAGTATCATTATGTTTAAGTTTCAGGGTTGTTTCCATAACATGGAGGAAGAGAATATTAGGTTAATTATCTTAGTGATTTTATTATGTAACTATGACCCGAGTTAAAGTTAATTGAAATATATACACGGAACCATCATTTGGAAATTCAATACATACCACTTAAGACTAAGAAAAGATTCTTAACAGTGCCGCTTAATCTGTGGTCAATGAATGTTCCCAGAATGGCCGTATTTGGTTTCATAACAGACTTGTCAGAAGCTCTAACACTTTTTGCAATTCCTCGTAACTTTCTAGTTAGACAGAGACAGACATTTTCACCTAACGCGAACATGTGTCTGTTCTATTATTATTGCTTTATAGTGTGTGCATGTATGTGTCTATATGTGCCTGTGATTACAGAATATGTAAAGGAAATATAGCGCAATGGAAAGAACACAGTTTCATTTCAGAAATCAGGAGTTTATTTTCAGGTTTGGCATTTATCTTTGTGCAAATGAAAGGAAAAGAAAACTCCTCTAAGTCCTATGTTTATCCACAAAAATGGAGGAAATGATACTACTTGCCTGGTAAGGATACCATGTGCCTGTTGAGGGTTAAAATTGTGAGTTTATTTTATTTTTTGAGAAAAAGTCTCACTCTGTCCTCTAGGCTGTTGTACAGTGGCACAATTTTGGCTCACTGCAAACACCGCTTCCTAAGTTCAAGCAATTCTCGTGTGTCGGCCTCCCAAGTAGCTAGGATTACAGGCATCCATCACCATGTCCAGCTAATTTTTGTATTTTTAATAGAGACAGCGTTTCACCATGTTGGCCAAGCTGATCTCAAACTCCTGACCTAAGATGATCCGCCTGCCTTAGCCTCCAAAGTGAGTTAATTTACTTAAACTCACAGATACTTTTAAGTTGCTAGGGCAACTTTTCTTAGAACACAATATTGTTCATGAAGACTAGCATTTTTTTTTTTTTTTTTGAGGCGGAATTTCGCTCTTGTTACCCAGGCTGGAGTGCAATGGCGTGATCTCGGCTCACCACAACCTCTGCCTCCTGGGTTCAGGCAATTCTCCTGCCTCAGCCTCCTGAGTAGCTGGGATTACAGGCATGTGCCACCGTGCCCAGCTAATTTTTTTTATTTTTAGTAGAGACGGGGTTTCACCAGAAGACTAGCATTTTTAGCTGCTTTATATGCCATCTACGGTAAGAGCAATTAACATATTACCTTTACTTTTAATAATATTTAAAAATAAGTTATGTTATGTAATTAGGATATACTAATTGATATCATAAACAACTCCAAAATGTTAATGAATGAACACAGTGAAGTTCATTTCCCACCTTCTCCACAGTCTGATAAGAAATGGCAAACCCCACTCCACACGGCGATTCAGAGACCCAGGTTGTTTCCACCTTGTAGCTGTTGTCATCAGCCAGCAGGTGAAAAGAAACAAGCATTGGGAAGTTACATAATATAATCAACAACTTGGCTCAGAAGTGTACACATCATTCCACTGGTCAGAATTAATCCCATGGACCAACTTAGATACAAAGTGCTAGAAATGTAGTTTGTGGCTAAAATATAATATGGATAAGGAGAATGAGATTTAGGTGGTTGCTAGAGAGTGACCAGCCTTTCTGGTGTGCCTGTAATGTTCCCAGTTTTGACATTGAAAATGCTGGGCAGGTGTGGTGACTCATATCTGTAATACCAGCACTTTTGGAGGCTGAGGGAAGAGGATTGCTTGAGCCCAGAAGTTTGTGACAATCTGGGCAACATAGTGAGACCCCATCTCTACAAAAAAATAAAAATAAAAATTAGCTGGGTGTGGTGGTGCATGCCTGTAGTCCCAGCTACTCAGGAGGCCAAGCTGAGATCATCTGAGCCCAGGAGGTTGATGTTGCAGTGAGCTGTGATCCTGTCACTGCATTCTGATCTGGTTGACAGAGTGAGATCCTCTATCAAAAAATAAAACAAAAATGCTAAATCCTCTGCATCCCCTCAGTCCTGAGATGACCAGCCCATTGGCCACTCCAACACTGTCAACTATCCATGCCACAGGCTTGAATACAATGCTACATAAATAAATGTTTACATTTCAAAATAGATAAAAAGGCTAGCAAAAGGAACTCCAAGGTAGTATCCAGGAAACGCAATTTTAACCTGAAATGAGATCGGAAATCAGTAGTATAGAAGCTACCATTACAATCATCATTAAATGAAGGCCTAGAATGTGCCAAGCCAATTATAAATTATCACTAAAAGAACAGGATTGTGAGGTAGGGAAAATACTCCAATTACAAGTTTAGAATTTGAAATTCAGAATGGTTAACTGTCCAGTTCAAAAATCACACTCTGGTAGATTCTAAAACAGCTGCAAGTGCCAGGCCCTTTCCTTCAGGTTGCTAAACTTAGGTGATCCTCCCCATTCTAATCCCCACCCTCCACAAATACAAAGGTATGTATTTTATCTTGATATGATATGAGTTTTTAAGAATACTATTTTAAGTGTATACAAATGTGATTATCTTTCAAACAGAGATATCATCGTTGACTAAGTTTTGAGTTTTGAAAAACTATTTTCTAAGGCAGTTTATTTTATTCTTCTCTTAATAAGAGATGAAATGGGACTAGATTGTATGGCAGTTGAATCCTACTTACTATGTAAAGCATTCAATAAAAAACATTCTAAATTCCAACTCAAAGTATCAGAAAAAATGCAATCCAGTTTAGCCCTTGAATAGCGTTAAGTATTTAACAGACATTTGCTTTAGGATTAGGTAATGAATACTTTCATTGCTTAAATTAAAATTTTCCAAATTTTTTTATCATGGCACATATTTAAAAATCATGATAGGTACCCAGACGTCAGCAGCAAGTCATGAGTTATTAATGAACATATTAATCCAATTGGAAGTAAAAATGACGTCATGAATAAATTCATGCCTATAATAAACAATCTGTTTTATTCATAATTTATCCTTCACACATGAAGGACACAGAAACGTAACTAATATAATGTGATAAAAATATAAAGCGCAAAGTAGTGCAGACAAAGCAAAACATCTTTGATTTCACATTTGTCAATAATAGTTTAACAAATACCAATTTTAAAATGAGAACACCAGTCTATAACACATGCCACCTTAAAATTAGGTATGAAATTGACTAACCAGATTAATGCATATAAACCAGATATTTGTCTCTGTATGTGTATAGTGTGTATGTGTGTGCATTTGTGTCCCTGTGGATTTTATTGGCATTGCATCACAATGCAAAAATGCCCTTTCTAAAGGCATTTTGTAGCAGAGAAAACTACAACTACATATTTTGGGTACTTCTCAAATTATTCCAAATTCACCTTATATGGTATTACTTTTTTTTCTTTAAAAACGAAGCTGCTAGGCTGGGAGCCAGGGCTCATGACTATAATCTCAGCACTTTGGGAGGCCGAGGTGGGAGGATTGCCTGAGCCTGTAAGCTGTGGTTGCAATGAGCCAAGATCGTGCCTTTGCATTACAGCCTGGGTGACAGAGTGAGACGCTGTTTCAAAAAAAAAAAAAAAAAAAAAAGAAAAAAAGAAAGAAAGAAAGAAAAAGAAAAGGAAAGAAAAAAGAAATAAAAAGAGAGAAAGTTGTTTGAATCATCTTCACTGTGAAATTGTCCAAATTTTGTCTTTTCTTTTTCCAAAACAATTTGAGAAGCACAGAATCTTGCTTTGCATATTCAACATGCATTGCCAATTTTAGGTGGTAAATGCTTTTGATGCATCAATGAACCAAATGAAAAAGTTAGTGTAGGTGATTTTTCAGGCCACATCTTGGAATTTATCAAGAATGTCATCTTTATAAAAGGAACAGACATTATCAAACAAGCCTGCCTTATTCGAACATGCCTAGAGTTGTTTTTTTTTTTCCCTCCCCATATTTAAAAATACACTATACAGGAAAACATTTCTAGCATCTCTCTGTGTTATATTTGTGAAACACATATTGTGATCTTAAAGAACTCAGTTTAAGGATTGCTAACTTAGCTGATGGATTATGTTATCCTTACGGAACTAAGCACACACATTTTTTTGAATGTGGCTCCTCACAGAGGGCCTGGTGCATTTTAGCATGCATACAATTCTTCCAATACATGGCGTGTTTCTTTCAGTATTGCTAAAGTACTAACGGAGGGAAAAAAATTACAAAAGCACAAAATGGCTTAAGAGCCAGGGGCTCATAGATATTATTAGACAAAAAGAGGAGGGGACAGGGTGACAAGAGAGTATCTCGAACAGCCCCATGGTAAAACTATCTTCTTAATTTGTTCACAAGAATTCCCCTGAAAACACCCAGTTTCCCAGATTTCCCCTATGTAAATGTTCTAAGCATCTTTAGTCTTTATCACATATTTTACCCAGATTGTTTGAGTTTATTCTTGTAATTTGGATACACTTTGTGCTTGTAACTTAAGGGCTTAGGGTGAGTGGAGAATATTCTTGATTTATAGTGCAGCAGCTGGGGGATTGCTCCTCCCTGGGTCTTTCTTGTATTCCTAGTAGTCTTTATTCACATCTAACTGTACAGATTCCGCTCCGCTAGAGAAATGTTTCAGGATTGTTACTTATTTAGTTCTCAAACTCTACCAACAAATTGCTTTCACATGTCACCTCTTCCGAGCTCCATGGCCTAAATGTTTTCCTTTTTGTTCCTCCTTGGATGAACCTGTAAATTACTTTCCTTCCTTGTTCGAGTGCTGCTTGTTACATCTGACACGCTTAACTCTTGCCACATAGCATTGACATTATTCTAGTGTACTTTTCTCTGCTCTTTGAATTTCGTTAAGGCAGAGGCCGTGTTTTATTCATCAATATGTGATCATCAATATCCATACTATATAATAGAGACTCAATAAACACAGAGGAATAAAAATGTGTAAACAAACAAAATCATACTCCTGCTCTAATTTAATGCAAATCATAAATTCAGCATATCCATTAAGACTCCTGAAGTGTTATATTAGACCGTTTTCTTATTTTATCATAATATATAAAAACTATATAATATGAACCCCAAATTTCCACAAACATATATGTCTTTACAGTTATGATTCTGATTTCCTACTTATAAAATGAGCATTTTAGTATAAATAAAATAGAAAAACTATTCAACTGTTAAAATGCTTCCAGAATAATTTATAATGTCATAAACAAAGTGGTATTAAGGAAAGAGTTTTAAGGGCCATCATACAGATGAGCTTTATAGAACTGTTCAACTTTAAAATGAATTCAGACCCAACTTTAGATAAAAGACATGCTGAAGCCTTTACTTATGCTTAGTTTTTGTTATTGCTGTTGTTGGAGGGTTTTGTTTTTGTTTTTGTTTTGTTTGTTTAAATCTGCTTCACCTAAGAAATCCTCTGTAGTATTCGCACTTATTACCTCAGTAGGACTGATTTGCAGGGTATTTTTTTCTCTTTAATATGTCTTCTATCTTATCAAACATGCTTTTTATTTGTGATTTCTCAGGCAATTTTTCTCTTTTCCTCTCTTTCTGAAACAGGGCTATATAGATGGCATCAATTTTATGTTTTTTTCTGCCTGCCCTATCAGTTTTCTCAGTAGGTTTATTACTAGTGGTAAAGATTGGATTTCTTGTTTCATGAGTTTAGAGGAAAAAGGTCTCAGCCTCTCTCTCCTTGCTTGAATTGGAATTATAAAAATTCAAACCACTATTTTATTCAAGCCAAGACTATGAAGCATCTGTTATTATTTAGAACTATAACTTAAAATTTTAAATATTCAGAATAGAAGTTGAGGTGTAGATTAATGTTTCAACATAGGAAAAGTTTATGTCACTCCTAAATAAAGTACATATATGACCATTACGTGCTTTTTAGTTACCCATTTTTATCAGTCTTTTTTTGTTAATTCAGTGTTCCGTGCTTTGAAATTGAATGCCTGAAATAGTTGTGTTCTCTCTATTTCGTTATATCTATTTATCTATGTGCTTAAGAATATTTTCACTCTCAGGACAGATCATTTATTATTCGTATTAAGATGAGTTTGGGGGTTTTCTTCTCAAGTCATGTTCTACACACATAGTAACATTGCCAGAAGTTTTCATATCAAAAGTGAGAAACAAACTTTTCTTTCTTATATATTGTGGGAACTAAATATGAAGATACCAAACATATATTTGTTTTCACCAGCCATCGCATGTTTAAACTTCAGTGGTTGAAAAATACAGAACTGGAGTGTTCCGTTGACACAATGAGTGAAACATGTTTTTGTCCTCTGATGTCAAAGCCACAAATATCTCACGAATTGTCAGCCACCAAAGGAAAAATGTAAATAAGAGTAACTGCCATGCAGAGCCCAACACTGGCCTGTGCCTTTCCTCATTTCATTTCCGGACATGTTTTTTGAGGTAGCTTATATCAGTTTTTCAGTTTTATAGACAGAAAAGGGACACCTGGAGAGTTTAAACTCAGTTGCCCAAGTTTTATAACCAGTTAATGTAGAAGTCAGAATTCAAAATCCAAGTTGATCTGATTCTAGAGCCTGTCCCGTTAACCACTACCCTACATTGTATATGTCATAATCATAATAAGTTATAAAAAGGTCTGATTGAGCATAAATGTGACCACAGCTTAATGCATCCATTCCACATTATTATCTGTTCAAAAATAAATTGATATTATACTCTTATCCACATATCAAAAGTTATAAACCAAATTAAAAAATTATTTATGACATGTTACTATGACATCAATTTACAGTCAGTTATAGGGAAAGTCAGTAATTATAGTTTTTGTTTCCTTATTTTTATTTTTTGCTTTTTATTTATATATATATTTGTCACTAAAAATACACTAATTTATTCTTTTTGTAAAAAAACTAAATTTTTGAAGTAACTGTAAAGGAAGCAAGTTCTAAATTTGTGTGTACATAAATAATAGATTCAAAAGGAAATTTGCATTAACATAAAATATACAATAGTCTTATTGCAAGAATCATATAAATTGAAGAAAAGAAGCTTCTTAATTTTTAGGAAATATAAAATCCTGTGATTATGTTAATGAATCAGTATGTTTTAGTTTAAATTTTCTTTTTCTGTTTTATTAAATATAAACTTAGATAAATGTCATTCAGCCTTAGAAAAACAATATTTAAGCCAGGTTTTTCTATAACTAATTAAAACTAACTTACTCTTAGTCAGATGGGACTGAAAAATGTAATTACACTATTTAACGTTCTTTAGAATGAACATTATTCCGTTCGTCTTTTCAAACTACAGAAGTTCAGTGATCTGTAAAATCGTCAGGTAATTTATGTCAAAATGAAATAAGGTTTTTCCTGTTCCAGTTGAGTTAGTTAAAATTATTTTTGGTTTATATTATTTGTAATTTAAGTGCTTACTGTGTTTTTAAGGTTTGTGGCAGGTTATCTGAGTCTCTGTTATAATCAAGAAATCTGCTGATTCAAACATAAAAATTATAGAAAGCTTAGGTATACACTTTTATTTAGGCATGGATTAGTTGGAATTCAAATCTGTCATACTCTGTTCTCTCTTGGGTCATTTGTTCTTTTTTCCATGAGTAAAACTCAGGAAATATTAACCATATTTACCCAATATATAGCTGACTAATAAGCTATATTGCATTCAACTAACATGTTGGGCTTGCTAGCTTTTGCCATAGTAATTGTCCACTTCCAGGTCTGTTCTTGCTTCTCAATGAATATTCTCAGTGAACAGTGAAGTCAAAGGCACTATGCACACTGTCACGGTGCATTCGAGTTTATAAAGCACTGTTGCACATGCCCATGCACCTGGCTCCAGAATCATCCCTGTGAAATCAGCACTGTAGGCTGTTTTTCCTAAATTTGCTTACATGATAATAGATGGCGTTTCTATTAAACAAAGTTGGGGATTCTGAATGTTTTCACCATGTCATGTTTCAAAAAAAAAACAAAACACTATTTCTGGAATTCAGGAGATGGCTGATAACTGTTGAATCTGTGGCAGGCAACTGGGTCAGAAAAATTAGGTCCATAAACCTGAAATGCCATCCTCAAAGAAATAAAGATTTTCTGGCTCTGAACCACTCTACAGTTTCCACACTTTGCCACACATTATTCACAGGTGGGTGCTGAAGCACTTTATGGTTAAGCCAGTGAGTGACTAACACTAAATAAACTGCAAATAAAGCTCATTTTAAGTTAAATGCCAGGCTTGTAAAAAAGTTCACAATAAATATTTTCTTTTAACCAATTTACATTAATCTTAAATAAGTTTTCATATCAGATAAAAATTTCTTTGTGAACTAGAGATTGACTTCCAAAAATATTTTTAAATATTTTGCACTAATTTCCATTGTATGAAATGAAGATCACAGTGTGATTCACTTATATGTTCAAATTGTTACATACTAAATTAGTATTAAATAGCAAACCAGTTGCTAAATCAGATGTAAAATGATAACTAACTTAAAAATTAAAATATTTTGCAAATATGTTTAAATGCCAATAATTTCATAGTTTTTATCCTTATTGAAACCTATTTCAATAAAGCAGAATAGAGCAAATTTCCAATTACTTTATTTGCTATTAAACTTGATAGCTTATAAAACATTGAGATTAATCCTCCTTGTAGTTTTATATTTTGTCCAAATTACGATAATTTTCTTTTATGTCTATACTATCAATACTCGTGATTTAGTAGGGTAAATTGAATTTTAAGATCAATTGAGAACAAAATAAGTCAGCATAGCTTATCTTCTATGTGTACCCCAAAAGCCAATGTACCAAACATTACACATTCTTAACTGACTACAGAAATTTCCCAGAGGCAAATTGGGCAACAAGTATCTCACTGTCAGAGCTGACAACACTTTTTAGAAAGCATTGTTTCTTATATTGGGTTAAAATTGTGGTAGATATACAACTATAAGCTCTACATTAATCTGCTTTATTGAAAATGGAGATACTTTACTATATTTTAAAGATGCTAGTGTATATATGCCCTGTATAAATGTATGTTAAACAAAGATCTTATGTACTACTTTCAGCTAACTTATGGTAATTAAAGACTAACGAAAGCTATGCATTAGTTTTTCACCAGTTGTCTTTCTCTTAGTGCATCTTTTCCTACTTAGTGCTGTTAATATTTATTCATGTGATGCATTTATGACACTATTATTATCTCTTTTAAAATTATTTTAAGATCAGTAGTTAGAATAACTGAGAAGTTTCACTGGAATAAATTTAATATGCTATAAATATAAAATTATATTCTAATAAACGTATTTTAAACTTGACTACCACTTTTATATTTCATGGTATATTTTATTTGTAATATTTCTAAATTTAAAAATGAGCAATTTCCTTATTCATTTATTTTGACTCAAAAATCTGAATGTTGTAGAATAATAATAGTCAAATATTTTTAGATAATTACCTTAAGGTAGACATTGTGAAAGAGCTTTACATTAAAATATTTGATTCAATCTTCTAGTGCAATATTTGAGATAGGTGTATTATAGATATCATAACAATGAACTGGCTAATGTTGCCTATAGCTTTACATTAAAATATTTGATTCAATCTTCTAGTGCAATATCTGAGATAGGTATATTATAGATATCATAACAATGAACTGGCTAACATTGCCTGTAGCTTTACATTAAAATATTTGATTCAATCTTCTAGTGCAATATTATAGATATCATAACAATGAACTGGCTAACATTGCCTATAGTTGCAAAGCATGTTAATGGCAGAGAGGCTTTAAATCCAGTTCTGCTGATATATTCGTCTGAACGAGTCTTAACTTTTAACATAGATCTCAATAATAAAATTAGCTCCCTATAAATTTATTTTTAAAATAAGTACCATTTATATGCATACAGAATGCTTTTTCCTTTTTCTTTCTTTTTTTTTGGCATCATTTTGCTATTACACTATTAAAATAATTCAATTTCCTAAACAGGACAGAGATTTTAAAAAATACTCCTGTATTTATAGGATATGTGAGGCAATATGTCAGTTCCTTGTGTGGATTTCCCATTCTCCTCATTAGAATAATCCGAGCTGAGTATTTTTATTTATGTTTTACAGACGAGGAACCCTAGTATCAGAGAAGGTGAGCATGCTGTCATTCTGCACAATCCACGTATTATAGAGGCACAATTTAAACTCGATGCAGTAGAATGTCAGTAGCTTTGTTCTGTGTATTGAACCATTCACATTTGACTGTGACCTTCTCCCCGAACTGCTTTTCTTAACATGGGGAGGGATCAATAATGAATAATGAATGCATGATGGGTCAGGCTTGAGGAAGACATTTTTATTAGTTTATCTCATTTAATTTTCACACAAACCATGCTATGTAGAAATTTGTTTTTTTAATGTTAGAACTAAGAAAACTATGAATCAAAAAAATTGTATAATTTACCTAAGGTCTTATGGTGCTAATCACTATCTTTAAAATACAAATTTAACCGATTTCAAAATTTCTAAAGACCAAATTCTGGAGACCTATTGGGCTCCTCTGTTAATGTAGAGAAAATAAAATGTATTTTAGTATATATAAGAAAGAAAATAGAAGTCTCAAGATATTTGGTATAAGCATACAAAAGACTGGTATACTCAGTTATGTAAGAACTAAGAATTCGATCTCCATATTAGAGACAGGTCTGAATTTTTCTGATAACTATGTGGAAAACACAAGAAATCAGGAAACAAGGTAAAATGATTCTTCTATCACCAAATTTCACTACAGGACTGTCATACATTTGACATCTCAACTTTCTAAAAGATATTTCACAATTATTATCCACATCCATAGAATATGTATAGCTTATTCATTTGATATTTCAGTTTATTCACATACTGTTTTACGGAAATAAGCAATTTGAATGTGTTTTAATCCTGCTATAACATTTATTTCCTTCCCTATTTACAAATTATAGATTAAAATTTGGTAACTTGTAAGCTCCAGTTATTAAGCGGAATTATACTTAAATTTTATTTCTTTTTGAAGAACATATTGTTTTAGAAGTGTTCTTAATATATAAAAGAAATTGTGCTTTTCTTTTGGTTTGAATTAAATTTGGTATTGAAAATTGTGTCATTTTACCGGTATTCTATACATATTCTAGCAATAAGTCAAAAGCAGTTTGAGTATCTTGGATATTTATGAGCTGAATTATTCATGCTTGGCATTTCATAAATCCAAAGAAAATTCTGAGTGTTAAAAAAATGAAGTTTTTATGGTCTCGTAGCAGTTATTTCTTTAGACGGGACGAAAGTCTCTTTGTTAATGATCTTTCTCTTAGATGATGTCCACATCATAAAAGTAGACGCTAATTGTTCTTTGTCTCCGTTTGATGATTGACTTTGCTAAATTTCACAAAGCAAAAAAGGGTTTATCTTGGACAGTATGGATTTCAAAATGTATATGTATCAGAGGAGGCCAAGAACATTCGTGTGGTGATTCTGTTAGAACGGTGAGCAGTGTGTTTCTCACCATTGCAATCTTGAAATGGAGTATTCATTTAATGCTAAAGTGCAATGGGCTTTTATCTTTGGGAGTGTTATCCTTATACCTTGCAGCCCTACCTCTCGGATCCATTCTCAACCTGCTCATCACTCTACAAACTCCTGGTACACTGCTCTCTGAAAATCTTCTAAGGCCATCAAACTGAATCTTCACCTTGTATCTGACTAGTGACACTTGTTCTCATAAAAGACTTTCAATGGGATGTTTATCATGTCCCTTCTCTTTTAGCATCTTACACAGGTGAAAGGGCTGTTTTAATAGCACTTCTTCACCCACTCACACTCATTTTTCTAACTTGAAAACTGGGCATCGTGCTAAAGTATTTCAATAAACCGCAGATGTCAAATTCTTAACACTAACAGATTTGTGTTTTTCTCACTTCCTCTGCTCCAGTCTTCTTCAGCAACCCACTCCTCTGGTCCCCGGGACATTATCGTTTCCAGAACTTCTCTGCATTAAATATCTTAAACTCCAAGATTCACTCTCTGACTCCTCTCAACCTCAATATCACTTCTCCTCTAGTTTCACCTCTTGAAATACTTAGACAATTGTTTGCTCTTTCCTGTTCTAGTCACACAAACGTTACTATGCTCATTTCTTTTGTTATGTAAACCTAGACCAAATGGCAAAGAACTCCACTATGCTCTCACCAGAAATGTTTATTTATTTGCTCTGTTATTCTCATCCTTCAATACAGCCTCAACGAAGGGATCTTGACATCATTTGTAACACTGCTAAAGAAAATGGCAGGGACATACAGCATATTTTGTCCATGGATTTTCAGTCTCAACTCTTTATTAACGTTTATTATTGTCAATAGTAGACTGCCTTTCTTGCTGCTGATCAAAATCATCTTTGTTTTTATGAACTTTCGAGCCATCTTCTGCTGTCTCCGTAGAAATTGCCATGCTATCTACTTATCTGAACAAATAAATCCTTTCTAACAGGACATTCCTTGACCTCCCTTGACCCTCCATCTTAATCATATTAATGTATCCACACTCTTCCTTCCAATCTCAGAGGACGAGAACTCTATTTACAGCCCACATCTTTTTTTTCCCAGACAGATCTTTAATGTTGGTATACACGAGTCCACCATGACCATGGTTTGTAAATAAAGTTCTCATTTCTGAAACTCTTTCCATCACTCCCCTGAGGAACTCCTACCCTAAAAAACTAAATATCTCTCCATCCTGTATCAGTCATGGTTGCAGCAGAAAACAGATGGTATACTAAAATTAGTTTAACTTGTGTAGAATTTTATAAAGGGACTATTTACAGAGTGGTAGGGAGGATGTAGGAAAAGCATAAGGGCCAGTGAAGTACAAGGGACTAGTAAGTGTGGCACCTTTACCATCTGGCAGCGTGAGGTGCAGGTTGAAGAGTTGCTGTGGTTACTGGATTCAGAGCCAGATAAAGACCTATGGAAAGGACTGCCTGACAGTTGCTGTGATCTGTGGTTGATAGATTCAACCACTGGCGCACTCACAGATGTGGAGCTAGGGTAATAAACACTCAGAACTCATCTTACTCACCTTTCTTCCTTCCATCTTCTATGGGCATCGACACTGACTTAACAGGCAGTCAAAAGATGAGGCAGCGAATTGAGATAGTACATTACCCTTGCAAGGCATAGAGCAGGTTAGAGATGGCTGGGTGGTGAATCTAGAGATGAGCAAGTGAAATCTTTATTTTATCTTGATTTTCTTTACCTTCTCCGCTCTTCTCAGTGAATTTTCGATCCCGGAACTTAAGTCTTTCCGGGCTTGTGTCTGACGATGATCCCCTTATCCAAAGTGATTTTTCTTTTCTTCTCCAGCTGCTGAAATCTGTCTCCATTAGCCAATTCAGATGTTTCTTTTCTAATTTTATTTTATCATTTTCACCAGGTAGTGAATTATCCCCTTTTACATTCCGGTAAAAAGCTTTACATATCTTCAGCATAGGATTTTTTTTCATATTATGATCCTGCAGATACTTTTATAGCAAAGACTCTATCTCATGTCTTGATATGTTCTGTATTTATCATTGCTTGCTTCATGTAAGATACTCACTAATTATGTGTTTTATTAATTTTCACAATGTTTGTCCTTTTTTTTTTCAAGATGGAGTCTCGCTCTGCTCTCAGACTGGAGTGCAGTGGCACAATCTTGGCTCACTGAAATTTCTACCTCCCGGTTCAAGCAATTCTCCTGCCTCAGCCTTCTGAGTAGCTGAGATTATAGGCATGCGCCACCATGCCTGGCTGATTTGTGTGTGTGTGTGTGTGTGTGTGTGTGTATTTTTGTTTGTTTTGTTTTGTTTTAACTGTAGAGACAGGGTTCCATCATATTGGTCAGGCTGGTCTTGAACTCCTGACCTTGTGATCCACCTCTCTCAACCTGGTCAGATGTTTGTCTGTCAGTACTGAGTTCCCTGATGATAACTAAACATCTATATGCCCAATAGTTTGTCAAGAGTAAACTATTTAGGATAAAAATAGATAAGTGGCTATATTTGAAATGAAAATCACTTTCTAGAAGGTTTTGTAGTCCTAATTACTGTTTTTTATCTTGAGTTACATAAATTGAAAAGAATGATCTGGAAACAAGGTCACAAAGATAACATTGGCATGAAAGACATTCAAGGAAGTTTGTGGGCAGAGGACCACATTGCCATTTTGGTGAAACAGTCTTTCTTCAATTCTGTTATTGCAAAAGCACAGACAGAGGAAGTCATGTGGGGACACTCAGAATCAAACGAGACAAATTTACCACTAAAGACACATGCAGAATATACTAAAATTGTGGATCTTATTTTTAAGAAAAAAATGTAAAAAAAATGATCTGCTACAGTGTAATAATTTTGAATTTAAATATGTACATTTAATCTACTGTGCATTTTCTCTTCAATAATATCTATCTATTGTTTATGCAATGAAGTATTTACCTGTCTCTCCCATTAATCACCTGAAAAGTCTGCATTCTTGTATTGAGAATTGTGCTAGAGTAGGTTTTGTCAAATTGACCATGTGGAATATCATCTTTGGACTTTTAGGAACAGTTCTTTCTTTCTTTCTTTCTTTTTTTCTTTGTCCAAATCTAGCTCCTGTAAGAAACGTGTTTCTAACCTGCTAGGAACAGTTTTTTCAAACGGTTTCATTGTTCACATGCTATATGAGCATTCCTGCATGATTTACCTTGACAAAGAGAATGAAATGGACTAAATATACGTGCTGTGACACCAGTGGCCTTCCTTGCTGCCAAGGAATGAGTACATTAAACTTGTCACGGCAACTGTAAGAAAATAACATTTATTTTTCTTAATAAATATTCTTTTTCTTTCTTATGCTGAGAGATTTTCAGTATATATTCTCTATATTTCATAGTTATCATTGTTTTGCATAGAGGAAAAGAGCATAAGAAAAAATTCTGCTTAAAAATTTATAGATAAAGAAACATAGGTGATGTTTGGCTTTGTTTTTAATTAAGCCAAATCAAAAGTGATGTCTCCATTCTTCTATCATTTTTGCTTTCTGCCATGATCAAATCACGTCGTTTTACACAAATGTGAAATTAACTAGTTTTGAGGACAATATTCTTTGGCTGCCAACAGTAATTGAAAGTTGGGTTTATTCCCTAAGGACACATTACATTTCACTCTTCCCGGATTGGAATTTTACTCCCAAGGTGCTCACTGAATGGGAATTTAAAGTTTATTTTTAGGTAGTTTTGTTGTGTTTACACTGTTTTCTTTCATTGAGACAGCTATAACTAAATGCCAGGGTAGAGAATTTTCAACACTCTGAATTAAGTTGTTAGGTTTGTTGAAATGTACCCAAGACAAGCATTATCCCCTTTCTGTAGCCACTCATAAAAGTGTGTAGGATAAAATCTGCTTTCCTTGTATTCTGAATATATGCCCTGTATTTCCTGACACGGTTATGTTGCCAGGCAATAGAATATTAGAGCAAATAAAATGATAGGGAAGAAATGATCTAGAAAAGGAAACTGTGTAGTACAGAAGTGAGTGAGACAGAAGAATAACAGTTTGAGGTTTTCCGGAAGTGTTTTCTGACAAATTAAAAGCTTGTGAATATGTGTAGCTTGTGTGTGAGGAAAGAGAATGGCAAATATAATATATCAGGATCAAAAAGAGAAATGGCCTAAGTGATTAGGAATCAAAAGCATCTGTAGGTTATTTGAATCAGTGTGCCACAGGGTAGTTTTGAAACCCACTTCTGAGGCACGCATAGTCATGTCTTAATTTGTATGTGCCCATTATTAATACACTAATATTGGTATTTCCAGTAATCATGGTCAACACATTTTTTTAATTTTTAATTTTTGTGAGTACATAGTAGGTGTATATATTTATGGAGTACAATGAGCTATTTTAATACAGGCCTACAATGTATAATAATTACATCAAGGTAAATGGAATATCCATCACCTCAATTATTTATCCTTTTTTGTGTTATAAAGAAAGGCTTATAGTTTTTTTTTTAAAGGCATGTACAAGAAATTATTGTTGACTGCAGTCACCCTGTTGTGGTATCAAACACTAGATCTCATTATATCTAACTACATTTTGAAAACATTAATTGTACCCACTCCCCTTATGCCCCCCACACTACCCTTCAGGGCTTCTGAGTTCAATTCTTTTCATTTTTAGTTCCCCAAAGTTAAGTGAGAACATGTGACGTTTGCCTAGTTTTTTTCACTTAACATAATGACCTTCAGTTCCATTCGTGTTTTGCAAGTGACAGGATCTCATTGCTTTTTATGGCTGAATAGTATTCTATTGTGTATAAGTATGACATTTTGTTTATCTATTCATATGTTGATAGACACCTAGCTTGGTTCCAATCTTGTCTACTGTGAATAGTTCTGCAATAAACATGGAAGTGACCATCCCTTTTTGATGTATTTCCTTTCTTTTGGGTATATACCTACCAGTGGGACTGCTGGATAGCGTAATAGTTCTATTTTTAGTTTTTTGAGGAACCTCCATACTGTTCCTCATAGTGGTTGTACTAATTTACATTCCCACCACAGTATACAAAAATTCCCCTTTCTACACATCCTTGCCTATCAGATGAAAGCCAAGTTAACTAAGGTAAGATGATATTTCCTTGCAGTTTTACTTTGCATTTTCTACTGATTAGTGATTCAGGGCACCCTTTCATCTACCTGTTTGCCACTTGCATGTCTTCTTTGGATATATGTTTATTCACATTTTTGCCCATTTTAACATCAGATCATTAGATTTGTTTTCCTACAGAGTTGTTTGAGCTCCTTATATATTCTGGTTATAAATTCATTGTCTGATGGCTGAATTGCAAATATTTTCTCCCATTCTGTGGGCTGTCTTTTCAGTTTGTGGACTGTTTCCTTTGCTGTACAGAAGCTTTTCACTTGATATGATCTCATTTGTCCATTTTTGCTTTGGTTGCCTCTGTTGTAGATTCTTCCTCAAGAAATGTTTGCTTAGTCCACTGTCCTGGAGAGTTTTCCTCAAAGTTTTCTTGTAGCAATTACAAAGTTTGAGGTTTTAGATTTAAGTGTTTAATACGTTTTTATTTGATTTTTTGTATAGGGAAAGATAGGAGTCTAGTTTCATTCTTCAGCAAGCAGGTATCCATTTCTCCCAGCACAAATTATTGAAGAGAATGTCCTTTCCCCAAGGTATGTTCTTAGCACCTTTGTCAAAAACGAGTTCAATATATATGTATATGTTTCTGGGTTTCTCTGTTCTATTTCATTGGCCTGCGTGTCTGTTTTTATGCCAATATTTAATCATTACATTTATGTAATCTACTTTTCGAATAGTAATTATAACTCTTCATGCTTTTTTTCTAAAAATGTCTATAATCCCAATACTTTGGGAGGCCAAGGCAGGTGGATTGCCTGAGGTAAGGAACTCAAGACCAGCCTGGCCAACATGGTGAAATCCATCTCTACTAAAAATACAAATAAATAAATATTAGCCGGGCATGGTGGTGGGTGCCTGTAATCCCAGCTACTTAGGAGGCTGAGACAGAAGAATGGCTTGAATCTGGGAGGCGGAGGTTGCAGTGAGCTGAGATAGTGCCATTGCACACCAGCCTGGGCAACAAGAGCAAAACTCCATCTCAAAAAAAAAAAAAAAAAAAAGATATGATTCTGCTTTACTGTCATTGTGATATTGGCTGTAGCTAAGAATAGTTACAGAGATACATATGAATGGTACCTGTTAGCCATCTGTCTCATATTTCCCTGAAAGTGTTTCTTACATTTCCTCCTTCATGCAGTGGACATGTAGATTTGCCAGCTCAGAGCCAATGTGTTAAATCTGCAAGGACACTCATTATTTGTATGTGTAGTTGCCCAAAGTTCACTCTTGAAAGTACAAGCTCTAGGCCTAGATTAGCGATCATCAACTCTATGTTGTTCTTGCCTTTTCTATTTCTGCTCTTAGCTGCTTTGTACAAAAAATTTTTTTTTTTTTTGTTCCTATTCAGGTACTGTGGGAGATGCAATGATCTTTTGTTACAGTTTTCAAATGATCTCTCCAAACGCCTTCTATCTTTACAGCAGCATGGAGGGTGGGAGTCTCCATCCTGTCTTTTTAAAATAATATCATCCGGCCTCACTCTGTGGTAGACTCTTCTCTCTCTAAGAAGAGCTTTTCTTTATTTTTGTTCCCTTTATCTTATTGCATTATATATGTCTTGGGACAGAGTCTTGTCTAAAAACTTGGCTACTTAAAAAATTTAAAACACAAATTTGCATGCAATCTCTGCATCTAAGAATGTTGACCTTTGGGAGGCAGAGGCATGTGGATCACCAGGTGAGGAGATCGAGACCATCCTGGCCAACATGGGAAAAACTCATCTCTACTAAAATACAAAAAATTAACCGGCTGTGGTGGTGCACATATGTAGTCCCAGCTACTTGGGAGGCTGAGACAGGGGAGTCGCTTGAACCCGGGAAGTGGAGGTTACAGTGAGCAGAAATCTTGCCACTGCACTCCAGCCTGGTGACAGAGCAATAATCCATCTAACAAAAAAAGTCATCTTTCAAGCTGGAGGTGAATATTGTATTCTCTTTTTTTTTTTTTTAACTTCTGTTCCTTCTGTGATTCTTTCATTTCAATCTCCTTTCTTGTTTTAACTTTTTCTTTCTCCACTTCATCCCATTTTTTTATTATAAATGTATTTATGAGGCTAATATTAGCCTCACTGGTGGCATGAAACCTCAAAAGCAAAAAAGTTACTGGGTTCTTTTAGACGATAAAGTGAGGAACAGAAAAAGCTTTTTAAAATAAGCAAAGTAAAAATACCAATGCCTGGTATAGTTTGTGGTCTTTTCTTAATACTTAGTTATGATTTTATAATTCCTTAACGTTCTCTAAATTTTTGAAAATTCAGTTCAATTTCAATTTCACAAATATTAAGCATGAGTACCAAGCGTCAAAAAGAGGAGTGTGTGATCATTTTGTGGTACCTGAGGCACATTTCTTCACACATAAAGTAAAGGACTCTATGCATACTGCAGCCTGTTCAGTGAAAATTAAGCAAGAAAATACATGATAAGTGCATAGGTATCTTAGTCCACATCCCAGAATATAACAAGCACGCAGTACATAGGTAGCTTGGCTTGCTACATTATGTTTTATAACTATTTTACGCTATGGGTCTCAAGGAATAACTAGATAGCACTCACTGGTTTAAGAATTATCAAATGTGCCTGTTTCAAGCAATAAACGCCTTCGGTCTGCTGTGTGACCAAGGCATCCACACTCTTTATATCAACCCTAATGGCTGGCTGTTATGCTGATGAAATGATAGATTTCAGTGATTAGGAGCAGAGGCATGAGATTTATACATTCCTAAATTCAATCTAGTCCTTGACATTTACTAACAGGTTGCCTAGATTTAGTTATTTAAACATTTTAATCTAATTTTAGTGAAGATAAATGAAAGATCTACTTAGCATATAGTAAATAATCAGCAAATCACACAATTATAATCTAGTGGGAATATTTTCACATAAAATATTATGTGATGACCTCCCCAGAATTGACTATAATGCCAAGATAAAAGAAAAAATAATCTTCCAACCTGGAATTATCTACATTGTAAAGAAATGCAAATGTAACAACTTTTCACACCCTTGCATTATGAATCCACACTGAATGGAGAAGTTTGTAACACAGTTGTGCTTCTAAACTTATTTTAAAACTCCTTTATAATTTTATATACTTTATGTTGTTTTCATTATTTTCCACAAAAGAATAAACACACACAGAGAAAGTTATAAAGAGAGAGAGAAGAGAGGAAGATGAAGAGGAAGGCCAAGAAATGATTCTAAATAAATGAAGGAAGGGGTACTTTTGTAATAAGATTGTTGACACAGGAGAAAACATATCATGTCAACTCAGATAATTTTTTTCTGTGATTTCTAATATAAGAAGATTTTTTTTTTTTACTTAAACTGGTTATTAGTGAGAAGAAAGTCTAAGTACCTTAGTTCAGTCTTACAATTTACCCTCCACGCTGTAGTTCTAGTAATTCAGTTTTAGCTTTTCCAAATAACTCATACGTATTACATACATTTTCTTAAAGCTTTGGTATACTGATAAAGATAAATTGTACCAGTATTTTAAAGACATACAACATACAAATGTTAGTTTTTACTGTTCCCTGCTTTCCTCTTTATCTATATTTTCTTTTTAGTCCCATCTATACTATCCATCTTGAAAGAAAAGTACCAAGGCAGGTAGCAAATAAAGAGACCAGTAGGAGAGTGTGGTCCATCTTTAATGTTGCCAGCATCTAGGTAATTTAAATACTGAAAGAGAAATCAACTGCCTTGTCCTCCACACTCAACATCAAGAAGCCCAGTGAGCTCCTGCTACTTGCTGCTACTCATCTTAAGTGTGTAGCAGTAACAGTGAGGAAGAAAAAAATGGCTTTGCCCGGCAATAGTTTCAGCAGCAAAAAGTTGATGTCTCCTTTATACTTAATAAAAAGCAACAAAAGTTGATGTCTCCTTTATATTTAATAAAAAGCTAAGGTTTCAAACCTTAGGTTGATTTCAATAAGACCAAACATTCAGGCGGTACGACTGTAGTTCTAACATTCTCAGTTCACTAAGGGTAAACTTAGTTTAAACTTAGTTCCATGAGATTTCACAGAATGAGAAATACAAGCACACAAATATTGAGTATTCCCAGCCTACTAATAGACCTAAAAGTAAAAGAAAACTGTGCAAAGATTTTGAAAAATACAAAGAATAGATGGCCTCTGTGTAGTTAAAATAATGTTCTAGTTTTTAGTTCTTTCCAAATACTGAATCGGATTCCAGAAACTGAAATTACTAAACCTATACAGGCCTTGGGCCAAGGCAGATTTCAGACTCATAAGCTGATCAGAGAATTGAGTATTCCAGACTTAGAAGATCCTCTAAATAATTTATTTGTTCCTTGCCTTTGTTAGCACGTTTGTTTATTTGTTTGTTTTAATCAGCAAGTCTATCTTCGCTCTGCTGCTGCTCTTACCTGCAACTGAAGTGATAGAACCTCTTCATTAATGCAGATTAGTGTCTGAAAGGGAGCAACACTTATAGATTGCAATTCTTGTTTTCCTTTTCCAAATATTCTCTTGGGTGAAAAAAACCAAGGGGCTAGTTGCTAGAGGGGAATTAAGCCATCTCAAACAAACAAACAATAGATTTAATCCTTTTTACTCTGCTGTTTATAAAAGAGCAGATTACCCAGGGTTGGAATAGATGTTCTGCTACTTTGCATTCTGATTATGGTAGCTAATGGCAAAAAAACACAAGCACGGTCCCCAAACTAAATAATAATGCATATTTTAATTATTTCAGAAACGAAGTGATACGTTTTCACTACATTCAGCACTTTACTGAGATGGCATACTTTAGACCCAGGAGAAAGAATATATAAATCAGAGTCTCTGGAAAGGTGGTCTTTATTACATGAAGATTTTATTACATGATGTAAGAAATAATATTACAGGAGTTTGGAATGAAGTCGAACTCATTGCACAATATCAGATTTAAATACAGTATCATATTTTAATCTACTTTTTTTTTAGCTTTGTCAAATTGACAGTCATCTTCTTCTTGTAATTAAATATCAGTTTGGACCCTCAGGCCTCTGAGACAAATTGGTTGTATTCTTATATGTTAAACACTGACTTAATTCAGTTCAGTCTTTTAATTCTTCTTCCTTTAATTACTTAGTAGCTAAAACTAATAACTGGTTTTGTTTCTTTAAACTTATTGTGTAGTCTTGCCAAAGCAAATTGCTATATCTGATTTCATGTGAACGCCAAGTTGCTTAGCAACTTAAATATGCCTTATATTTCATCTTTTTGCTTGCTCTTTAATCTCTAAAGTTTTATCAGGGTGTAATTTTAGGCACATATCTATATTTATACATATTTTTTTTTAATTCACATAGTGAACAGTTTGTTATCCACTGAATCTGTAGTTGTGTGTTTGTGTGGAGAGGGGGGGCAAAGGACAGACAGAGTGAGAATAGGAGAAAGACAGAAGTGGGAGTCCAAAGAGGAAAGAGAACAAGAGAATGAATTTATAATATCCTAGTCTTGTATCTTTCAGGCTCTTAAGTCTTATGGCTTTTCCACATTTTATATGTGGTTCACATGTTCTGTTTTGTCTTCCAGGTACCAAGACTCTTGTTTCTAACCTCAAGGCAGGGGGATTTAGTCATCTATACTAGTTCCTGAACAATTTCATGCATAATTGGCATTCAGGCTCAGAAGACTCTTAAAACAGATCCGATTCAGAGCCTTGTGTGGTTTTATCCCCAGAGAGAAATTATCCCTTTGGGAGGTTTGTCATCTTTGTCAGGAAGAAAATGGTGTTACTATTTCGTATGTTCATTGTGTCCTCGCAGACAGGCAGTGACTTTTCAGCCAGGTCCAGAAGCTAATTGTAGAAACGATGGAAAGTGTCAGAATGTAAAGAAAAAAGAGTCTTAGATTAAGTGACAGTTGTCACTTTGCTTATTTTCTGCTATTTGCTGTAATAGGCATGAAAGTATAAAGGAACATTTGAAGGAGAAGAAGATTTGTTTCACACATGCATAACATTGAACGGAAATGAGCTTTAAATATCGGTGGACATTCCTTCAGAATGTAATTACCCTACATTACTCTATCAGTCTCTCTTCTTCATCAGGGGCCAAAAACAATTTCTCCAGCGTCTCTCCATTCTTGCATACCCACTCTCATCAATGCACACTCAGGGGTGTGTTGTTTACAAATCACGAAAACAAATGGTAACAGGGAGAGTGAGCGCCCATTAATTTTGTGCTTTCTTTTCGAGAACAACAGCTTCAACCCAGCTATTACTTGTCTTGAACATGAAAGCAATCTTCCAGCTTGAAACAGGATTGTTGGGATTCAATGTTATATTTTTATTTTTATGTTTTATGTTTTAGACTGGTGCTCACATTTAAATAAGGCAATTTCAATGCTTGTTTAATAAATGCTACATTAATTGTAGTTTCCTTTTATGGAAGTTTGAGGAGTTTTTTGACATCCTTGTATTTTTTCCACTCTGCTTTTTTTCTTTGTTTGTTTGTGTGTGTGTGTGTGTGAGTGTGTGTATGTGTATTTATTTATTTTTAGGTGCTCTGCAGTATATGACTAAAGCTTTTTGACCGGGTTTCATTTCTTCTATCATTGGCAAAATTTCAAAAGAATAATTTCTTATCTATTGTTTTTAAAATAAATAGCATTGAAAGTGTCTCTATGTTCATTACAGCAGAACGGTTTCGAGCAGCCTGAATGCCACCTAGTTGAATAGCTGCATATGGATAGTAGCGGTCTCAGCTCTCTTCTGAACTGTTTTCCTGGTGATTTAAGTAAAGTATCCTAAAATGATGTATGCAGGAGACTCATGATCACCTCGTCCATCTTTTTAGTTCTTTGTTGGAATCTTTGGTTGAGTCTGAGAACCAAATTGACACAGACAGATTAATAGGCAGTAAACATACAAATGTTATGAATTTGTACATGTACATAGGAATCCACACCAGTGAGTGAAGACCTGAAGAAGCAGCCAAAGCAGAAATCTTTTATACCTTTTAGACGAAGAAATGATAAATTCAGGAAGAAATGACAAGGAAAAGGCGTTTGAACTAGGGGTAATACATCCTGGAGAAGTTCCTGGAGGATATTGAGAGGGGGGTGAAGCTAGTGGAGGATAAGGGTTATTTTAGTAACTTTATTTGTACAGTTCTATTACAACACTAATTCCAAGTCTCTAGTGATAAAAATTATTTTTTCATCCTCATACAAGAAAGGTATATTTAAAAGAAAATTAAGCATGGTGGCTCACGTTTGTAATCTCAGCACTTTGGGAGGCCGAGGTGAGCAGATCACGAGGTCACGAAATCGAGACCATCCTGGTCAACATGGTGAAACCTCGTTTCTACTAAAAATGCACAAGATTATCCAGGCATGGTGGCTCGTGTTTTCGATCCCAGCGAATCGGGAGGCTGAGGCAGGAGAATCACTTGAACTTAGGAGGCAGAAGTTGCAGTGAGCTGAGATTGCACCATTGCACTCCAGCCTGGGTGACACAGTAAGACTCCATCTTAAATACATGCATACATACATACACACATACATAAAAGAAATTGTATGGCTTGCTGCAGGTAGGAAGGGGCCCATCAGATACCCTTTCCGAAACTATTTCTCAAGTGTCTTCAGCTGAAATAATCAATATGCCAAATATGGGTATATTATAGGGTGGCATATCCCTAATTCCACAGATGTGTGTGACCATACAGGATTATAAACATGTCTGTTAGGCTGGGTGCAGAAGCTCATGCCTGTAATCCAAGCTCTTTAGGAGGCTGAGGCAGGAGGATTACTTGAGGCCATGAGTTTGAGAGCAGCATGGGCAACTTAGTAAGGCCGCATCTCTCAATTAAAAAAATAACTAAATAACTGGGAATGGTATACTCCTGGCTACTGAGGAGGCAGAGGTCTCCTGGAATTGACTGAGCCCTGGAATTCAAGACTGCAGTAAACTGTGATTGCTCTACTACACTCCAGCCTAGGTTACAAAGTGAGATCTTGTCTCAATCAATCAATCATTCAATCAAATAATAAAATAAAAAGTCTGACAGCTTCAGACACCACATGGTTCTCCCTAAGTTCCCTTTACTGTCTTTCTTTTCTGGACAAATTTACACTTATCCTTGTCTAGGGTACACAAAGCCACATAGAAGAAACTACTTTTGCCATTATCTATCGTATAAAATTCAATATCCATACAATAGAACTATATATGAATGCTACCAAACTTCTAATTTTGTGAGTACCAGACAAAAGCTCCTATAATAAATAGGTAGCATACTTTCTCCCCAACATTAAGCCATACTATGTACCTGGCCTCTAAATCTCCTTGTGTTCACTCACAATGTGAACACACAGTGGTTCAGCAGGATCTGTGAAGTAGCCTTCAGAATCCTTGTGATGTAAGTAGGGACAGGAACTAGATCATCCAGCACCCTGCTTCACCTTAGCTTATTGTCAACCAAAACGTGGTTCCTTCCACCTGCTACCCACACCACATTATCCTGTGCTTACGTCTGAAGATGAATTGATTCTAAAATTTGTGCATTTCGTATGGGTGAGAAGAAGGATGTTTTCTGTTGGGAGCAGCTGCCAAAACTGTACTGATACAGGTCATACCTATTCAGCAGTAAATGGAATTAATCTCCCAAGCCCTGCAAAACAAAAGACCTGGGAAACATGAGATTTAACATGGAATGTTCAAAGCAGTTTGGCTTTTCTGCCAGGTGATGATTTGTCATAGCCTGAATGATGAAACTTGCTTTTCTCAGAGAATTTCAGGTCTGAGAAGGGGTCTCAGAGGTCAGGGAAGGGTCTGACCTCTCTGCGTTATGAAGGGATACCTTCCAGAAGAAATTAGCTGGGGTTGGTGTACCAACTTTGTAAAATTGCTTCCTCTCAACAATGAGGATATCCTTTGATATAGATTATATTTCCTTCTTACACTTTCTGCCAAGTCTTTTCCTGGTCTAAGATATTGTACACTGTTTTTACCTTTTAGGAATGAATTACCAACCAGACAGGGATGGTTCCAGGAAAATCAGTTGCCAAGAAAAATCAGTGAAATTCTTGGGTGGATATTTGGCATCCAAGCTAAGAACATCCCATTTATATATAAAAAAAAAGTTTTAGTGTCTTTCTCTTTTTTTTTTTTTGGAAGACTCTCAATTGATAGAGAGCCAGCTAGTGAATGGATATGGATTTAAAAAACAAATCTTTAAAACCGACATGTTTCCAATATTCTTCAAACTTGGGCCCATACGAAGAATGTCCTTTGGTTCATGATACCTACCTGTTACTGGATACAGAGCCTGGCACACCCCACCTCTACACAACCAGGTGTGCACAAGACATTGCTTTAGAAAGCCACTTCATCTTTGATTGTCATCCTGGATTGCTTATAGTTGGTTCCAAGAAGCCCATTTCTTTATCACATATGTGATGTCGTCACTCTGTGTATCTTGCAAATATTTATTCTGATACTTAGGTTTGCTTTAATTATCTTACTTTAACTCATTGGACACTGGGAGAAATCCTGAAACTGAATACACTATTAATGTAGCACAAGAATTATTTCAGTTTTGGAATTCTTGCTTCTTTCTAGAAAATTGTGATAGATCTAACCTGGCAACTCTATGTTATATATGAGTCACATAAAATACAAATTTAACAGTAGAAAACAGAATGTCTGGCCAGGCATGATGGTTCAAGCCTGTAATCCCAGCACTTCGGGAGGCCGAGGTGGATGGATCACAAGGTCAGGAGTTCAAGACCAGCCTCGCTAACAGTGAAATCCCATCTCTACTGAAAATACAAAAATTGGCTGGACATGGTGACTTGTGCTCTGGAGGTTGAGCCAGAGGAATCGCTTGAACTCGGGAGGTGGAAGTGGTGTTGAGCTGAAATCTTGCCACTGCACTCAAGCCTGGGCAACAGATCAACTTTAGAGGAAAAAAAAAAATGTTCTAATTATATAACCCTTTAAAATCGGTCCAGTGTTTGGTCTAGCTCATTTCCACATTTTCTTCTTTGTTCTCATGCATTTTGATATAGGTATGTTTTATTTTACAGTGTGGGCTGTGTATAAGACAATCTGTTCTAGTGTGGCAAAATTATTAGAAATGGTATTTCTATTTAACATAATACTATCTTGTGGTTAAATAGAGTTTATGTATACTTTATAATGTTGCAAATGAATGAAAAAGGCAGTATATGTAGATATTTCACATATAAAACTATGCCTGCCTAAGAGAGATGTGTGGACTTTATTTTAATATGAATGTGCAATCAAATAAAGGCAGGAAACAAAACTGATGACATCTTTTAGGACTGTTTAACACAGGAATATGTTGATAAATATCTGACACTTTGCTAATGTAAGCAGATATGTGATATCAACTTCCTGGAACATGACTTGAATATTTTCTCTTAAACCTATACATTGGGAAAAGGTTCATATAATTGAATTAAAAAACACCTTCCATAATCTCTTTTATATCTTTAGTATTGGTCTATTGAGCAGCATTCCTAAATAGACATCTTAGGAACATTGGATAGTGTCTTTTCTAGTTGAAAGAGTATCCCAAAAGATTGAAAAGTGGAAGAACAGAAGAAGCCAGGACAGGTGGTTATGTTAATTAAAGCTGTATTATCTGCGTTTTGATTGTAAGTAGCGGTTTATGCACTGGGAAACTTGCAAGCAATGTGTACAAATCCCATTCCTGAGAGGTCTAATTATTTTTAAGGAAGTTTAATAATTCTGACTACACTGTCAGTCATAAGTCATACTCCTTCAATCGGCCTCTGGTGTTGATTTGTTTAAAATAACCAAAGGACCTTATCATGTTGCATTATTCCAGAATGCATACAAAGATTCAGTAACCACATCTTTACTTCTTCTTCAGCTGCCACATTCCCAAATTCTTTACAATTTTCTTTCTTTCTTTTTTTTTTTTCCGAGAGACAGATTCATTAATTCACTGTGACCCCAGGCATGGAATTAAACTACCATTTCCACAACCAACAGCAAAACCCATGGGGTCAATTATAGTTATTGGTTTGTTTTGTTGATTGTATCTTATAAAGTGTAAAATGCAGTATATCAGTTGCCAATACTAAGTTATAATGATATTTTTTAGCATGTAAGCATCTACTAATTAGTAGAAAATGCAAATTTGCCTTATCTCTAAAGAATAAATCAAAGGATGATTTTACTGAGAACTATAATTTTAGAATAACATCTTAAAATCTTCGTGCTATGTGACAATTAAAAATGACTAAATATAATTTAGAAAAGTTATGAAATTAATATAAAACTCTTTTGCAGTTACATTTACCTAGAGTAATACTCATGGACATACTCAAGTTTTTAAAATGCTTTCAAAGACTTACCTCAAAAAAGGTTAAATAATGAAAATATATCTTTTTAAATACTATTAATTACATGTAAAGACTGTTGTTACATTCGCATAAATAGTGATTAGCATATATATTCTCTTTCAGTGATCAGTACATATCACACATATAGGTGGGAAATTTTTATGACTCCGGAAATATCTTGCCAAGTTTCCAAAATAATGAATAATAGCTTAGTATGTACTAAAAAAAGACATAAAAGATTCTGCAGATGTATTTAAAGATGGAATCTATTAAATCGAGCTACTTAATAAGCAACACAATAAGTGACATTGAAAAAGATTTTCCAACATATTCCGTAAGTTAACTTTTCTTTTTATATCACATTCCCTTGTGCAATAAACCCCATCCAAATTTCTGTCATCGTATTCCTTGGCTCCAGCCTTTCCTCTTTATATCTGTCACCAGAGACACCGCATTTGCTTCTGTTGTAGAGGAGGAACACCCTAGCTGGTCACTCTTACACCATATTTTTGTCCTACATGACCTGCCAATTATTTATACTCAGAGCACACAACATAGTGCAAGTCCTGATGGTGGCTTCTACAATTATGGTGATAGATTATAAAGCCTCTCCAAGTATGAAAATTACAGTAAGAAAGTCCCCAAGGCTATGTGAATTTGTCAGTGATCTCACCAATAATGGGAACTTCTCATATAAAATTGCATATTGTTTATCAAAACACAGAAACAAAATTAAGGAGCAAGACCTTGAAATGTGTGATGGGAGAGAAGATCACAAAAGGGAGTAAATTTATTGAATGCATACTGTATGCTGCAAACCATGCTGACGTCATTACAATAAGTACATAACCTTCACAAATGGTTTCATAAATGTTTCTTTTACATATAAAGAAATGAGGATAAGTATCTTGGTAAAGATTATAGGATTCCTTATCCAATGGTCTACTTGAACTCCTATATCTTATTCTTATAAAGTAGCTTACAGATAGTCACTCATAACTCAGCCATGACCAGTTTTGAATTATCAAGAAGAATAGTGCATACACATAGAATTTTGGGACAAGTAAGAATTTACAAATTCTGAAATTAAAGCCCCAACATTTAATGAATGTGCATCTACTATGCTGAAAAACTTATGGAATGCATAATGTGCTCAGCATTAAGTTTTATATTTTCAGGGAAAAGAAAAAGAAAACTCCAAACACTTTTTTTCAAGGAACTCCCAACTTATTGGGTAATACTTCAGATTCGGCATAAGTGCCAAGAGAATGTATGTGAAAAAGATGACTTATTCACAAATAAAGTAGGACATCACGTTGCAGACAGAAGAGTGATTTGTTTTGTTTTACCTAATAGACAAATTTTGACATCTGTCTTAAAAGATGAATAAGAGTTGCTGGACAAAAGGGATGGAAGAAGATGTTCCAGACAGATGTGTTCAAATTTGAGAAGTAGCATAAAGTGGATAAAACTAAGCATATCTGTGTATGGAATATAAGTATAAAAATTGACAGGGAAAAAAGTTCCCAAGCTCATATTTTATGGCGAGAGGTCTAGAGGCTAGGAGCAGAGACAAAATGATTTCAGCTGTAACCAAGAAAGACCACTGGGGAAGCGGAGAGAAATTATCATGAAGAGGATTAAACTTCAGAAGAAGTCAGTTTGATTGTCGCAATAATCAAGCCTACTTACCCTTAGGACTTAAATTAGGACAATTTCAGCAAGGATGGAGAAGCAACACTCAAAAATTCTCAACATAAACTTAGCAGGTGTAATGAGAGAACTTGGTGACCAATTACATGTGGCATGAGAAAAAAGTGGTCGTTGAAGGAACTCCCAAGATTCCAGATAATACAGAAGACAGGCTGATGAGTTCCATTTGAGGTAGATGATTTGATATTCTACAAAACATAAAAACATATATCTAGTAACCAGACACAAATATGGTCCAAAGTTTGGCATAAATTGGAAACAGAAAATACAGAATGTATGATGATAGCTGAATCCTGGGCAGAAAATAAATCAGCAAAAAGGAGTATTCAGAAGAAAACGGCAAGAAAAGATGGCCAAGAATTGAATATATCGAAACACAGCAATTAAAGTTTATTAGGATAAAATTAGTGGATGGCAGAAGAGAACAACACAGTGTTAGTGAGAATGAAGTAGGAGATAAGAAAAGTTGCAGGAAGAAGGCGCTGGTTAATTGTGTCCAGCAGTGCAGTGATTCATTTCGATGAGGATAATGTCTAAGCGGACTGGTGGTTCAGCATTTAGATGATTGGAGATCTTAGTGGGAACAGTTTCGGTGAAGTAGTAAAAATGAAATCAAGTTCTCATGAATAGAGAGTGAAGTAGTAATACAATAAATAGAACCTACTTTTTCAAGAACTTGAGTATCAAAAGTGATGGAGATAATTAAAACCTACGTTTGTTGCATGGTTAATGTTTTTCTTTAATTGAATTTATTTGTTTTCTTGTAATCTGAGAGAATTCTTTGTTTTGTTTTGTTTAGTTTTGTTTTGTTTTGTTTTGTTTTGTTTGAGACGGAGTTTCACTCTTGTTACCCAGGCCAGAGTGCAATGGCACGATCTCGGCTCACCGCAACCTCCGCCTCCTGGGTTCAGGCAATTCTCCCTTCTCAGCCTCCTGAGTAGCTGGGATTACAGGCACGCGCCACCATGCCCAGCTAATGTTTTGTATTTTTGGTAGAGATGGGGTTTCACCATGTTGACCAGGATGGTCTTGATCTCTTGACCTCGTGATCCACCCGTCTCGGCCTCCCAAAGTGCTGGGATTACAGGCGTGAGCCACTGCGCCCGGCCAATCCGAGAGAATTCTTTAAAATTCTGCATAGAATCTATATTTAGATTGGATAAAACAGCTTTAAAAAATAACTATTAACGCCTAGATGTTGTAGTGTTCAGTATTTTCTGAAAACTAATGATATAATGAATGTTAGATAATTAAATTCTCAGCCAACTTTTTCAGTAGCATAACTTTCAGTAATTTAATATTACCCTTTTTCCTTTATTCTCAGACATTTCAAGAAATACCGTTTAGACAGCACATGTCCATAATATAGTTTTGCTCTGCAATTTTGCTGTCATAAACTATTGTATATCTTCTAATTTTAAAAATGCTTTGGTTTGAAATAAGAAGTATAAATTCTAATGTGTATAACAATGTTCATATGTTGTCATATGTATATGGTTAATAATATAAGTTATATTCAATAGAAGAGAATGGAAGATCACATACTATTAGAATCAGAGATAATTTGAATAACGGTTCTTTCAGGAACTAGTATATAATCTTTATCAGATTACTCAGCCTCTGTTTTCTTGTGTGAAACTGGAATATTAATTTCAAATACACTTGTGAAGATTTAGTGAATAATTTTGTAAAGTTTTACATAGTTTCTAGAACATAATACATACTCAATGAATTATCTTATTTGCATTTCTACTTTTCTATCACAGCACAGTACCTGAATTCTAAGAAACTATTCATATTTTTACAAAAACATTCACCTTTTTTTTTTTAGAGGAATAGGTTAAGGGTCAAAGTCACTTATATAGCCTTAGGGAAACTATTTTGTTCCAATTTCCAATGCTAAACAAAATATATGTTTCAAAGATAGATGTAGAAATGTCTTCTAAATTGACTACTTTAGAATATTTTTGTATGACTAAATTCTCGATATGGTAATACCCTTGAATAATCTGAAGGAAATGCTACCCAATCATTTCCACATGAAAGTACCCCATAAAATGTTATACTATTTTTGGGGTACTGGTTAATGCTAGAGGGAGTTGAGCTATATATTAGACTTAGTGATCATTATACATGTGTATGTCAACTGCATGCTAAAAATAACAAGCATTTGGGAAGATACTATACATTGGTTAAAATATCAGGCAAAGTGTTCATTTATAGATGTCAAGTTTCTAATCCCATAAAAATCAAATACCAATTATCGAAAATATTAATGAATCTCTGATTTCCAACAAATGAGTGCAATGTTTCTGTCACTCTACAGAAACCTTGGACATCACGAAAGCAATATATTAGCAGCAAATGCAAAAAGAAGTCTTCTGCTTTGTTTGATGTCAAGATTCAGGGCTGATACCTTTAATAGAAATTCCCTACTTATCTCTCCATCTCCCCACTAGCCACATCTTTTGTTGGACTCCCTCCTTCTTGACCAAGAGGAAAATAAAATTATTCCTTCATTTCATCAGCCCTCTTGGGAATCAGTATATATTTTTATGGGGATCCTGAGGCAGATGTTGAGAAAACAGAGTATTTCCCAGACCACACTCAGTGTTATGGTGGGGGGCTATGTATTAGTGAACATTACTCATCCTGCTCACTGGCCAGGAAGCCACTGGCCTCTGGTATTTCCTGCAAGAATTCAGAGACTGCTTAAGGCTAAAGATGACCAGGTAGGAGGCTCTAAGGAGCAAATGGGTCAATATATGGAAGTACACCTGTATCCCACACTCAGGACACTCGTCGGGCGAATCTGACCTAAAGTAAACAGGAAATACAATAAAATAATCAAGGCATATCAAATGAAAGCTCTGGAAATAGGACAAAAACTTCAAGACTGTCTATGGACCAAAATGAAATGCAACTCCTTTGAAGATCTTTTCATGACTTAAACGATAATAAATCAACAATTATTTGCAGAAAGCTCTACAATTTTCTAAGCATATTTTATCTCATTTGATATTAATAGGAAAATAGGTAGCATATGCATTTTACAATTGAGGAAGTAGAGAAGTGAGAGATCTAGAAATGAAATGGCTTGCATAAATGTTAAAATCTGGCCTGTGGGTAGCAAATGCATTTCTAGATGCAACTAATCTCTTTTATTCAAGATAATTATAGAAAATTTTGTCACAAACTATATCTGCACCTAATTCTATATTCTTAATGTTTAATAAGAAGTATTCAAATTGTGGAAACTACATTTAATTCTCCTTCCACACTCTTTCCTCAAATCCTTTAAAAATTATGACTGGGATACATAATTGCTGTCTGAAAAGAAAGGACAAGAAGCATTGAATTCTTCAAGTCACATATTCTAGGTACTCATGACCAAGGTGGCAGGGAAGTACTCCTTTCTTATGTCACTTTAGACTTGGCATGAGGGAGCATACCGGGACTGCTGCTGAAAGCCTGCCAGCCTGCTTCATGCTATTCTTAAAAGGAAGAGCAAAAAAGGCTCGAGGCCTTTCCAAAGCTTATATGGAGACTAGCCAGACGTCTGGGATTCAAAATGGCTTGATGACTTCCTCATCTGTCACTTGTTCTGCCCTGACATTCAAAAACTTTGTACAAGTCCTTCTAGGTACAAAGTTAAGGTCGTTAAGTGACTCTAAATATAACTTGAAAAAATTAAGTCCTACCTCATATTATCAGCCCCAAAAGATTTTATCATGACTGGGGGCATTTTTGAAATAAGTTTATAAAGGCTATTCAACTGTATCTATTACAGTAGAGATCTTCACCATGTAAGTGTAGATTACTTCTTCCCCAGCAGCCATAACTACCTTGCAATTATTAAATGCATGAATTTTAGGATACATACATATAGGTACTTTAGGTTTAAACTAATTATATTTAAAAATATTTTTATCAGGGTCAAAACTACTCCCAAAGTTTAGCTAACTGAAATGATTATCCTAGAATCCATTTTGGGGCGGGGCAGGCAGCAGCTATATTACTGATGATTTGGCAACATCTTAAGAAGACTATTAACGGTGGTTTCACCACCAATGAAGTGACTTAAGTGTATATCTAAATTACCCAGAAATTACTCCTAGCCTCCTCTGAAAGCAAAAGGGGTAGACATGCCCTCTATACCTTTCCTCAAATTTCCATCTATCTCTCCTTGAGGTAAACTTCAATTATTTTGTCAATTCATTTCCTTTCCAGAATGCATTAAATCTTTGTTTTAATTTTATCTCATTATTAAAAAGAAAAGAAAATGGGGTGTTGGACCTGGGGAAGTCAAGTCGAGAAGTTATTTGTGTGGCACAGCTGGGATGAAACTCCTTACTGAGATACTGTAAATGAGGGAATCTTTTTTAAATTGCACCATTTGCATTTCAGAGCCTAGAAATGGGGGTTAGGGAGGCAAGATTTCTGGAAGTTGCAATGTAATTGGAATAGATAAACCAAATCTGGAATTTCACAATGACTTCCTAGCATGTTCCATCCCCGGCATATGGCAGCTGAATATAAAATCTAGAGAAAGCCATGACTTGACAATACTTTCCCTCATTCCAAACCATATGTCCCTTAAAATAGTCTCGGATAGCTCCATGCAATCCTGAAATGTATTCAGGATTCAACTATGATTGAAGATATTTCCCCGATGGGATAATAATGAGAGTAAATATGCCAGTGAAGCTAAGAATATAGAAGAATTTAGAAAAATCTCTGGCAGGATGGATTAGGCTTGCAGCAAGTGTCCAACCCTCTCTCTCTATCCAATAACAACTGACTTAAATCGAGTATTACCATTGACTTATATTCTTATCCTACTCCACGGATTCTGTACAATAGGGTTTTGTACAGGAGTTTTATAAGCGTTTGCTTGACAAAATTAAATTGAGTGATTCTCAAACTCTATTTGGGAGGTCTTTTGATTCTAGCCACATTTGTTCATTTTCTTTTGCAAAATATGCTGCACTTGCAGGTAACCAATTGCCTCACCTAACAGAAGTACTAATTTTACAGTATATTGGTCTAATACAACGCCACTTTCTTCTAATAAAAAATCAACTAAGAATTCTTAGGAAAAGAGAAGTTGTTTTTATAAGGCAGTTTGCCCCTGAAGTAAACAAAAATGGATTTTTCAATTGTTCTCTTGAATTCCTAATTGATATAACTTGTAATTTTAAAGCCATTCTACTTTTAAAACATGCATTTCAATTAGTTTAGATTTGCAAAATGTTTATGTTAAGTATATACAGCAATGTCCTTTATATTACAAAAACCATATAATTACATTTTTCAGACATGAAAAATGAATTAGTGCTGCATTATATGTGGTGACAAATTTTCTTGTTTGTTCTAATTTCACTGAATAGCTACAGTAAGCTTCTTTGGCATAATTCAGAATAGCTCATTTGGCTCTCAGTGCAAAACTTTGGTTAATATGAAGAGACCAGTACTCTACTGAAGAAACAAATCACATTTTTAAGATTCTAGAAGACAAATACCAGTATCAAAGATTTTCCAGTGGAATATCAAATATGATTCAAAATTGCTAATGATAGGAAAATTAATTGCCAAGCTAGTAAAAAATTATTTAACTTATATAATGAAGACTCAAGTGTTCACAGCTAAAGCAAAAGTTTGAAGTTACCATAAGATCAAAAGTAGCTGACTACATCATAAGACTGTCAAAAATAGTAATGGGAACTGTGGATGAATACGATTATAATATGCTATCACCAAGAGGTGATCATGCTATCTCTACTTCATTCTCCTTGTCCCATCCTTGCAGCTGGGGACTGTATTTCAAAATTATATTGATAAATTGGAGAACACATACAGGACAAGTGACCAAGAGTTTGAAGAAAACAAAACATGACAAATTAATTGAAAGAACTGGGAGTGTTAAGTCAGAAGACAAAACTTGTGATGACCACAAGCATACTTTCTGGACATTTAACACTCTGTGGTAGAGAAATGGACACATGACTGCCATACAAGAGAATTTTTGACAAAAGAATCACAGAGACATTGTATAAGGAAGAATACTCTAGAAATGAAACCTGTTCCTCAAGCAAAAAGGCCCATTGTGCAAGTAGTGAGTACCCAGTCCTTGAAGGGGATTAAGTAGACATTGGGATCAGAGAATTGTTTTTAGAAGAAATGATTCAGATGCTGACTGAAAGTAGGTGAACTTAAATGTCCTTCCTTACACTGAAGTTCTCTGACTATGTAAAACTTTTTATAAATATGCCTTTACCATCTGGAATGGCTGCCACCCTCATGTTTAATTAGTACAACCAATCAAAATCTGAGGTCTCTTTTCAGATGGAAATGTTTTTAGTTAATTGAATTTCTTATTTTAACAGAACAGATTCTTGTAGTCCTCATGATTGCAATGAACCTTCTGTGATATTTCTTCTGTTAAAAGAGCTAAGTAATTTCAAAATGCTTTATTTAATTATCAAACTAATCATCTACTGTAAGAAGTGCATTCTTAAAATATGTTGTCATCAGCATGCACCCAGAGCCTATTATATGCAAGGCAGATATAATGAAGGTTCTTTGAGTTAAAAACAGTGTCATAAGAGTGCAAGGAGTTAAAACAAGAAAAAAGAAAGATAAATTTTAATCTTATCTAATTGGAGGATCAGAAAAGGCTTCATGGGTGGTGAGAGGAGTTGGTATTTAAAATAGGTGTGAGCAAAGGGAATTATTTGCATTGGCAGAGACAGAAAACTTTCACTGAGTACAGGAAACAACTGGAGAAAATGGAAAGGAGGAAAAATATAAGGCTTATAGTAAATGATGACTTCAATGAACAGAAAAATAATTCTGGAGATATGATTGGGGGATCTAAGACATGGCTTTGTTAAGGTTTAGACATTTTGTATTTATCCATAGGTGACAAGGGATGATTAAGGGCTTCGAGAAGGTGAACCATGGGATTACCATTAGGAAGGCTAGTCTCATGAATTATAGGGCATGGATTCAAAGAGGGAAAGCCTGGCTTCAGCATAGCAGTGATGAGGTTATTAAAATTGTCTTTCTGAGAAGTTTGAAACTAAGTTGATACTAGTTGAAAAGGAGAAATGTGATCTTTGTTCCTAAGTCATATTTGGAAATCCTTGAATGCCTTCGGCTAGAATCCAGCTAGGAGAGCTCTTGGGACGATTTTAGCCACCAGATGTATAGACATAGACTCTAACTTGATGAAGGACATGTAAGTACTCTGGATGATAAATGAGACTTGCTAGGAAACACTACTTAAAAACATAAAACACTTGCTTCTCTTTGTGATGCTTGATGTACTTGAGTAAATAGCCTCAAGTCTATATGGATCTTGAGAAATATTTATTAAATATTTGAGAGGCTTTGCTGCTGTGAATAATGATTATGACTACCACAGCATGCAGTAGATGTGGCCTTAGAAATAGAGTTTAATGTACTTAACATCAAATGCTGAAAGGATTTTCATTTTGTCTCTAATGCACTGAGAGTGTTTTAAACTATTGAATTTGATGGGTCCTGTCACCCTACCTCTGCCATGACCTCATAGGGCCATCATTCTGTTCATTTCATTCAGTGCATTCTTACTTGTAATAATGAACTAAAACTCCAGCAGAGCTATGCAAGGTTTGGACAAATGAGAAAGAACTATGTAGTCTTAAAACTGAGAATTCAATGGACTGTTCACAGAACTTTAAAAACCACACGTTAGGGCTTAATCACAGCGTATAGATCAAGGACATGAAACTATTCATGTGGCATGCTTGTTATTCCAATGTAGTCCGTGGAAACTTTCTTTTCCAAGTCATGAAAAATCTGTTTTCAGACACATCATCAAGTTAATAAAATGAAATTGCATGCATGCCTTACTTTTCCTCTGTCATCGTCCACATTATTAGAAAGTTGGTGTCATCATCAAGTAGGATTTATTAAAACCTTGCATGCACTAAGTGCTTTAGTTTTAAAGTGAAGTGACAATTCTCTTACATATTTTACATGCATATTTTGGCAGTATGTCCATTATTGAGCTTTTATGACAGTTTTTAAGAGTCTGATGTATTTCTAGAATTATTTGTTGCTTGTCACTGGTTGTCCTTTGTAGCAGGGTACATATTTCATTGCAGATACCTGCTTGTACCCTATTAACTTTATTATATTTTTGAAATAATTCTAACAAGAATTTCAGTTAGTGATATTTATCGGATAGACTGATACATTTCTGTTATTTGCTAGTTGGAGTGAGAGTCATGGAGTACTCTTCGTGTAGTATTGGCATTACCTGGAAACTTGTTAAAAATGTAGTATCTCAGGCCCTATCCCAGAGCTACTGAATGGGAAACTGCATGTTACCTGGATCTATGTTATTGATATGCTCTGTGAGGTTTGAGAAGCACCATTGTATTTACTTTTAAATGTATACCAGTTTGAAGTCAAATGATAATAGCCAGGTTTGGTAACAGAAGGTCAGTTAAGGGCTCTTCATGTCTCTGTGAATATAAACCAAATCTATATAAATGTGAACAGTAGCATTTTTATTCATGAGATCACTGAACTGCTCAGGTGAAAGTCCTTAGACCAATTAATTATTCCTTCGGTGATAGTTCTTTGGTGTATATCTAGTACTTTCTCTTCTTAGTATCCACTGATGCCTTCACCTTTGCAAGGTAATCTTTTAAACAGTGTCATCTGTTATATAAATGCAATACTAATTATCACAAATGACAGTGGACAGTGTGGGACAACAGAAAGAACACAGGATGGATGGTGAGAAGAAATGCTTTATGGGCTTATCTCTATTTTGCATTTTAAATGTACTTTTAGAATTTCAGAGACTTCGTTTCTTTTCATTTAACAAAGGAATGGGTTGAATTAGATTGTATCTAATGTTTTCAGTTATAAAATTTTAAAGGTAGTAGTCACAATGACAATTCTTATTCATGTTTAATTATAAGAACATACTGAAATACTAATGTTAACAGGGTTTCACAGATATAAAAGATAAGGGCCTTAAGGATATGACTTTTGAATTCAGGCACACCTAGTCAGAAATGCAGTCGCTACCATCTACAAAGCATTGTTTGACACTAAGCAACTTACTTTATTTTTGCGTTTAATATCTCCACAGGACTGTTGGGAAAATTAAGGGAAATGATATATGCAACATATCCCCTAGTGAAATGCCTTACACAGATAGTTCATTAATAATTGGTTATTTTAATTCATCTTCTATAATGAAATAACACAATAGTCTTAAAGGTAACAGACATTACACTTAGGCATGAATTCTCTTTAGAATGGGTATGTCTCTAATTACAAGATTTTAAAAACTGAATATCTTCAATTTGTTTGTTCTTGATAATAGAATAGCAGTTTATGGTTCTAAGTTATTGGTTATTATTAGTTAACTTCATATAGATGCTGAAAAAAGAAAGTAAATAAAATGTATAAGTCTGTGATTTTAAAGACTGCTCAGTCCCCTCTAGAGGTTTAAAAATACTCATGCCCAGGATCTACCTACAGAATTGCAGAATGAATCAATCTGAGGGTAATCATCATCCATCAGGTTTTTGAAAGTTTCTATGTAATTCTAATGTGCAAGTCAGGTTGAGAATCTCTGGTGCAGATAAGCTCTTGAATTCATTGTTGGCAAATGTTATAAATGAACAGAATATATTGACAGATTTCTTAAACAGATGAAATTCAAACCCTGTCAACAACTTATATGTGAGTACACTTATTATGCACAAACATGTTCAGCCATCAAATCTAAGGAAATACTTGGTAAAATCCAAACAGCATATTTTCAGTGAAAAAATACATAAACAACAGCAGAAAATGTCATCTAAGGATAATCACTAATTTGAAACTACCATTTTCTGAAATGATTTATTGTTATGTGATCTTCCTGTGGTGTTACAAAACCTTCATTTTTAAACAATTATTTTTGGCAATCTTCACTCTTACAGGAATTCAGGATACACAACAGGATAGTCATGACAATTATTAATTAAGTGATTATATAAGAATATACTAACATTATATACTTGGATGTTAGGTACTATTTAAACATAGAATCTGTTCTTCAAGATGTGATACCATTTGTTCCTTGAGGATTTTTTTGTCATTATCATGTTTTACAATAATCATAATGTCCATACATAAATGTTCAAAGTTGGACAGGAGAGAGTTGTTTACAGATAAACAACGCCAGAAAATGTAGCATAATGTAATCAAAAACAAACTAGAATAAAATGGTTTTGATAGAGTAAATTGCTGCCACTGACGCCTTCTAATACGCAATAACTGAGCACCTCCGTTACTGAACGGTTCACATCTTTGTCTAGAAAAGTGGTCATTAACAAGCATCCTAACGCTGGAGCATTTTGGTAGAAGGCTGAACATGTGGGGTTATTTTTCAATACACTTGAGTTTTCTCCAGAAACTGTTACTTTTTCAAATAATATTTTACTGTAGAATTTCCACCATAGTAGGCATTAGACATTTTTAAAACCCTTGTCTCTCTTAAAATACAGTGAATTGATTAGTGTTAAATTGATGCAGCAAACATTTCTTACAGATTCTTTGAATGAAATTATTATATTCTCTGTTAACTTTTCTCTGGTGTAGGTGTGTGCACTAATGCACATATATTTTAACTATGGAAAAAGTTATTTTACTGTAAATCTGTAAATTTTGTGAAGTGTAAAACTAGTTTATTCAGGTAATGAAAGTAAAGTTTATTATAAATTTAGCAGACATAAAAAAATCTAAGCGAGTTACATTAAAAAAAGAATCTTCCTAGTCCAAGATAATGTAAAAATAACTGAGAGGTTCTGTAAATATATGTGTACATGTAGATATATGTGTTTATATATGTATGTATGCATACACAAATATATAAACATATATATCTACTTTTGAGTACACATGCTCAACCAATTTTGAGATCTTTGATATGTGAATTTTTTTTGTTAAAATGGTTTTAAATATAGTATTGGTGCTTATATCTGATTATTTATAGTTTAAGATTATAATTTTGTTCTATTATAATTGCTTAAACTTTGTGAACTAATATTTTTATGTTATATAAAAATATATAGCATTTATACATAATACAGAAATATGTTCATAATAATATAGAATTATTTAGTATATGCTGTATATTATATATACTAAAAATATATAGTATTCTTAACTAGGGTATTTCCTTAAGGACTATTCAAGAATGAATCTGTGTAGTGGTAGCCGGTTAAAGATCAAGAAAATTAAAAAAAAAATCTATGCATTTCTCTAAAGTCAGAGTAAAGGAAGTGAAAGAGATCAGAGAATGATTCATTTTTGTGTGATTTCTTTTCTCTGCGGATATTTTATTATTTAAAGAATGCTAAATGACACTAAGGGTAGACAAGTAAATCAAAGAAAATATTTACTTCTGGTGACAAATATAATCACGTTGATATGGTTTAACTGTGTCCCTACCCAAATATCATCTTGAATTATAACTGCCACAAATGCTGTGTGTCCTGGGAGGAACCTGTGGGAAGTGATTAAATTATGGGGGTGAGTCTTTCCTGTACTGTTCTCCTGATAGTGAGTCTCACAAGATCCGATGGTTTTAAAAATGGGAATTACCCTTCACACATTCTCTTCTCTTGTCTGCCACCATGTAAGACATGCTTTTCGGTTTCTGCCACAATTGTGAGGTGTCCCCAGCCACGTGGAACTCTAAGGCCTATAAACCTCTTTCTTTTGTAAACTGCTCAGTCTCAGGTATGTCTTTATAAGCAGCATGAAAATGGACCGATACACATGTGTTGTGGTAATTATTCCATAAACAGGGTAATTACAGTACAGAAGAAAATAATTATGAACCCATAAGTATATAAATAGTTGAAAGGAGAGCCAAGGATACAGTCAGTACTTTGCCTTCATACCTCACCTTACTTTAATATCAATAATTCTCTATTTCAGACTTTCTGATTTCCTGTGTCACACTCTCAAAGATCCCAGTTCAATATGCATAACACTTTTTTTTTTTTTACATTTAAGTTACTATTTATTTTAATTTGTTGAACTTGAACATTTAGAGCTAATGTGAATTGCAGGTTATTTCTAGTACTCTCCAGGCTTTTATTGGTTCTTAAAACAAATATTGGTTTTGTATTCCTGCTTAAAATATCCTGAAATATGTACTAACCATAAAAATTCAGAACACACGTACTTTGGAGTTACCATATGATAAATGAAAGTGTTTTGTTTAAAATATGTAGTTTGAGCTTTAAGTATTTCTTTACAAATCATTAACTGAAAGTATTTATCATTTCCTTAATTCCTATTTTGCTGAAATTTCAAGCCGAGGATACAGATACCAGTCTTTAAATATTACATGATAGCCACAAATGTTCATTTTATACTGGAATTCTTACTCTACAATGTAAGGATATTTTATGGGCTGGGCACAGTGGTTCACCCCTGGGATCCCAGCACTTTAGGAGGCCAAGGCAGGCGGATCACCTAAGATCTTCAAGACCAGCTTGACCAACATGACGAAACCCTGTCTCTACTAAAAATACAAAAAATTAGCCAGGCGTGATGGGCACCTGTAATCCCAGCTAATCTGGAGGTTGAGGCAGGAAAATCACCTGAACCGGTTGGCGGAGGTTGCAATGAGCCGAGATCTTGCCACTGCACTCTAGCTTAGGCAACAAGAGTGAAACTCCATCACCAAAAAAAAAAAAAAAAAAAAAAAGGGGGAAAGAAAAGAAAGAATATTTTATGGAATGTAATTATGAAATTGTAGGTTAAATGTAGGATTATTTTATCTCATATAATAATAAATATGTGTTAAAATATCCTTTAGCAACTTAGAAAAATAATCTTTATTATATTAAATAATATTTACAAGAAAGCAACAGACAATACAAAGTAAGTGTGAAATGTAATGGAAATTCCAGTATGTCCTGACTAATCAAATTGTGCTATTGCCTCTATCTCAACTTTTTTGGAACATCTAGCTAATGCGCAATTATAATAAAAAGATATGAAGCTTCTAACTATTAGAAAGAATACAAAGAGTTTATTATATGCAGATGATATGGTAGCCTCAAAATTTCAAGAAAATCAATGATTAAATTTAGAATTAACAAGAATATTTATAAAGTGAATAGACATGAGATCAACATATTCAAGTCAGTGCTGTTACTTATATTAACAATAATTAGTTAAAATATATAAAAATAATCCCATCCAAAAAATAGCAATACATGAGTGTACTTCTAACAAGAAATGCACACAAATTCTACTGAACCAGAAAAAGATACTGAAGAACTGTTAATCTTTAATAATTATAATGAAGATCCCCTAGAAAAAATAAAAGACAGTTGTTGATAAAATGTTGTTTTAAAAATGTATATTTCTAAATTAAGTCATACTTTTCTTGTGACTTTCACAGCAATCTAAGATAAGTAGTTTCTATTGAAAACTATGCCTGTTTGGCATAGTATTTATCATTAAAATGTTTCTTGTGATGAAGAAGTACCCTTGTCAACAAAAACATAGAATATTTATTGCTAATGACGTGCCATTCAAGAGAGACCATTTATTAAGTTATATGCAACAGTATATATCCACAGTAAGGATGCATGCAAATGTGGTGAATTATATATAAATTACACCAGAGCTTCATACTGATGATAGCAACTGGTAATACTAGATAGCCTTTCAATATTTGCTTATTTAAATAAGAAAGAAAATAGTTTAGATAACTTTTGGGGAAAAATTACATTATTTATTAAAGTCAAAACAGACATCTCAACATTGGGAATATTTCTAACTATCTTGTTTCCTTAAAGTTTAAAGATTGTATCTGGGCAGTAGTAGTAACTGATAGCCTGTGAACTAATTATAATTGACAGTCATAGACAATTTAACTGAATGTCACCAAAGAGAGCCTTATTACTCCTTTGTTCATCCAATCTAAATGTAAGTACTGCTTTCTACTATGTCTTAGGCACATCAATAAAGTTGTGAATAACATAGATACACATAATGTGAGTAAAATGCAGTTGATTTGTATTTAGTATTGCAATGTAGTAAAGTTTTAAATATGCATATATAGATACATCCTTTTTATTACTTGATTATGGATTTGCATAGTACAGACTTTCTCCCCTTCAGAATCTGCAAAATAGTCGCAATAGCATTAGGTCTTCAGTTAGAGCTTTTTCTTAATAATATACCATTAGAAAGAGAAAAAAAATTTTCAAGAAATACCAGTATCAGTGGAGGGTTCATAAGTAAGAGTTTACATAGACACATTCTCTTCCTCTCTCTCTGTGTCTCTGTATCTCTCTCTCTCTCTCTCACACACACACACACACACACACATACACACAGAACTACATATACAAACACATGTTCCCAGTACACAACTTATTTCCAAAGTTCTAGACACGTGCTATAATAATTAATTTCTAATTTTATCAAAGTAAAATAAATCTTGAACAATCAACTCTGTGCTTTATTATTCTTTCTTTAAAAGTTTAGGGGAATAAGTGAATAAACTAACTCATAAATACTCATGATAGACCTAAATAAATTAAAACAAACAAACAAAAATAGATAAATGAAAGATGACCTCACATTTTTATCACCGTTTTCTGCATTTATTAATAACACCATTAATTAAGCACATATGATCTTAAAATTGTTCGGCATATGTTATCATTCTGATTTTAAATAAATTGGAAATATTCCATTCAAGAAAACCTGGAAAGACTTTAAGGACAGAGCCAGTAGAAACCAAATAATAATTTCCAATTCTTTTTTACTAACATTTATTTTTTAAATTTCTATTAAAAGGCACTTAACTATTTAAAAATCTCATAGCAAGTCATATAATCCTATAAATGACATTGATATAAAGGATGGAATACATTAATATAATATTTTACGTTTTATAAAAGTGTAAATTTAATGTTCTTACTTTCAAGGTTTTAATACTCAGAACTTTAAATGTAAGAACTGACGGTTGTTGCTGTGACATGAAAATCCAGAAATTCTCAACCCTAATAATGATTATACCTTATGAGGTGCCATAATGAACACTAGTTCATTACAGAACTCTTTTAAAAGTACATGTCAGCTTTATGAATTATATCAGAAATTCACAAGTATTATTTAATTGCAATCTTGATTTTCCATTTGCTGTGAATTGATTAGGAATTTTAGACTGTTTGATTTCAATTGATGCATCTTTTATGAGCTGAAGGGTCTAAACTCTGACCAGGAGGTAGTTGCATCAGTAACGCAGTATTCAGGAATCTCTTGTTCACCTGATTTACTCTTCAAATGGATTTACAAATAAATGACTTTACAAAAAAATTACTTATATTATATTATGAAATAATGATTAAGTTTTTTATGTAATTGTAATGTTGATCAAAAAACAAATTTTAAAATATTTATTTTATACCTTCTAAATAAAACTAATTTAAGTTCTCTGTCATAGAGAATATGTATTATATTTCTAACGAACTTCAATCAGCTTTTGATGAAAATTTAATTAGATGGAATCTTTTAAACTAATAATTTAAATTATTTTAAATGTCTTGATTTAAATCAATTTCATTCTAAATTTGGATGTATATTTTCTGAATTTAATCTGCAAAGATCCACAGCAAGAAAACTAAAGAAAAGCCTTCAGTGTGTTAATCAGCAAGAAAGAGCAGATTTTAGAAATACAGAGTTAATGACATGTACTAAATGTCATAAACACAGACACAAGATAGGATGAATCTTACTATCAAACTTGTATATTTTGAAACATCCAAAAATTTGGATCTTAAACAGGATAAACTTATAAAGTTTGAATTGTGAGTCAGAATGAAAGAAAAGAGACCTAACAGAAGGTACGAAATTTCAGTGGGCTCTCTTATTTTAGTTGGCTTAAAAAGAAATTAATGAGGTGCCTGCCAGATAATGGGAATTGTACTTGAAGTGGACTATTTTATTAATATTTTGAAATGGAGTAAAGATTTTTTTAAAACTAGTCAATTATCTGAAAATGAGAGCAGGAGTTCCACCTTGACAACTAGAATGTCTTAAAATAAATACTGGGGGTGTATTAAAACTCATTAGAAAATGCATGAAAAAAATTTCTTGTTTCACTTGACAGCTGACTCTAACGCATTAGCAGCTTCCTCCTGGGTGTTAGAATTAATTCTGCCACAAATATATTTAGTACATTTCAGGTACCCTCCCCAGTAGGTTTCCGCACTTCATTCTTCAAGATAATGCTGCTTTTCTACATCTCATGCTGCATAGAGAAATGACAAGATATTGAAGGAAAATCGATTACTTTGAATAGTAGACATAATCTGTTCAATTGTTTTGTTATGGCTGCTTCTTTTCCCCAAGGAATTCTCTGAGAGTTTCCCACCTTTGCTAACCTTGGTCTAGGAAGCAAATTTGTATCAGTTGTTATACATTCTGCTTCCAGTGTGAGATGGAGTAGAGCTGATATTGCTCCTGCCACTCATTCTCCAAAGAGTACTTTGTTTCCTACCAGTGAGAATCAAGGTTTTGTGATACCCTTTAAAGAGGAATGTTGTAACAGTATTCTAAAACTGGACCAGTTACGTGATTCGTAGGATTTCTTCTCTTCTTGTTTTTGCCCAACAATGATCAAAGGTTCTACTTTTCCCTTTTTGCAATCTTCTATTATTTTTCTTGATAGAATTTTTTGACTTGTTTTAGTGAGGATAAGTGAAATCTTATGTACATAAAATAACAAAAGAGACTTTCAGATGTTTTACCCTGAACTAGCAGTTGTTAAATAGAGCTACATATTTTCATAGATTTGTGATCATAGTCACCATTTTTTGAAATCTTGCCTCTGCGTCTGATTTTGTTCAGAGAAGAAGGGCTGTTGTTCATTAAGAAGAGCTTTTCTACTTCAGGAACATTAGAGAAGTGAAAAAAAATTAGTAAATATTTAGACATAATGGCAATATTTGTTTGCTCGTTTCTCAGACTAGATCATATTGAAATCATCTTATATTTCTCTCTTCTCTGCTTGATGATTGAATAATAGATGATCGCTTTCCTAGCAAGGGGGAAGACAAGTTCTACTGGTTTAATAAGAATGTCTTTAAAAAATGTGACAGGCACTGTGCAAAGATTCTCTTCTCCGGTGTGCCCATGAGTTGTGTGGCACTAACTGGATGTGTTTTTAAGAGCACTTACCTTTCACAACATCTTATCACAGTATCTGTTGAATATAATCGCAGAGAAATGTGGAAAGTTATGTTTATTGCTGTAGTGATAGAGTTTTAAAATAAAATCACATCAGACAACGGGAAATGTAAAATTCTTTTTCAATAGATAATACTAATTTTTCCCTACTTTGTTAATTAGTAAACTTACTTATCATGAAAATAAATAGGACAATCTTGGTTGTAATCTTAAATAACTTCATCTGATATTTGTTTGAATAATTTGCATTTAGTTTAGCTATTTAAAATTTATTTCTTATAGATCTACTAAATAGAATTAATTTGACTCTATATTTTCTTTAACAAACTATTTTTTTCTATTATGAAACAGACTATAATTTTAAAATATATTGGGCTGCTGTTCCATGTTCAAACTGAAATTGCTTTAATTAGTACCTGATAATTTAGGTTTCACTACTATTAATTAATGCATTTTCTCTTTTTTAATCATTTTTCTTTCTGGTTCCCAGATTTCTCATTTTAAAAATAAATAGATTGAATAGAAAATCTGAATGCACCTTCATGCTCTAAACTTTCTTGATTTATAACTGTGCTTATAAACTGTATCATTAGTAATTAACATTTGCTCACTCCCAGAATGATTTCAAAATATTTGAAGACCTAAATAAGATTTTTTTCATTCCCTTAAAAATCCATATTTGCTGAATGTTGAATGATTAAAAACTGACTAGACCATATAATGTGTATAAAATTCAGTCTGGGCATCTTCGCAAGGGAATTATTTGCTTAGCAATAAATGTCAATTATGTATACCAGAGACTCAGACATAGAACTTTACTTTGGTCCAGATTTGGAGTATATATAAAAAAATACAATAATTTAACTTTTACAACGACTTTCTTTACATGGCAAGAATTCATTAGCACCTATTTCAGTGCAATGGTCAACCTAGGGAGTTGGTAAATGTGCAGTTAAAAAGAACAGCCATGTTTTGATGTCTTGAAGGTTTCATTGGAGTGTGGATATGTGGATGAGAGTGAGGATGGTGCTAGACACTACACAAGTAATTGAGCATAGTTAAATGCTACAACAAACTAAAAGAAAAAGTGTCAGAGACACAGAGTAACCTACTTCAGTGGGGGTAGTCTGGGAGGTAAACTCAGAAGAGGGCGCCTTTATCATAATGTTGAGTGGTGGGAGACAAAGCGGGCTGTTGCTGAGGCACAGGTGAAGAAGCACAGTTATCAGGAAAGGGTATGTCAACATTTTCATGATTTTCTATTGCTGACGGGCTTTTTGCTTTTGGCTTTTGGACCTGGCAGTTGTTTCCAGATCTGGCTAACCACGAGAGCTGGTGGATGGACCAAAAGCGATCGCCCAACTAGGGATAAAATACTGGAATCAGCAGTTTTTAAACCCCAAAGTGATGTGATATTCAGTCATCCCGGGAACTACTGGGAGTTCGAATTGTTGAGTGATGTTTGACTTTATGGCATGGAACCACCAATCTTTTCAGCGTCACTGCCTTTGCACAACAGCCACTCAACATGCACCTGCACACACCCACACAAACGTGTGATGCACGTACACTGATAAGCATGTATTACCACCAGGCTGCTGAATGCGCTTTTGACTGGACTGCCATCCCAGCAAAAACCCTCTTCTTTTCCCTTGCTGTCCATCCTTTCACTTCACACTACCTCACTGCTGCCTTGGCCGGATCTCATTAGCTCTTCGAAGACCAGTTAAGACAAATTTGATACATTCGTTTATTAGTTTTTAAACTATTAATATTTTTTCTTGCTTTCAATGTAAATCACCTTTGGAAATACGCTGTAAACTTCCTTAACCTAGTTTTACATTGAGGTATGTTTTCTAGACTAGACATTCGTTCTTATCACACTCCATGCTTGTCCTTTCTTGTTTATTGTGTTTCATCTTACCCCTCTCATTTCCTTGAGATCTTGCAGTGCTGGGGGATGATTTGTTTTTTAATTTCATGGGGCTATATTTGTATTATTTTGAGATTTAAGATAAGGTATTAATCATTTGATTCAGGTTAGTAAGTTTAAGTAAGCTTTAAAAATTTTTGTTAAAAACACTCTATTTTTAAAAAAATGATATCCTATACTGGCTTATTGATTGCATTTATTTGCTTGAATTTTCCCAATAGCAATTTATCTTTGAATGTTCATCATATTATATATTTTATAAAAGTGTCACTTATTTTAGAAAAATCCAACTAATATTATTGGTGCTACTTATGATTTTTGGAAGTAATGTACATCTTTTGTGCATTACATCAAAAATTAAAGCTGTGTGTGTGTTTATGGTTTAGTGTGTGTGTGTGTGTGGTGGGGGGAGGATTTGTTATAATGCATTCTAAAGCCGTACTTTTCAAAGGAGAAATAAAAAACGTGTGGACTTTTTATCATAATATGAAGTATTCATATAGTAAGGGTTTTAATGGGAACATTTATTTTATTTGTGCTTGGAAGGTTATGAAATATATTCATAATTATCTGCCTTTATGAACAACATGTTAAGAAAGGGAGTCCCTTAACAGTTTTACCCACAGAAGTGGGAAGAGTGTGGTATCTGGGAACATGGTAGAATACTTTATTTTATTTTAGGTAGCTATGGTTACCTCTGCGAAGTATTGTTAATGCTTAAGTACAAATGAGTCTTCTTTCTTTTGTTTTTCTTCTTCAAGCTTGTCAATGGATTTCCATTTATATTTACTATCCTCTTCTGGTGTTTGTACCAATTAATTAGTACTCATCTAGGGAAACCCATTTCTGCATTGTGGATGGCATTAGTCTAAGCTGCCTTTTGTTTTTGAAATACCTATTTATATGGTTTTTTTTTTTTATCAAAACATTGAATCAATGTAATTTTCAATAAAGTGAGAAGTAAATAGAATATATCTGGGTCACCTTTGTGGACAAGGCAATCTGACATTGTGGGGACTCTTTAACAATTCTTACTGCCAAACGTCCTCTTGAGAATTGCATGGGTTTTCTTTTTGCGTTCTGCGTTTTTGGGGAAGTGATGATAGAGATAGAGGGAGTTGATGCTGGTCAGCAAAATCCCAAAGGGAAAAAATATAGACGCTCAAAAAAGAAAAAAAAAAAAAAAAACATTTTCTGTTTCCCTAAACACTATATTTAAAGCAGACTTTAGAGAATCATTATCATGTCCTAATATTGAGCAAGGCTTCAATTATAACATTTTTCTGGCAGTTTAACAATGAAAACCTTGTGACAGGAATATCTGTTTTCCCGTTGGTCCCCTCTCTAAACAAACGTATGCTAATATTCATCAATCTGTTACTTGATTAATCCCAACATCTATTAATTCATAATTTCTCAACCAAGTCTCAGGGAATGCACCCTGATGCAACCGAAGGAACTGGGAGAGGACAGCAGCAGCGAGCCTGTTCTCTAGACACACAGTCCTGGGACTCTGTGAGGTACAGGCTCAGTCTGCATGGTTTGGAGGGCTCCAAATGTCAAGCTGGATTCTGAAGCTGAAGTTTAAACTGGAAAAAACAAAGTTAGGACTTGGAACCCTAAAGAAATAAGTAAACCCAGTGTCCTATTTCGTCAGACAGTATACTGAGAAAAATGCTCACCAAAAAAAAGTCCTCTGGCATGGTTAAGATCTGTAAGCTTCCATATAATCCCCGATGAAATGGAGCCCCAGGAACCATTTGTATAAGTAGTCAGGGTAAAATGACTTTCTAATCACAAATATATAAAATGCTTTGAGAACATCTGTAAGATACAGAAATGTACTTAAATTAAGTGTTTTTGATTTTGGGTTTTTGTTTGTTTGTTTTTGCTTTAGGATTTTATACCTAGCATTTGTTCAAATAACTCTCCACATGGAGATATTAACTTAGTATACAACACCATTTTCTGAAGATTGTTCTATGGTAATGAATTAGTTTCATATAAGCTGGACTCAAGCCAGTGATTTGGAGTAACAGAATCTTTGCCTCATCAATCTCATGAACCATTTAGTCCCCATTTCAAGAACTATTTTAAGTCTATTTATAAATGTGTATTCTATTTTTATGTTATGCCAATCAAATATGTTCTCAAAGGAAAGCTGAGTGAATGGCTCAATTATGGCCGTGGATGCCTTTCCCCTCTATTTCAGGACCAGTGCTTCTAAATTACCGTGGGCAAAACTTGGATGTTTCTTCCCATGGGGAAGAATAATGGAAGAAAGAGAGAGACAAAAAAGATTTGATAATGTAGATTTAAAGTCCAGTGTTTTAGTTTTGCTATTTCCTTAATTATAATTACAGAATTATAACATTAACTTGTGACTTGGCTGCAATTTTGGGATATTGTATATTTTATTTGTCCATGTAAAAAATCATTTCTGTGAAAAAAAGTGTTATTTTTGCTAAAAAACACACAAATTAATATTTCTTGTCAAAAAGTACTTTTGCAAAATATACATGTGTAATCATACAAAAAAAACCTTAAGTGTTAATGACCAATTTAAACGTTTTGGTACAGAAGTCAAGACATCATTTAAGCATAGGTTAGAGATGAAATGTTTTTTCTATTAGCTGTTTCAAATTTTGTAGTAGCACCAAAATTTCCATGCTCTATTTTCTGTTCAACTTCTTCAAAATTTTTTTATTTTTATTTTCAATAAAATAAAATAGACTTTTTTTCTAAAAGTATTTTAGTTACGTAAATGCTCATAACGTGTTCCATACTGACATTTTACTATATTTTTTCAAAATACACCCTATCTGATTTTATCTGCTGGCACTTTTCTCTCTTCCCAGTTAAGAGATGTCCTTTATCTCAAAATGTGGTGACTATGTGGGCTAAAATTATTAATTTCTAAACATATGCCTAAATAGTTTAATGTGAAATGTGAACAAACTAGAGAAAATCAGTGTGAAATTATCTTTTAATTTCTTTAGCACAAATTCCAAAATGTGAAGCATAGCTATACTTTATAACAAATTATTCTCATGGAAAGACTAGATTCCACTCCCATAAATTGCCTGGGATTATTTGTTTAGACTATTAAATATTTATTTGTTATCTTTTAAACACTTAAACTTAAGGATAAAAAAATTCTAAATTACCTTTTTAAGGGTTTCAGTTTTCAAATAGAAATTTATTTCTACGTTAGTAGCATATGGTCTTCTGTCACTATATCTTGAAGCTATAAAATGTAAAAAGTAAGGTTAAATGGAATAAAAATAAGGAAGTATTCTGTTTCCCGTAATTAACAGTAAATTCCTAAGACTAATACCAGAAGTATGGCATAACTGAACATTTTTAAAAATGATTCAGGCCAGATGCAGTGGCTCATTCCTGTAATCCCAGCATTTTGGGAGGCCGAGGTGGGCAGATCAGGAGGTTAAGATCTGGAGACCATCCTGGCAAACATGGTGAAAACCCATCTCTACTTAAATACAAAAATTAGCTGGGCATGGTGATGTGCGCCTATAGTTCCAGCTACTTGGAAGGCTGAGATAGGAGAATTGCTTGAACCCAGCAGGTGGAGGTTGCAGTGAGCTGAGATCACACTACTGCACTCCAGCCTGGCGACAGAGCCACACTCTGTCCAAAAAATAAAATAAAATAAAATCGATATACTTTATTAAGGATTTTCAGAAAAAAAAAAATTCTTTATTTTTTTTTTCTATATGTTTAAATTTTTTGGTGGGCACTGACATTTCCGATGACATTATGGCATAATAATCACGTGGATCTGAGTCATACTATTTTGAGTTCTAATCCTCTCCCTTTCACATAATGATCTGACCTTTTAAAAACTAGGTGAGAGCTCTTTGTCTCAGTGTAACATGTAAAATGGAGATAATTTTAGTAAAGCAATTTTATAAAAGTTTATATTTCTTAATATGTTCAAATACTTAAGTTGGGCGTGGTGGCTCACACCTATAATCCAAGCACTTTGGAAGGCTGAGGCAGATGGATCATCGGAGGTCAGGAGTTTGAGACCAGCTTGGCCAACGTGGCGAAACCCTGTCTCTATTAAAAATACAAACATTAGCTGGGAGTGCTGGTGTGAGCCTGTAATCCCTGCTACTCAGGAGGCTGAGGCAGGAGAATCATTTGAACATGGGAGGCAGAGGTTGCAATGAGCCAAGTTCATGTGTGGCACTACACTCCAGCCTGGGCAACAGAGCGAGACTCTGTTTCAATAAACAAATAAATAAATGAATAAATAAATCGGTCAGGCTCACACCTGTAATCCTAGCACTTTGGGATGCTGAGGCAGGTGGATCACAAAGTCAGGATTTCAAAACCAGCCTGGCCAACATGGTGAAACCCCCTCCCTACTAAAAATATAAGAATTAGCTGCCTGAAATCCCAGTTACTTAGGAGGCTGAGTCAGGAGAATTGCTGGAACCTGGGAGGCAGAGGCTGCAGCGAGCTGAGATAGCGCCACTGCACTCCGGCCAGGGTGACAGAGCAAGACTCCATCTAAAAATAAAATATAAATAAATAAAATACTTAAAATGCATTGTACAGTGGCTAGCATTGAGTAAGCTCTCCATAATAAATGTTAAATAATTAACAAATATTCAAACACTTTGTTAAAGCTTTTGCTATAAAGTAAAAAATACATGTATTGATATAATTATTTAAAAGTAAAGTATACAGGTAAGATGGTAGGGAAAGAAGGAAAGAAGGAAAAAGGAAATAAAGAGAGAGGGAGAAGGAGAAGGAAGACAGAGAAGGGAGCGGGGAAAGTCAGGAAATAATTTGCTTCAGGGGTGGTTGTCAGAACAAGTGCTTATGAACTGTGACCAGGAAATATTTTTTTCTGTGTAACTAAATTCCTTCTACAGTCAATTTTGCTCATAATAAAGGGATAGAAAAACCTAAGTATTGACTTACCAGTAGTGCCACCAAATTTTAAGTTGCCAACATGACAGACCTTGTGTTCTTGTCTATATTCTCTTTAAAAACTATGACCTCGAGAATTCATTTATTAAAATATTTTGCATACATTACTTTATAGGTGCTCTTGAGTTTGTTTCATTGCGATTAATGTAAAAATGTTGGATTTTAAGATCTTTGAACAATGGCAATATGTGTTTTTAAAAGGGAGAGTGTATACTTAAACCAAAATAACTGCTAAAATTTTAAAGAAAAGTAAGAATTGAGCCTAGATTATCATAAATTTGGCTGAAAGTAAAAGCAACATAATTCCACAGTTTGTTAGGTATCGTGTGTGATTCTTTGTGAATGCTATGATCATCTGATAAGCAGAAACACGTTTAATTAGAAACCATCACTCTTCATAAGGTCATTCTGGTTCTTAATTTTTTACCACAGCCACAGGGCATAGGACTATATTTTCCTCTATATAATAACAATGTGATACAAATATATGTATATATATAAAGTGATATAACAGTAATAAAATTAGCTTTTGTGGCATCACCTTCAAGCAAAAATATATCACAATCTATAAGAAGTTAATTATTACACAAACTGGATAATCTTTATTTAATGATTATTTCCAAATAATCATTTTTTAATAATACTTATAAATAAAATAAAATATTTTCTCATGTTTTATGAGGAAATGATAGTAAATGTAAATCTATACTTACAACCGTCAGAAAAATTTTCCCTGAAAATAGAACAAGTTATAACCCCAAAAGGACATATTGTTAAAAGATTAATTGGCTTTGTGTCCTTTATTTGCTAATAGCTTCCATTTATTAAATATTCTTTGATGAAAAATTACTGCTTTTAACATCCAGTCTCCTATTTTAAAAACCCTGCTTCACAGGTATTAGGAGAGATCTAAGTGAAAAATAAGCCCAGTGAATGGCTGTTCAATTAGGGTGTAAAACCTTTTTAAGTGCCATTTGGAAAAGTCAGACTATGTACTTGATAGAACTTAGAGGAGGTCATGTGCCAAAGAATTACTCATAATGATTTAATTCATTCATTTTATAGATTATAGTTTCCGCTCTTCTGTTGATGCACAATGGATTTATGTGTTTAACTCCCATTAACACTAATAGTGGCTTTGTGCATAAAACAGAAATACATTGAAAAAACATAGTCTCTTTTCCTAGCTATTAACCATCTACCCTCTTTCCTTTTTGAAGAAAAACAATTTGAATTTAGATAAAAATTTTAAAACTGCATTATAAGGATATTTTAATTATTGACAGTTACTTCAGAGAAATATTTTTATTATTTAAAGTCTTCTAAGAATGGTTACTTTAAAAATACAGAGGTTCTTTCTATCCATGTGATTATTTGGGATTAATTTTTCATGTTGCTTATTGAATCATTGGAGGACATTGAAACCTTGAAATTCATATATTGTTGTGTGTAACATTAGTCTTAACCCTGTCTCCCTAGGTTAAATATTTAAAAGATTGTTTTCCATTGTAAGACTCTGTTTTGACTATCTTACTTCTTAGGTTAGATGTAGCTCTAACATAGAGAACATTTAAAATGGTAGTGGAACTGTGTCCAAACTAACTTCTCTGAAAGATGAATTGCAAAGGCAAAATGGACATTTATTTGATGTGATACTGAGGAATTAGCATAAAGACCGGAAGGTACGTTGAGTTTTGTTTTTGGGGGCAGTGCATACAACTCGTTAGTGTTGGGTAGTTTAAGGCGAGTTACAGTGAGATAATATACAGGCTTTACATTGTCTGTCTGTCTCTTTTGCAGTAGATGAACATAAAAACTCTAATAATATTTGGAGGCCAATAAAAGTACCCTTCTCTAAGTCACCAAATCATGCATTATTTATGCTACAATGTACACACATCTATCTAACTATTAATTTATTTGAAAGCTATAAATGATGAGTATTCAAAATAATGTATTAAAAAGATAGAATGAAAACATAATTCTTATTGTTCTTTCACTGGAAACTCTCTAATGAATCCCCATGTCATTCAGAGCAAAAGACAATTTTAGTACAATGGCCTATAGTGCTTTAATAGAAATATACTAAAAGACACATATAGTGTTACATTTTCTAGTAGTCATATTAATACAGGTATAAAGAAACTGATAAAATTATGCTTAATAATGTATTTCATTTAAACCAATCTACCCAACATATGACCATTTCAGTACATAATTAAGAGTGAAATTTTTTCATGCTTATCTTAAATTCCATTGGTTATTTCACACTAAGAGCACCTCTCAGTTTGGGTGCTAAATTTTAAGTAGGAATAGTTAAAAAATTAACAGTTGAAAAAGATTCACATGCACAAGACGTTTTCAAATATAATTTAAAATGTTTCAGCACCTGAACTGACTACCAAGAATGATGTGTATGCACATTATTATTTTGACAAAAGTGCTTCAGTTTTTTTTTGTTTTTGTTTTTGTTTTTTTCTTGAGGCGGAGTCTTGCTCTGTCACCAGGCTGGGTTGTAGCAGCAGGATCTCAGCTAATTGCAACCTCTGCCTCTGTGGTTCAAGTGATTCTCCTGCTTCAGCCTCCTGAGTAGCTGGGACTACAGGTGTCCCCCACCATATCCAGCTAATTTTTGTATTTTTAGCAAAGATGGGGTTTCACCACGTTGGCCACAAGGGTCTCGATCTCTTGACCTCGTGTTCTGCAGCCCTTGGCCTCCCAAAGTGCTGGGATTACAGGTGTGAATCATCCTGCCTGGCCAGTGCTTCAGTTTTAAATATTTAAATTAATTAAATATAATATACAAGTAAAATTATCAGTTGCATTAGCCACATTTTGAGGGCACTGTGACTACATGTGACTACCATGTTGCACAGTGTGCAGCTCTATTTAACAGAGCTCTGCTTATCACTTGCACCCACTTTTCTGCGACTCCTGCCCACTTCTCTCCAGCCACATTAACTGTCTTACTCTGCCTCCACATAGTCTCTTGGCCTCCACATACTCTCCCGTCATAGAGTGTTTGTACTAATTCCTCTGCCCAGGATGCTATTCGTCCCAACTTTACCATTGCTAATCCCACAACTCCTTCAAATCTTGGTCAAATCTCAGCTTCTCAGTGGTGCTTACCCTGACTCATTATTGAGAAATCACTCTCCCACCTCACCTCTACCTTTATTCTGTTCTTATCTTTTGTTCCCTGAACATCTTATGTCTTGCCAATATAATAAATGCTACTCTCTCCCTCTCTTATGCTGTTTATTTTCTTCCTTGATTAGAATAAAAACTTGAAGATGCCACCAATTTTTATCACTTTATTTCACTGACATATACCAAGCCACTAGAATAGTGTCTGGCACATAGTTGGCGTTCAAGGTGTTTCTGTTGAATTAATACTTAAATAGCTTCCTACAGTTTGGATTTGCAGCTTGAGGTAGCAACCTCAGGGGCACAAAACGGGCCTTATAGAAGAGGAACTCTTTCCCAATAATTCTGTTTAAATCAGCCAGCTATACCCCACCCTAAATGTCCACCGGGGAAAGCAAAAGTGTCAGGAAACCTAATTTGGGTGTTCATGTATATCACTAATAACCCCAGGTAAGCCAAGTCACATTTCCAGGATTGAGATTTTTCTCTCCTCATTATTATGAGAAAAATGGACAAGCATCACCAACTTTCCTTCCATTAAAAAAAAATCTGACTCAGAGGTATTCCTCTCAAAAAAAAAAAAAAAATCCAGAAAAGTTTGAATAAATCCACTACAATTTAGCATAGATCAGTAAACAATCTGATGCTGTACACATTCGCAAGATTTTGCACTCCTGAGAACATTGTAAAAGCAGAGCCCATAAAAGAGGAAACAACGAACAAATAAATGAGAAGAAATTGGCATAGCCAATATTTGAGACAATGTTCATGGAATTCATGATGGTGAGAACTTTACTCAGGGACATGTGTCACTCAATACATTAAAATGTACCTAATTTAGTGATCAGGCCCAAGCAGGTTTTTTTTTTTTTTTTTTTTTAATATGATAAGAGATTATAAAACATAATTTGAACCAAAAGAAGTTTAGCAAAGCCTGGAAATGATATGACTTGCTATATTTAGATTTCCTCTAGAAATAATTGAGGTCTCTATGTCATAGAAGTTGTGAAAAATAAATGACTACCTGCAATTAGGAAGCTTTCATTTAAGAGGAGCATATTTAAAATAGTAAAATATGGCAGAATGTGAAAATTTCTTTACAAAATGTATACAATTCTAGAGGATTCCAGAGATCGGAAAGATTATTCCTGCCAGGAAATGTAAAGGAAAACCATTGGAAGGGTGTTACTGACGATTTTAACTTGTTTGTGAGTTACATTTACTTAATATTCCCAGTTTGTTTGTTCTTGTTCCTGTTTTACTATCTCCCTTATTTCATACTAAATACAAGAATGTATAAAATGTTAGGCGTCAGAAATGAGAAACAATTTCTGATCGGGAATTTAAACCCATGTTGCAGGTGAATCTCACTAGACTAATATTTATTTCTCTGGGGTAAAATGTCACATTAGAGCGTAGGAGGCGACGGTGAGCTATTTTAATTCTCCTAAAATGCAACACAGCTATTGAATTAAAATTTATTAAATTCTTGAGAGCTTATTACATGCCAGCAATAACTTTTTTGTATACTCCATTAGATAACAACCCTGAGACATTTTCAAACGTAGTTACATTAAAAAGCATGTTGGAATGTACTTTAATTTCCATGGTAATCGTTGCAATGCTTACCAGGAAAAGAAAACCCTGTTGTTCAATTAGTGTTCAAATAAAAACAACTGTGTGTCTCTAAGAACAAAATGTCCAGATTCTCTAACTTAAAATAAAAAGCTAGTACGTACCAACTACTTTTCTGATATTCCCCATGCACTACCTCATTTAATCTTTACATAATTATCCTCGCTGCATAACTAAAGAGAAAATTAAGGCACTAACAAGTTAGATAACTTGTTCACGTTAGCGATGAAGCCAGGATTTTAACTTCAGAAATGCAATTCTAGACAGTGAGCTACTAAACACCAAACCATAAAAGAGAAAGAAAACTATGTTTTTTTTTTTTTTTTTTTTTTTTTTTTTTTTTGAGCAGGTTGGAGTGAAATGACGTGATCTCGGCTCACTGCGATCTCCACCTCCAGGGTTCAAGCCATTCTCCTGCCTCAACCTCCCAAGTAGCTGGGATTGCAGGCGCCCATGTAATTTTTGTATTTTTAGTAGAGACAGGATTTCGCCATGTTGGCCAGGCTGGTCTCAAACTCCTAACCTCAGGTGATGCACCTGCCTAGGCCTCCCAACACCCTGCCGTATTGTTGATAAAGTTAATATCTACCTCAAATATATTTTGCCAGCAGGGTGCAGTGGCTCACGCCTGGAATCCAATCCCAGCACTTTGGGAGGTTCAGGCTGGAGGATTGCCTGAGGTCAGGAGTTCTAGACCAGCCTGGCCAACACGGTGAAATCTTGTCTTTACTAAAAATACAAAAATTACACGAGCGCGGTGGCAGGTACCTGTAATTCCAGCTGAGGCTGAGGTAGGAGAATCGCTTGAACCCAGGCGGCGGGGGTTGCAGTGAGTTGAGATTGTGCCATTGCACTCCAGCCTGGGCATCAGAGAGAGACTTTGTCTCAAAATAATAATAACATGAATAATAATTTTATCAACAATTTTATAATACATTGTATATTTTTGACTAAGAATGCCCTAATCAAAACCACTTGGATAGCAAATCTAAGCCTTTTAATATTGCTTCTGTCTAGGGAAGCTAGAGAACATCTCAGAATCATCAGTAGATCAGAGTGCTCTTTACCTGGAAGTTATGTATTACATCTGGTCAAGGTCAAAAGCAATTAAAGATTATTGCCCTGTGTTTAGTGAATATTAGTTGAAGTTTTTTTTGCAATATTCCTATATTATAAAGCATTTTATTATAGTGAAAACTTTTTTGTTGGAAAGGGTGACTGAGGCTCTAGAAATAAGTGATATGAGACAATGCTTTTATTTTGTTATTGTCATAAATTATCTTTACAGAACAATATTGTATCCAGATATTCATCTTTTTTTAATATAGCCCTACAATAACTGTTAGGTTGAGCTATTAAGTTCTTTAGTGTTTATAATTTTGTATGTGCACTGTTGCCCTAAAAATCATAGGTCATTCATTGTAAGATGCTGACTATATTCTTGTAAACCCAAACTATAACATATCCACTGATTTATTTAATAAGTATTCGTTAAACAGATATTATTTCTTTTGAAATGCACCCCTAGCTCTGTAATATAAAATGATGTAACAATTTCTTATTAACCCATAATTTTACATTAAACATCTTAAAATGCATTCTCCAAATAAAAGTACATGAGAATATATATTCAATTCAATTTTGACATAAAACTATGTAAAGAAAGGGTTTTTGTCAATTGCTATGCTCTGATTTTTATTAATAAAAAACTATTATCTAATGAAAGTTAATAGTAAGCCAAATTTCATACAAAATATCATTCTTTAGTAAAGCACAATTAACCTATTTGATATTACATGATTTGTTTCTTACTGTTGTGTAGAATTAAAATTTTGGCTTCATGTTTGGTGCACACAAACTCTGCCAGGCAAAATAGATTAAAATTACCTTTATAACTTTTTGCTCCATTGAGAGTTTTCAATATTTAGTTTTTAAATGCAGACTTATGTTCATTAAATTATATATGGAATATATATGGAAATATGGTTTAAAACAGCGGTGTCAGTTTTTTACTGGAAGAAAGCCATTTAGTAAGCGATAAATGCCTGGTAACTGAACTCTAAGCATTTTTACATCTTTGTGTCACTGCCTTTCTTTAAATGATCCTATTTTTAAAAGTTGTCTTGCAGAAAGAGAAAGAACAGAAAATCCATATCTAGTGATCAACCAATAACATGTCTTTTGGGTTCCTGGACATCTCAGAAAACAAATCATATTGAAGTACACGGCATTAATACAAATCAACGGTTCCTACTACAGCTAGAAGGTTGTGATTGTGATTTAGGATCAGCCACCAGCTTTTAAGTGCTAAGAACAAAGCAAATATATCTAATTTTGGATTAACATAGCATCTTGTGGAATACATTTGTATGTAGTTATATATAAAGCCAGGGTAAGAACTCTTTTGTAGCATTACATCGTCAATGTAAAGTTTTGCAGAAACCATTGAAATAAAGAACATTCATATGCAAATACCATATCTGCAAAAAGCCCGGAAAGTGTCTCCCAATTTTACATTCATAACTTTCATTCACAAGATCATCATGAATAGACATTCTCTGAAATGCACCATTATTTCTTTTTTTAATGTATTTCTTTTTATTAAAATGAGCCTTTTACAATCTATTAGGGGAAGATATAGCCAGCATCCTCATTGGGCATGTTCAAGTATATGCAGGTCATAACGTTATGCTATTTGTAACCTTATGTTTTTCTTTAAAGTCAAAAGAATTTCTTTCATTTCACTCTTGCCATAGCACCTTATAATACAGCTTAGGTAATCTGCACTTCTAGAGTGTCTCATATAATACAGAAATGCTAACAATGTATATTAGTACTATCATTGTTATAACCACCTTTATAAAATTAGAGACTATTCTAAGTGATCTGATTTTACTGCAATATATATTTATTTAGTGGTGATATTGTTTTAAAAATACTGAGAAAATAAAGTAAATGCAAATGCGCTTAGCTTAAATTTGATTTTTAGGTATAAATTAATTTTTATCTTCTAAAAGAAAAAATTGCATTCTAAGTGATAATTAATCTTTTACAAATCTAGCCATTTCTATGAAATAGCAGAAATTTAAAAGATTCATAATTTAATAATTTAATACAATTAAGCAGTGTCAATGCACATATTACATTATTTTATTTATAACAGGCATTCACATAGGAATTCTGAGATGTTTTATCAATTGTCTTTCCTGGATATAGGAAAATCTTATATATTTACATGAACTTTTGTATGTGAACTTATGAAGTGCACGTGGGCAAATAGATAGAAACTATATTGACCGAAGGAATGTGACTTCATACTCTTAATTGTAGAATGATTGCCTAATATTTCTGTAACCATATTAACCATTTTTCCTAGGTTATTAACAAGAAATACTTTAAATATTTATGTTTACAGTGAGAAATAAGGCAACAGATATAAAGTGGAAATACAAATATAGTTTTGGGAGTATTTAACCTTACTGGTATAAGAAAGTCATCTAAGAAGAAGAAAATGCTGAATGCAACACAGTCATTATTCTTTGGGCATATAATTTTAATTTCTTTAGTTTTCTATCCACATTTGATTGATATAATAAATACCAAAATAAAAATATTATATAGCAATAGCTTGAAGAATAATAGTAAGATCACAACCTTTGATTGAAATACTTTTAAATTTTAAGTATATTTGTTATATTAAGACTTACTTGTCCAAATAATATCCCTGCAGATAATACATAAACGATGAACTCAAAGTAAGCATCATCACTCTAATAGAAGCTTTGTGGACTCTGAACTTGAGAAGGAAGCATGATGGATGTACTACCACATCACCACTCTTTGACACACTGTTGGAAACACAAAATAAACTTTAGAGGTAATAGTCAGTATTGAAGTGTCAAGCCAAAAACTGCTTAAATATCCCAAACAAATATCGTAATACTATTTTTGTGAGATCTCAGAAGGGGATCTTAAATTTCTGAAAATGGGTTGCACAGTCAGGAATATCAATTAACTTAACTGATGTCCTTCTTTACGCCTTGGCCTCTTCTGTAGTCGGTCAGGCCGATCCTTACAACATTACATATAGATAGGAAGTTGGCTACCCTTAGAATATTCATTACCTGCCTCTTAACTCCAGTTTTGTGTGAATATTTTACTCTACGGTCACTTTAGCAGACCTTGGGTGCATGCTTGGTCAAAATCACAGAAAGTACATATCCTTTCTGTTTTGCCAACATGTCAGAGCGATTTAAGTGCTGAAAGAGGCGGCGTTCCACGAATGCTGAATATCTCAGTCCAGGCAGTTTCAGGATATTCCTTCAATTGTCGTATACATCAGATACATTATACATCATATAATCAGAGACTCTAACAACATTAAGCTCCAAATTGTCAGTAGAAATATCAAAATAATAATCTTAATCTAATATCACCTCAGGTTTCATTCTCAATGGTTATAATATAAACATTTTGAAATATCATAAATCATCCTTTGAGTTATCTCTCTTTATGCTTATTGCATATTAAAAGAGAACTTTTATCAAATATTTGGATATTAAGTTATTCTCAGATGACCTCAGATTTGTTCATTTAAAATTGGGAAACCTACCCTTGTATTATTTCTTTAGGTACAGATGATTTTGTACTATATTATTTTCTTTTCAAATAGTTTAAATTACTATCATAAAACAAAATATTTTGAAATAACATTTATAGTTCAAAAATTATGCTACATATTCACCTTCTTATAGTAAAACAAATTTTTAGAATACAATACAGGACTGTACATTACATATATAGGTCAAGGAAATTCAAGATATCTCTAAAATTATGAGGAAATCTGAGTCAGTACCTACTCTTTATTTCACATGTGAAATCAATATATCACTAAAATTCCAATAATCTCAAATTCATGGACTTTTTGCTTTCTTTCATCGTAAAAAGTTACAATGCGAAATACAATGTATGATAGATGAAAATATTCATAACGTTGATCAGATTGCATTTTATCTTAGGTTTGTGTTATAGTCAGTCATTGACTTCTGTGTTAAATTGGTTTCTGTTTCATCAGACAAACACACATTGAAGTCAGACAACCATTTACCCACTATGCGACCATGTGCCATTTTCACAATTTCCCAGAGATTAGTTTCTTTTTATAGAAAACTAAAATGAATTACCTCAAGTAAAACCCTGCTCAGAATACATATGACTTGGTAGGAACATGATATGAAGCAACGTCCTCCATTCTCTGACTTCATTTTGAATATGTGAAATATCTGGAAACATTTCCTGTTTTTAACAAGTTTAAGATTCATAAAATTTGGTTGAGTTATTTAAAACAAAAAAAAATACACGATTTTTTCTACACTTTGGGGATAACAATTTTCTCTACTTTCTAAATAGAACAAACGGGATTGTAAAGTGAGTAACTTTCAGGTTTAATCATCTCAGTAATTCCTTTTGAGTTTGCAAAGATACCTTATGCCCCACAGGGTGAAGGATAGCGGCTTCTGGCCATCTCCCAATTCCTCAGCTCTGTCTAATAGCTCCGCTCCAGGACATGGAGGAAGAGGTCAGCATTCTCCTCTGTGCCTATAAAGCTGACACGTGGGATATTACAAAAAAAGTAAATACCATTGTCTTTAATGCATATCTGTCTTGGTATAAACGAGGAATGTTTTCAAATATTTCAAAAAATAAGATAAAGGAGAGCGACAGTACATAGGCCAAAATAATTCAGTTCTCTATCTCATAGCTAAGTGTTTGTTATCTTTCACAGTTGTGAAAGATTTGTGAGACTAATATCAACAAAAAAAAATCATAAATATCACCTCATTTTTCTTCACAAACCATTCTACTTTATTGGACTATATATTTTACCCACATTTAATAGAGGAGGAAACGAGAAATAGAAAAGTTGTGCTATTAGGTCAAGTTTGCTCAATTAGTAAATGACAAATTCACATCACAAGTATCTCTTCTGTCCTCTGGTAGATATTTGCCTCATGTTTACATATACATCAAAACTAGGATACAGTTTTGAAAATCAAAGGTAGCGAAAAAGCATTGAAAGGTAGGAATAGAAAAAAATAGTAATATTCAATAAACTAACATGTACTTTGCTTAGGACCTTATTATATATAATGTCTTACATTTTTCAAAATAGATTTAACTGCACATATACTTTACAACGAGTTTGAAAGGTTGTTGTTTGTACTACAATGCACAGGGCATATTATTTTGCAATACATGGATATAATGTGACTCTTTATGAAGGACAAAGTTATTTCACAGTTCTAAAGGCCATGCCCTTTGTTTAGAACAGTGACTACAGATTGAAAAATGCAAAGCCCTTTGCTCTTCGTAGTTATTTTTCCTCTCAGTTAATGGCATAAATCGCTGAACTTTTCTGAAACTCAACACATTTCTTGACCTGTGACATGGAAGTGACTTGATAACTAGGTTCCCGGTTGCTTGAATACATAACAATGAAGGTGTTCTTGTAGCTGTGTGGAATTTAAGGCACACAGTTAAGAGTCTTATTGCAAGGGTGCAGTAGGATGATTATTCAGTAAAAGCCAGAATAAGAAGTCATCGCATTACAACTAGTCTGAAAAACATAATCTGAAGGAACAAAGGCATATTTGATGATGGGGAAATGTGTAGCAATGTTGGCAGCAAACACGAAGCTTCTCCATCCCTTTCTAAAACACACACTAGCTGTTTAGTGAATTCCAACTGACTGCATATGTCCTGAAGAAGTTTAAAAAAAAAAATTGTGGCAAAAAATTTCCAAGTTGCATTTTTCGTGTTTAAAATATCATTTTACAACTTCAAGAATGCCGTATTTGGTTGATTTTAGCCATCTGCGTGTTTCCATATTATATGTATATTATGTATATATGTATTATATCACATTCATTTGCATATGCGTATTATATCATATACGTATATATGTGTATGATATCATATATATATGCACATGTGACATGGAAACACATCATATATATATATATTTAGTGTCTGTCCTCCAAATAAGCAAGCTTATTTGTCAGGTGCCTGGGCTACAAGTGTCAACTCTTATTCTTGATAAGGTCAGAAAGTGCTAAAATTAAAATGGTGAAAATGAAATAATGTTGCCCAAATAATGAAAAAGGGAATCTCCACCCTGCACTTTTCTCTCTGCTTTCAGGGAAAATCTCATTTCAATTTCAATCAAGAATGTAACATGAAGCATAAATTGATTCCACGTAACAAGTTTTACCTCACCTTTTCCTACCTCTTCCACCTATACTTCAGGAAAGATTATGGACACCTTCATTGCTTCTGAAATGCTGTTTTTTCCTTTCACACACATGATCTTGAATAAAAAAGATCACAGCCTTAGGAGAGATCGTTCTTAATGAAGTGCACCTTTTACTTCCTCTTGACGATCCAGTTAAGGATGCTCTACTCTAGAATCCTCTCTTGGGTGTCTATGGCATATGGTTTTGGGATAACTCAAAGCCACACTAATAAAACAATTAAAATGTTTTTCTGTAACTCCAGAAAAAGTTCTCTACATCTCCTAGGTCATTTTTTTTCTTTTGTCTTTCTTTATTGACCCTAAATATTGTGGCTGAATTACAGAGCAAGAAAATAGAAGCATGTAAACACAAACTTCCACAGATTCATATTATAAGGCCATAACATGTATTCTATAGAAACAGAAAACCGTGTTAGCATTGAATTTAAATTCCTATAGAAAGTGATAGTCCATTAAAAAATAAATGTATAATGATCAATTGCATTTCTTCCCACCGTAAATACTTTTACTGATATACTGACTTAGCCATTAGTGTGCAATGAAGTACCCAATTATTATATGCCCTGCTGTTTTCAACTCTCGCCTTGTCAGCGCTCAGTATTGAAATCAGCTGCACGATGTGAAAGGCATTGCTCTTTCTGCGACTGGTCTGGTGAGATGATTTGCTTTCCGACTTCCTCAGGCTTTCCTGAAGTTGTAAGTCAATGCTAATATCATGATCCATGCTTTTGGTTTTAAACCATTCACACAGCAAAATAATTCTTTGAAATATTTTTTTACGTATACCAGAGTTTCTATTTTCCTCTTAGAGTATCTGAAATGCTTGCACTAAAATGTGCCTTTAGCCAAAAGAAAGATTAATTTTGTTTTTTAGAGGTGTAAACTGCCTTTATTCCCTTCAAAACATATGAATGCCACCTACTTTTAGGGTCTTTCAGACCCAATTATCACCTAGAACAGTTGGTTGAGAAAAGAGCAAAAGAACTTCAGTATAGGAATATAATAAACCAGGCCAGGAGCAGTGGCTCACCCTTGTAATTCTATCACTTTGGGAGGCAGGAGGCAGGTGGATCACCTGAGGTCAGGAGTTCAAGACCAGCCTGGCCAACATGGTGAAACCTCATCTCTTCTAAAAATATAAAAACAAAACAAACCAAAAAAGCATTAGCTAGGCATAGTGGCCGGTGCCTGTAATCCTAGCTGCTTGGGAGGCTGAGACAGGGGAATCACTTTAACCTGGGGCAGGAGGTTGCAATAAGCCAAAATCATGCCACTTAACTCCAGCTTGGGCAAAAGTGCAAAACTCCATCTCAATAAAGAAAAAGAAAAAAAAGAAAAAGAAAAAATGAAAAGAAATATGGTAAACCACTGTAGTTCAACATAGTAGCCACCAGCCACATGTGTGATTTGGGTTTGGCTAATCCAAATTGAGACTGTGAAGAATTAATAGAAAACAAAGAGTATAAAATATCTCATTCATAACTCTTACACTGTGAATTACATGATTACATGGTGAAATGATAATATTTTCATAGGCTGGGTTAAATGAAATACATTACTTAAGGTAAGTTCACCTGTTTCTTTTCAATTTTTAGAACATGGCTACTAAAAAATGTTTAAGATTATATATGTGACTAGCATTTGAGTCTTGAATTCTATTTTACTAGATAGCTGTGTTTCAATGAATGGATTAGTCAATAATATATTTTAAGTATAACTTTCAATATTAGGTTGCTCGTGATTTTTTTTCTTTTTCTTTTTTAGTATAATTCTCTTTATTGTATAGATTCTTAATGATGGCAGACCCTTGAAATTATTTTCTTTCTTTCTTTCTTTCTCTCTCTTTCTTTCTTTCTTTCTTTCTTTCTTTCTTTCTTTCTTTCTTTCTTTCTTTCTTTCTTTCTTTCTTTCTTTCTTTGTTTTTGGTATGCCTATGATCATACCTATGATTATTCGGTATGCCACCTGAATCACTTGGGAGTATTTAAGGTACAATTTTTCATGGGTGGCCCATCAGGGTTCAGGGTGAGCATGGTGATTGGCAACAAGAGCTAAAATTGCACATTGTCATAATGAGAATAGTTTAGACTTGGATTTCATTTTTTGAAAAATTACAAAAATGTCTGGGACACAAACTTTATTTCCACATAGAAAATTTAAGAATGCTCTGCTGTCTATAATCAAATTTTACTGAAAGTTTTAAAGTAAGAAAAATACCAACACATTACTAAGTAGAAAAAAATATTGAAATGTGATACTAAGATATTTCTACTAAAAATTCTCAAGAAGGGGCCTCCTATCTCAGAAGTAGGTCATACAGAAATAATGGTACATTAAATTTTTTTAAGCAGGCAAAAGATACTCTATGTTTCAATACTGACTTTGGTCATAAATCTAAAACAAAGCCAACTATTATGCTCATAGAGTGAATTCCATGCCTCTCCTTGTCTCCAACTTCAGTCTTTTCATGGTGTGGAAAGAGGACTAGGCATTTGCTTTTTAGTGTAGCATACTAAATTGTGTTTATCTTTAAAGAAAATATACATCTAGTTCTTTTAGTAAAATATCAAAGCATAAAAGCGTAACCATTGTTTTCTTTTCTTTTGTGTGTGTGTGTGATTGAGTCTCACTTTACCTCCCAGACTGGAATGCAGCGGTGTGATCTCTGTTCATGGTAGCCTCCATCTCCCGGATTCAAGTGATTCTCCTGCCTTAGCCTCCTAGGTAGTTGGGATTACAGCATGCACCACCATGCCTGGCTAATTCTTGTATTTTCAGTAGAGAAAATGTATCACCGTGTTGGCCAGGCTGGTCTCAAACTTCTGACTTTAAATGATTCCCCCGACCTTGGTCTCCCAAAGTGCTGGGATTACAGATGTGAGCCTCCACACTCATTCAGAATAAACTTTGTTAATAAAGTTGTATTTATTATAGCATGTGCAAAGTCAGATATTTGTTAGCATTTTATATATGGTATAGACATCCACTTTCATAGCAATATTTTGTCTGTATTTGAAGACATTGTAAATGTTTGTACAGTTTTCTGAGAATCACAGAGTAAAAATTTTTGGGAACCAGGAAAGGGATGATGCTTCAGCTAAAGAAAAAGGAAGAGTTTTGTGGCTTATACACTTAAAACATAAAGATAAAATTGGAATTCTAGAGCAGTTTCTTGAGGGAAGAAGCAGAAAGGTCAAAAACTTCTGATGACAGCAGAAAAAGGTAATCCCTTTTGTAAGATCTAAAAGATGGTCCTTGCATCCATGAATCTCGGGTAACACAAAGGTCAGTGAGTAGTTTACTGACTGTCTCAAGGGTTTTCGCTACATAATGCCAGGCATCTACATGTTTCTTAGATATTTATAGAATGGGTATAGTATAGAAACAATTGTCTGATTTATTATAGATTCTTTATCTTTCCATCTGGATATATTTGGCCTCATATAAACAATCTTATATAAAACATATCATAAGTTATTCTGCTCGTATCTTTGCAAGAAATAAAATTATTCCTCTTCAAATTAAAAACATTCAGTGAGGTTTATACATTTTACTTATTTATCTTCCAGGATCACCCTTCCATTTAAATTATGGAATTAGAACGATAGTTTCTTTTTGCCCAAATTCAGTTTATTTTGGATTTTACTAAGAAGTATTTCGATAAATCGAGCAAAATTAAAAAATAGTGTTCATCTTCAACACGTTGCTTTGATCCATAGCTAATTAATTTGTAATATATTTTTGATGAATGAGCTTTATATCTCTTATGGCATTTGAAAGTTTTCCCATATTTTTGTGACCATTTACTGAGTGCTCACATCTTGATCATAAAACTATTCATAATTTTTGAAGTGAAAATTCTATATATCTGCATAGCATTACTTCCTCATATATTCTTACACATCCTAAAAGAAGTCCAAACACAAATAACAGCTATATGCCCCAGTCTTTTCCAAAATTTCCTGACCGGTTTTTACATATTTCTGAGCAGCCCTTATTCTATGATTTTATTTACTGTTAATGCCGGTGTGAGTGCAGAAACAGCGTCTCATTCTTTTTTACATCTTCCCTGCACACCATGGTGTTCAGTAAATGCTTGTTTGTTCAAGGATGATTATTTCATAATAAAACAGAAGCCTGAGGACTGAATAGATGAAACAGAATTTTCTGTCTAATCCTGAATGAAGGTCCTGCTTCCTAGCATTCCATTCTGACAGCCTTGTCTATCGATTCTATATACTTTTCTGATTTGATTAATTCTGCTTGCTGGCCAAAGCACTGAATTCATATTGGTTCCTGCCACTTTCCTTATAGAAAAAGTAATGGCTCAAGTCTTAAAACCAGCTGGGGCACGTGTATCTCAGGAATGAACACCTTTGGAAGACTTTTATTGTTTAATCCTTTAGAACACAAACCATACAAATTTCAGAACTCTCTGTAAACATCCATTGCATTTAGGTGTGATAAGCTGTTAAGCATAGTATTTATAATAAGCAAACTTAAAAGTATGCAACTCTTTCAAATCCCTGAGAAACTACTTTTTCAGGCACTGTTAATGAAGTTCGTCTGAAACCACCTTTTATTTGCCTGGTAATAGCCTCAGAATCAAGAGAGTAAGAGCAGAATAACTGGTTCTAATTAGGAAATAGGTCTCTGAAAATAACTGCAAGCAGATCTTTATTTGGATCAAATAAGCAGAAAGAGAAAAAAATAAAGAGTTTTGAGATTATATCTAAGATTATCATAATCAAATTACATTGTCATAATCAAATTACCTTAAGAAGGCCTATTATGAATTATTACACAAAACTAAAACACACTGATTTGACATAAAATTGTCTTTAGAAAGAAAGATATTATTGTATTACACTACTTTTGTCTATTAAAAGAGAAAAGTCAAAAATACTTATTTTCTCCATTGACGATTTCATGATTAAGAAGTATTTAAGTTGGTACTTTCAGTTGTTCTTAAATATGTGCTTTTATAACATTTTAATCCCAGAGTCATGATTATCAGATGTATTTCATAAGCACTGGCGATATATAAAACACCTAGGGAAACGTGATGACATGGGAATATGTTGTTGACTTTAAACAATAATTTATAATATGTGCTCTAAACTATTTGAAACATTAATCTCAAAGGTATTTTCTATATAATTATATTAAATGATTTTTAATTGAAATTTATCAGCAGTATTTAGAGTCTTCTACCTTATGTGATCTATTAATCTTGTGGTGGTTATCTATATTCTGAAGAAATCTGATGATGTAGAGTTTTGGAATTTGAAACTGTGATTAGTTCTTCAAGTATATTTTTTTTATCTTAAAAAATAACTTTCAGTACATTTTGGCATTAAATTTGCTTCTCCAGAAATTCAAGACCAGTCTTGATTCCCTGGAAAATTGCCCCATTTTTCTCTCTTGCATATTTTGCGACAGCACTACAATGAAGTAATTTGAGTATTTTAAACTTGATACAATGCCTCATTCCTCACATCCAAGTCATTTAAATTCTTTCCTCAGTGCCTGTTTTCCACCAGATTGTGCCCAAGTTCAGCAGTTTAGTCCAAAAGCTCAGTATCAACTGAACTTTTGACTCACATAAATGATTTTCAATAAATGTAATTAAATTTATATTAGAGGATTAGACCTGGTCAGAGAGATTTCCATTTCAATTATTAGAAAATGGTATTTCAGGTCTAAAGATTGAAAAGTATTTCCAAGCCTTAACCAGAACGTTTTTTGTCTTAATTAGAGTGCATCCATTTACCTTTAGGCTTCCAGGCTTTCCGTACGGAAAACAAGCTTTGGGTTTGAATTTTTAATCCCCCAAAGAAAACAGGAAAATAGGACAGCATGAGTTGTTCTTGCCCACAGTTCTTTTCTCTTTGTACTATATTTATCTTCATATACTGAAAAATGTTCCTTTTTCTGCATTGAAATGTTGATGTGCCAAACAAATTGAATTTCTTGTTTGTACCACATTTCTATTGGCGGGGACTGGAGGTTTCTCTGGATTTGCTTGTTGCTGTTGTTTATCGATGCATTTTTGTGCTGTGAAATTGTTCAGCATTTCTAGATGTTAACATTTTAACTTCCTTTTGGTTAATCTCGAATTTTTTTTCAGACACAATATTGAAATGATGTTTAAATGGAATCAGAAGGGAATTTACACCCAGTACATTTATATACAAAATAAGTAGCATATTTCAAACATATGAGTTTATATAAAAATTGTATTTTACTTGATTTGAAAACTTTCTCAGTTTTACATTTTAACCTGCCAAATAATCTATATTGATATAGAAAATAGTTACAATGGATATTCTTATTTTATGTGAACAAATAGGAGATGCCTACATTATGTTAATGTATTTTGCAAACTTGTTTCTCAACTTAGTTATCTGTATGCTATCTAATATGATGATTCCAGACAAGTATTGACATTGACAATGACCACTTACAGAAGTTCACAGACAAATATGCTTTATGTCTTGTTTTGTTTTCATTTGTGCTTTATTAGTAAATTTTAAGGTCATAAGTGAATAGCGTATTTTTCTATGCACTAATAATAGTAACAGAATAGATACAAAATAATTTTTCTTAGCCTATGAGTATCTTTGATTTGTCTAACATCTGCCTTCATCACTAGTAATTTCTGTGCTCTCCAACCAAAGAACTGTTCACATTTGATCTGAGAGTGCTCTAGACCAGGGGTCCCCAACCCCACAGGCCTTGGATCTTACTAGTCATTGACCTGTTAGGAACTGGCTATACTTAGGAGGTGATAGGCAGCCAGTGAGCATTACCAGCTGAGACCCGCCTGCTGTCAGATTAGCAGTGGCGTTAGATTCTCATAGGAAGAGGAACCGTATTGTGAACTGTGCATGTGAGGGACCTAGTTCGTGCATGCCTTATGAGACTCTAACTAAAGCCTGATCTGAGGTCAAACAATTTCATTCCCAAACCATCCTTATCCAACCCCATTTTCATATGTGGAAAAATTGTCTTCCACGAAACTGGTCCATGGTGTCAAAAAGATTGGGGACCACTGCTCTAGACTTATAGCATGGACGGGGGCAGCATTTCTGAAGTATAAATGAACATCATGAACAGCCAGTTAACTAGAGTGCTTGATAAAATGAAGATTGCAGGGGTACAATACAGACCTAATAAAACCTTAACTCTGTTAAATCTATTGGTTATTCTTACACATATTAAGTTTTAAAACATCAGGTTACAGGTGTTAGTGGTTGAGAGGAAGAATTTGTTACTGGGGAAATGCTGGGGCATGAGAAATAGTCAAAATTTCAATGACTTGAAAAGTGACAACAGCACTATGAATATTTGAAGACAAACAGCCTGCATATATAAACCTGGAAGATCTTCAATGGCAGCTAAATGATCTAGTCATGCATAATCTGTAAAGAAACCCTATAGCTTTATAGCAAACATATCTGTATTTGGATTACATCTTATGCATAAAACAATAATATGTTTTACTATATATTAAACATACAAAATATAATGCCTCTAATTCATGGGTAAGATCATGCAGAAAATATTTCAAATATTAAGCACTATTATGAATATAAAAATAGCTTTCTATAATCTAAAGATACTGAAAATAAAATAGAATTTCAAATTCCATACACTTTCAAAATACCAACTCTAAATTGCTTTTGGATGTGTATATTGGAAATTAACTTATTAAAATTGAGATGAACTAAGTTTCTTAAATATTTTTAAAAACATTTTTTAGGTTTAAGTTGAGAAATACCTGCCGAAAACTTGAAAAATGAAACTATTTGTTTTAGTAATATGTGATAAACAATTGAAAATTGTTCAAATGAACAACTTGAAATGTCCCCTCTCAATATTTCTCTATCTTGTAGATAGTATAGTAACCCATTTTAAACATTTTAGTTGATAAAATATGGTTATTTTTCTTACAGCAGCCACTGAGTTACGTCTAATAAGAATGAGAAAACATTTAAACATCAAATTTCAATAATTAATGTGTCTCTTCATTCTAGAAAAGTTGTATTCATTGAATAAATGGTTGTATATGTGACCGTATATTCAAACGCTGGCCTAATTTTAATTACATTTAGCACTTTAAGATTTAAAATAAATCATTTTCATTTTAATTTTGTTTAATACTTATTACATCTAATAAGTATTAAACATTAAACAAAAGTATTTTGTTCTTTCGCTGATAGCTTTATAAAGTAGCCACCACTAAATAATGTAAATAATGCACCCTGTGCTGGAAAGAATCTTTGCATTTTGTTGATAGCTGGAAGTTGCAGAGACATAATACTATCGGAAAACTTCCCTAAGCTTATGTAAGTTCTTATATAAAAGTGATGAATGATACATTTATCCACAACACATTTTCAGAAAGTGGATTTTATTACCTCTTCTGTGTAAAAAGAATCGCAGACATATAATTCACTGGAAATGCATACATAAAATTTAAGTCATAATCAAATTTAGGTTGAACTCATAGAGAATACAAATTGTGGCCAGAGAAGAAACAATGTCTTTTAGAGAAAGATATGTATCAGGTTCACAACCTCATCCTCGGCATCTGGCACTGCTCTTGATCCATGGGAGCAGCTCATCTGGCAGGTGTCCAGTAAGGGTGGATGAATGAATGTAAGAATCATTTCTTTAGATATGCAGATGATTATAGACAGAGCTTTAGATTGCACATCAGTTTAGCCTTATCACTTTGGCATTTTAATCTCGTGGCTCAGCTTCCTTTCTTTCCCCTAAACAAGACCTCTTTCACCTCTTGCACGTATTATTCCAGTAGTTTGATCTCCTTATTTCCAAATCTTTTGTCTTCCACCACCACCAGCCCAAATTCATTCTACACATAGCTACAGTGTTCTTTAAGTCACTCTATGGTTTAAAACTCTCCCGTGATTTTTTTCTACCTTTGAAAGTAATGCAGACTTTATGACAAGGTGCATATTCTGATATCCTTACAGCTTTGAATTTACCCTTGCAATTCTCATTGAAATCTACACTTTGTCGGGTTTCATTGTCCTGTTTTTATGTAAATAACGTGTCTTTTTTTATACCAGGACTTTTCATAGACTCTTCTACTTTCTGTAATATTCTTCCCCTTTCCTTCTCTAACATCTAGTTACTCTATCAATTTAAAATTTGCTACATGTCCAGATGTCCCCTGACAAAATTCATACGTCCAGCATTCCTAACATATAAATCACAGCACTGTACTTTTGCAATAGAAACTAACATGTCACTGGTTCTGACACAAAATAGAATTTTATTCCTTCATAATAAGACAGATGACCAGATTAAGATATATCCTCGGCCAGGTGCAGTGGCTCACACCTGTAATCCCAGCACTTTGGGAGGCCAAGGCTGGCAGATCAGGAGGTCAAGAGATCAACACCATATTGGCCAGCAAAAAATTTGTTCACAAATTTTAATTTATAAGTGGAAAGACTTGAAAGATGAAATTTTATTCCTTTGTGTTTCTGTAAAATCCACAGATGTGCATACACACCAAAATTTTGCCGCTGCAATCATTGGAAAGCAATTAATGGGACTCTAGGAGATTGAGAGAAAATGGTCTGAAGTAGGACTTCTCAAGTATGTATCTCATGAGGTGGTCCAATTATTCAGACCTAGACAGTCACATTTCTAGACTAACTCAGAGTAGAGGTGAAACCCCATCTCTACTAAAAGAAAAAAAAATGCAAAAATTGGCTGGGTATTGTGGCCCATGCCTGTAGTCTCAGCTACTCAGGAGGCTGAGGCAGGAGAGTCACTTGAACCCAGAATGCAGAGGTTACAAGTGAGCTGAGGAAAAAAAAAAAAAAAGATATAACCTTACCAAAAAATGTGTCTTCACAGGGACTGTTAAGTTTTATGATTATTTTATTATACATTTGTATGTGATTTATAAGCTATTGATTAAGGGAAAATCAAATAATCAAACTTAGAAAATATTTGGCTATTTCTATAAAATAATGTTGTTTTCATGCACTAGCCCAAAGTATTGCTCTTACGGCTATTACAAATTCTATTTTTAAAAATCTTTCATATCAAATATCTACATTAAGTTCTACATCCACTGTGCTCTAAGAGAGGAAAAGTGCTATTATTTTAAGATTTTGACAGATTTTCCAGAAAGTCGTTTTCCTTGGGGAGAATAAGTGTGCTGTGTGCTGGGAGAGGAGTTGATGATTGGGGGAGGATGGGAATGAGTCCTTTCCTGAGGGATGGCTGACAGGTAAAGATTGAAGGTAACGTAATTAGCAAAGCTAGGTGGGAGGAGAGGTGCTTCTAGGGCAGTACCTGAGATGAATCTATAAGTGATATCCCCATTTGTACACTAGTGTAATAGGTTTCCATTTAAAATGAAATTGAAATATAATGAGGCAAATTTGATGTCTGCCAAGTTTGTTAAAGTAGAGTCCTACATTTACTCACACTTCTCAACCGAGCCAATTCAATGTAGAACTGTGAAAAGACTAGAATATGTTTGTATTTTCTCTCTCAGTTACAATAGCAAACAAACATGTATATGTATTTGAATTTTTTTATAAATAAATTCCTCCTAGGGACTTGTGCAATCATCATACCAATATAATAATGATTACATAATAACTAATTTTTAATGAGGTCAAAAGGATGAATTAAGGCCTGTAATCAACCAGCAATATTGTCCTGTCAGGACATCATTTATTTCCCTTCTACTGACCAACCATTTCATAAGTGTATATTTATTTATATACATGTATGCACATGTATAAATACACATCACTACATAATTACATGTATAAATTAGAAGCAAGAGGTCGTAAAGGGCAAAGTTGCTGTGGTTTATTGCAGGGGAAATATAAAATAAAAATTAACACCTTCAAGGACATTTTTCTTCCTAATCATGAGTTGGTAAGTCTACTGAGTTTTCTTTAAAATGATGATAACTTTCAATATAAACTGGAAAAATATAAAACAAGGATACATCATGCAAACATCGATCAACAGCTTTATTATGAAACTCATATTTTGCATGCAATCACTGACTTTTTTTGGGGAGAATTAGAATAACTTTGTACAAGTTCATACTTTTGCTCAAAGGTACATTTAAATAGACTATCACTGGTGGTAAAAGGTCGGAAAGCCGTTTTAACTACTTTATCAAATGTACTATCCAGAATAACTCTTTCTTCACCATTTTTTTTAAATGTAAAGCCAATGTTCAAGAGAGAATCATTCAATTAGCTTCCAACCTAAATTAACCATTAATGTGTGTCAGTCTCCTAAAGGACCATGTATACGAATTCTTAACTTACTGAACAACAATCTCTTGATACTCCTTTCTTTAAACTTGGTTGAAACATATCTACCCTTTCTCAATAGATTATTTAGAGAATATGGAGACACATACCCAATGGATGTCTATCAATACCTTTTTTTGGTGGTTTTGAAAGTAATTGTTCACAAAATTTAATTTATAAGTGGAAAGACTTGAAAGATGAAATTTTATTCCTTTGTGTTTCTGTAAAATCCACAGATGTGCATACACACCAAAATTTTGCCCCTGCAATCATTGGAAAGCAATTAATGGGACTCTAGGAGATTGAGAGAAAATGGTCTGAAGTAGGACTTCTCAAGTATGTATCTCATGAGGTGGTCCAATTATTCAGACCTAGACAGTCACATTTCTAGACTAACTCAGATAGGTCGTATTATTTGTACAGTAGGCTCAGAAAGAAACGATGAAACATTTTCTTTCCTTTTCTTTTCTTTTCTTTTTTTTTTTTTTTTTGAGACGGAGTTTCGCTCTCCTTACCCAGGCTGGAGTGCAATGGCGCGATCTCGGCTCACCGCAACCTCCGCCTCCTGGGTTCAGGCAATTCTCCTGCCTCAGCCTCCCGAGTAGCTGGGATTACAGGCACGAGCCACCGTGCCCAGCTGATTTTTTGTATTTTTAGTAGAGACGGGGTTTCACCATGTTGACCAGGATGGTCTCGATCTCTTGACCTTGTGATCCACCCGCCTCGGCCTCCCAAAGTGCTGGGATTACAGGCGTGAGCCACCGCTTCCGGCCAAAACATTTTCTTATTGTTTCAGTTTTTAAACATCTAGACCTCTGGCTGATTTGTATAATTAGGTATGTGCTTGATAGTATATACTGCTGATCCTTAAACAAATGCTTATGAGACACATTACCAGCTATTATGGGAGATAGATAGTGTTCACTTAAGAAGAACTTATGACGTACCTAGAAAAAACAAAATCATAAATCGTATTTTTCCCAAATGCATATTTGTACACAGCTAATAACCTAAGGCTCTTTGGCCTAAAAAATTTGTTTGAAAATTCCTATTAGAGAAATATGATCACATTGGTTTAATTAAGTTTTCCAAAATTATTCAACCAGTGAACACATCGCTAACCTTTTTTTTTTTTTTTTTTTCCATACTATGTAGCATGAAAGTTTCTTGAGCACATCTAGGAAGCTCGGGTGTGAGAGGCAAGTGGTGAACATTAAATCACAGGCCCAATTACAACATTGCAAAACAGTCATTTAAAGTCTCAGCCATACTTACGCTCTTGGGATGGATGCTCTCTAAAAAACTCCCGAGCTCCAAGACTCTATGGGTTCTTGAGTCATAAACTCCGTGCTGCCATTAATATAACAAAAATCCTAGAGGGGAAAAGTCAATGTGACTTGTTCGATATCTGTCCAATTAAATTTTCTTCTATGGGAAATTAGATCTTATTAAATATTCCCAGATATTTATTCTAGAATATGAGGGTATTTGATTTACAAGTTTGGGTTCAAAGTTAATTTATCTATATTTAACATGTTACAATATTCATGTATCTATAAACATATTAGTACAGTGAGTTAAATTTTGCTTTGTTTTTGAAAAGTAATTGTATACACTTATTAAAGTAAAACAGCAAAACATTTCTGCCAATTATAGAGGTGAAGTATTCCCAGGCTGAAGTAAATGGGCTGATATAAATCTCTAAACATCTCAGTAAATTTGTTCTTCCCTATAATGTACCCATTCTACAGCAATAAATAAGGTTTTCTAACCCACGACTCTACTTCATAACTGTTTCCTTTATATTTATTTCTAATTTACTTTATTGCTTTTTTTTAAAAAATCTTCAGAGAATTTGGACTGCCAGATTATATTATTTTTTGGGCTGTTAGTTGTACCATTGATGTTTAGAGTAATAGGAAAGGTGTTGGAAGTGCTGATAATGTGCCAGTATATTTGGAGAGTCCCAGTTGGATTTTAAAGAATTTTTAGCATGTATTCCTTTGATTGGACATGCAGCTGTAATTGGCAAGTTTCTCATAATAGTGATTCCTCCCTCACACTTGTGATCTCTTCATTATCTGCCCTGGTGAACTAATACATCAATGAGAAAAATAATCTTAAAATTGAGTGGTTTTTTTCCTGTGATCCTTTCATCAATGTTGACTTTTTCCTTACCATTTATATGAGCCCCTAGATTAGCAGTCCTCAAGTTTTGCTTTCTGTCAGAATCAAGTGGTGTGCTTGTTTAAAGCTTCATTCAGAAAGCTTTCAATTTGGTGGAATATGAATTGTACCTGAAGAACGAGGAATTAAACACTTTTGCCAATATAATTGGTGAAACAGGAATTGTAAATAATTGGAGAGCGATTTTGTGCCCTAAGTAATGAGGCTGGTTCCTAGGCTATAGGAATTGATATGGCAGAATATGTTCCAGCAACCGTGTGATTGGGACTAGTCTTTGTTTGCATGATGGAATCACCTGTAGTGCATTCCGGTGTGGGAATAAGAGAAAGTGCTATCTATTGCATGCTAGAACGAAATTACTGACTGAATTTCCAGATTCTATTTTCTTGCTTATACTGGACATCATTATAGGAAAAAACAACAACAACAACAACAACAACAAAACAAAACCCAAAAACCAAAAACAAAAACAGAAGAATCTTTTTTTTTTTTAATCTAAAATTTTACCATAAACCAATAGGTACACAGTTTAAACAGTAGTTTAAAAGGAAGAAGAGAAATGGCCAAAGTTAAGAAACCTCAACTTTCTATCTTGAATTTACCACTTGCAAATTGTATAACTTTCCACAAGTCACCTCAGCTTTTTGAACCTTAGTTTTGAAATCAATCAAATGAATCAGATGATACCAAAATTGCCTTCCAACTATTATAGACTGAATTTGGATGTAACGGGGATATTAGTTACTATGATTTATTATCTCCTTAATTTCTAGAGGAAGGACATCTAGTTTTATAAAAATTCTGATATGAAGCTAAAGGAATGTAAGTCTACAAGTTACTGTATCTGTCCCTTAGTACACATGGGATATTGCTTCCAGGATCGCCCATATATATCCAAATCTGTGCATACTCAATTATCACAGTTTTTTGTTTGTTTGTTTGTTTTTTGTTTTTTGAGACGGAGTTTTGCTCTTGTTACCTAGGCTGGAGTGCAATGGCACGATCTCGGCTCACCACAATCTCCGTCTCCTGGGTTCAGGCAATTCTCCTGCCTCAGCCTTCTGAGTAGCTGGGATTACAGGCATGCGCCACCGTGGCCAGCTAATTTTTTTGTATTTTTAGTAGAGACGGGGTTTCACCATATTGACCAGGATGGTCTTGATCTCTTGACCTCGTGATCCACCCGCCTCGGCCTCCCAAAGTGCTGGGATTACTTACAGGTTTGAGCCACCACGCTCGGCAATTCTCACAGTTAGTTCTGGGGAACTCACGTCTCCAAAAAGTTATCCTGTGCATATGCTTGCTCTGGGTCTCATGAATACTGTATTTTTGATGCCTGGAAAAATCCACATACATGTGGACCCAGGCAGTTTAAACTTGTGTTGCTCATGGATCAACTGTAATTTCAAAACAGTTTCCTACACACTGCTTATTACTCTTCAGCATGGTTTCCTTCTCATGCGCACAGCTATGGGCAAACTTGTTATTTTTATTCCTATAACCCACCTACCTGCTGAAATATTCCTGAGTTTGGTTGAACCTGTAATACAACATGTAATTGAGCAAATAAAATTCAGAAGGAACTTTGCTGGTATAGAATAGAGAATATATATGCCATTTTTATCTTTCAGAGCTAGAACTCCCCCAAACCAAATGAAAACAATCACCCCAAATTACATAGAATATCAAACTTTTTCTCAAAAGAATGATTCCTCCCTCACACTTCTTCTTGATTATCTGCCCTGGTGAACTGACACATCCATGAGAAAAATAATCTTAAAATTGAGTGGTCTTTTCCTGTGGTCCTTTCATTCATGTTGGCCTTTTCCTTATCATTCATATAAGCCTCTATAGATTAGCAGTCCTCAAGTTTTATTTTCTATCAGAATCAGGTGGTGTGCTTGTTTAAAGCTTCATTCACAAAACTTTCAATCTAGTGGATGATTCCTCTATGTATGTCAAGACAACGTAATATATTTTTTCCCAAGAATAGGACACCCCACAGTTAGAAGGGGGTGTTCCTGCAACATGCCCAGAAGGGAGAAGGAAGTATAAAGACAAGGTGTTTTCTCGAAGTCCAATAACATAAAGTGGCGTGAGATTGAAAAGTTTATCAGAATTTGATTACTCTGCCTTCATCTGAGTATTTCTCTAAAAGCATAATATGAATAAGATACTAAAAGGAACATATGAGACACTTACTTAAAAATTCTCCCTTAGTTGCAGAAACTTGATGTGTAGCGTGAATTAAATTTTTTTTTTTTTTTTTTTTTTTTTGGAGACAAGAGTGTCTGTCTCATTCTGTTGCCCAGGTTGAAGTGCAGTCACAAAATCTCAGCTCACTGTCACCTCCCCTTCCCCGGATCAAGCAATTTTCCTGCCTCAGCCTTTAGAGTAGCTGGGATTACAGGCATATGCCACCATGCCTGGCTAATTTTTGTATTTTTGTAGAGATGGGATTTCGCCACGATGGCCAGGCTGTTCTCAAACTCCTGATATCAGGTGATCCACCTACCTCGGCCTCCCAATGTCCTAGACTTTCAGGCATGAGCCACTGCGCCTGGTCTCCTGCAGTTTCTTTGTACTCAAGTGCTTTGCCTCCATGGCTATACAATAGTGACGGAATGGGAGATTTAAAATAACAGAATAGATTTAGTGCTAAGCTTTTCTGGGAAGCAGGAGAACAGAGCAATAATGAGTGTACATTAAACCATGTTTCATGGGTCATTTAAAAAGTTCATAATTCAGTTCTATTTATTTATTCCATACTGTTTGTTTGTTTGTTTGTTTGTTTGTTTGTTTGTTTGTTTTTTCTCATTGTTCTACACTTTTGGCTTTCCTGCTGTAAAGGGAGCCTGAAGCAGTCTGCTCTAGTCTTGAGGAACTATCGTGACCATTACACTTTTATTGCCTCTGTTGCTCTAAATTTTCCTTTCCCAGGTAAAACAATGTTCCATTGTTTTAAAACCTTCTCTAGTGATGGCTTCATGGATTTCTTGTATTTATTTTCTACTTCAGTATCTAAATGTTCTTTTGAAATCACTGCTGTAGTACCAAAGTGATTTTTGTTCCTATTTTAAATCACGTTTGTTCTACATGTCTAATTAAGTTCTGCTTGTCTTCATAACCATCGGTTATGGGTTACCACATAAACCAGGGCAGAGCATGCTTTCAAGCGTGCAGTGATTATTATGGCTATATATTATCTTCTTGTAACATATTTGCTTCATGTCTTGCTGCTAAATATTCAACATTTTCCAAAATATGCCTTATCTATCCTAATGCATTGAAAAATAAAGCATCAACCAAAACTAGGATTTAACTTTTTATGAGTACGGTAGATTAGAAAGTTGACAGATAAATTAAATCTCATTGGCTTACACATAGTTTTCATTTATAGGAGTATTTCTATAAGAATTATGAAGATTTATTTAAAGCATCAAAAACATAGCAGAGAGTCAAAACAAATTTTCATTTGTAACTTGTAACTTTATATTCTAAAAATGCTAAGGCACATGAGACTCATACACAATTTGGAATGGGGCTGTAGAAGCTGCAATAATTTTATAATAAGAATTATCATAGATAAAGAGTTATTGAAAAACCCTGATGAACTGCATTTTTAGAATCAGCATTTTTAAGTGCATGTAATTCAAAAATTGCTTTCAATTATGTCATATGTAAATTAGATCCAGTGTAAAGTGCTTTTTAAAAATCACATAAGCTTATTATAGTCTTTTGTCATGTGCAGTTCCTCTAACTGCTGAACACTAGGAAAAATTTCAAATAAAAAAAAAGTCATACAAATCAGCCTACAGTCCGGGCCTGGTGGCTCATGCCTTTAATCTCAGCACTTTGGGAGGCTGAGGCGGGCAGATCATGAGGTCAGGAGCTTGAGACCAACGTGGCCAGCATGGTGAAACCCAGACTTTCCTAAAAATACAAAAATTAGCTGGGTGTGGTGGCACATGCCTGTAATCCCAGCTGCTGGGGAGGCTGAGGCAGGAGAATTGCCTGAACCCCAGAAGCGGAGGTTGCAGTGAGCCAAGATCATGCCACTGAACTCAACAGAGTGAGACTCCATCTCAAAACAAACAAAAAATGAAATCACACTACTAGTTAAATACCGTCTTATGCTGTTGGCCTTCTATTGCTATGCATAGAATGCTATCTATGTTGCTAGTGTCTGCTTCTTTTGTAATAGCGCATTGCCTTGTCATAATATATTATAACATATATAGGCCTCCAGAAAAAGATAAAAAGTAGATCACTTACATTTTTTTAAATGTAGCATGTTGTATCAAACCTAAATAACTAAAATTTCTTGAATCATTATCATTTGAATATCATGCATGAACATGTTTCACCTGAGATGCATTATCCTATTAAAATCATCAAACATACTGAATAATAATGTAGGTAATTCATTTGTGTAATCAATTTCATTCAAAATACTCTAAAAAAATCCTCAAATGTTTTCAGAATTTCATGACTACAACTTAGAAGTGTTGTGTTTCTAAACTTGTATTTAGGGATTAATGAACACTAATTTTGTAGCGTTACTAAATGTTCTGATATTTAATGTTTACTTTGGACAATTGTAATTATAGAATGATGAGGTGATGGGTGAATGAATCAAATTGTGGATTTTATGTACAGACACTTGAGTTCAGACTTCAGAGCATAGATGAAAATCACAGTGGACATCAGGGCAGGTTGTGCATGTTAATGAGCCCCACAGTGTGTATCTATTTCTTCAGTAGTCAGTTTCTCTTAATTGGAAGTCAGGTCTGCACTTGTAGTAGAAGACTGACAGGGAAGCCCTTGATCTATAAAGTCATATTCTCACTCAGAACTGAACATAACATATGGAATCCCGATTTTGTAAAAATAAAAATAAAAAGTCTTATGTGGCTTATTCTGCTTCCTTGTGAGCTAATGCTTAATCTGGCCCAGAACTCTAATCCTTGCCATTGTTATGCTATGTCTTTTATCTAGGGTGCTCTCTTTACCTGCTTTTATTTACAATACTGTGGCATTTCTGTCGGTACCTCATTCACTTAGTCTATTCATTAAGCAATAAACATTTGACTCAAGAATAAATGAAAATTTCCGTAGAATTAAATTTAAATATATTACTGGGGAGACAAAATCAACAGATGATACATTTACATAATTAAAACATTTGATAGTTTACTTCAGTTACAAGCACAGAGGCTATAGAAAAATATTTTGATATTCAATGTACATAATCACAACTAAATCAAGGGATACCTCCATTTTAATCCTCTAGCTGATCTTTGAATTTCTTTTGTAGTGTATAATGCGAAACGACAGGGACCAATGCTCTTTCCTGATCTCAAAGAAGCTCTCTCTCTAGAGGATCAAGCAAGACCTATAAGATTAAAGATTTGAGAGAAAGTTAGATTGTGATAAAACACGCTGATTTTACACACTGACTTAGGAAAAGCACCAAACCTAATGCGTTGCATTCTAAAAGAAGTTAATATTGTGGTGATTCTGGTCCTCGCATTTGGGCGAATGAATGAATTCTGTATTTTTATAGAATATGATAAACTGTCTAGAATTTCAGATTTCTGCATAAATTTGACAGCCATTACCTGTACCTCTCATCGTAGTATATTTTACTTAACAATGCACAAGGAAGGAAAAGGCACTCATAAAGATTTCCACAAAGTAATCAAGATTTTGTTCAGAGACACTGTGAGTCAATGATAAGGTAACCTAAGACACATTTTTAAATAGCTATATAAAGATAGCGTGCAGGCTATGCACATTCTATGCTGGGCAACGGTGGACAGCCATAAACAGCCTAGGAAACAGAACTTTAAATGAGAAAGGCTACCTTGGAAATGCTCGGGATAAGTAAAAAGCAACTACATTGAACAAGCCTGTGTGACTTCATGGAAGAATATATTTCTAATGAATAATTCTTAATTATCTGATGACGAGTAATGTATGTGTTGTAATGTAGGGAGAAACAGAAACCAACAGATCAGAGATTTTAGATGACTCGATTGATGGTTTCCTGACAGTTTGTAAGAAAAGATTTAGGGAAATTTCAAAAAGTAATTATATACGTATAAAGAAAAAAAAAGTTAGTGTAACCATAAATAAAGTTTTATTTATCCATTCATTCACTTGTGTAAAAAATAGTCACTGAGCTTAATAAAAAAAATGTAATTGGGTATGCTAGTTTCTTATGCAATTTATCATGAGGGAGCATGAGATCAATGGCCCTAGGATTCTGTCTGCAAGAATGTTACAATACTATGTATAATAAAATGGCATGTTGACAAATAAGAGGAACTTACACTGCAAATTGCCAAATGTCATAAGAGAGGCACAGAACAACTGCATGGGAGTTCAGAGGAAAACACATTTAATGCTGGCTTGCAGCTGAATGGGAAAATTTTCATGGAAGAAAAACATATTTGTTTTTTACTCACAATGGTGGGTACTTTGGACACCTGGCATGGGGGGAGGCATCCCATTTGAATGTAAGCAAAAGAACATAGGAGACAATATACCAGACTGTGAGTACTTCAAAGAGTACTGGAATTAGATCAGTGGAAAGTCAGATTGGGAAAGATCAGTTTTGACCACATTGTGTGGAGGAGGAATGTAGTGGGCTAGGATGACATGTTAAATAAATTGGATTATTTTTAGGAAAAATAGAGAACCACAAGTGCTTTTTGAGAAGGAGAGAATTGTTTTGATAAAAGAAATAGATTTGATGATATAGAAAAAGTGAGATGTAAAAGAATAATTAGAAAGCTGTTCAATTACTCCCGACAAAATACATATAAGCTACTGAAATGAAAACAGAAGCCATGGGAATGGAGGGCAGAGGTAAAGTGAGGGGATATTATGAAGTTGGCATTAATAAGACATAGTAATTTATAATATGTTATTGTGAATTGGGCAGATGAAAGTAAGGAAGATGGAGATTTTCCCCTTAGAATTCCAGGGCAATAAAGCTAATAGTAATAGAAAAGGCAATAGCTCAGGAAAAACAGATTTTGAAGAGGAGATACCTTCTTCCACGTGTAGCATCCACCTGGTTTGAAGTGTTAGTGAACCATTCCAGAATGAACTTCTCAATACGCAGTACAACAGAGGGAGAGTATTTGAACACAGGTTTCTTATTTGTTTACACCATAAATAAATATCATGGCCTATTATGTGATAGGTACTACGGTATTCTCTGGGGGAAATAATGATTAATCAGACACAAGCTTCCTCTATCAATGACCTAATATAAGATATATCCATCTGAAAAGGAACCTATGATTTTGTGTAAGTGACCTAGTATTTGGATATTAATTTAAACAGGTACAGGGAAACTTAGCCTTGGCTGATCAGGGAAAATATGATGGCAGTGAATTTCAGGCAGCTATGACCCATAAGAGTTAACAAGGGGGAATAGGGAAGGGTAGAGGAAGGCAAAACGTTCTGAAGAAAGAAGCATTTATATTCAGCATACAACAAGTAAGTTGCCAAAGCTAGAGTAAGTCATTGGCCTATCATAAGAACTAGTTGTCTAATAAATAGGGAGTTTGGGTAATTCTATGAAGAAAGAGAATTATGAGATCTAGAAGAAAATTTAGAGTAGAGAGATCATTTGGAGGTATCCACATAGTATATAATTAGTAGGAGGGAGGAAAAGAAAAAGTGGGGCAGGGAGACAGAAGCAGCCAAAAAGGAAACATAACAACTGATTGTGATACATCATGCACCACTGTCCCATTTTACAACGGTAGCGCGTCAACAAAAACTTTCATTGGCATTGGCACAAAAGACGAGATAATATTGGTGGTCTTAAATAAATTTATGGAATATAAGAAAGTGTGTAAGTGAGGGCTTATCTAAGTTGAAAAAGCTTTTGCAAAAGGAAAACAGAGTATGAATATCTCTTAAGTTTTGGTAATGATAAACAAGAGTGAAAAAAGTACACAAGTTGCCAAAAGTGCACAGTTGGCCCATAAAGGGATGTTCACCATCACCAACCATTAAGAAAATACAATTCAAAGCTACAATGATATGCTCATTTGCAACAATAGGATGGCTACTGTAAAACAAAACAAAGCATACAATAACAAGTGTTGGTCAGGAAGGGGAAACCAATAGAATCCTTACACATTGCTGATCGGATTGTTAAAATGGTGCGGCCTCTGTGCAAAATAATGTGACTATTTTTTTCTTTCTTTTTTTTTCTTTGATGGACTTCCACTATTTTCTCCCAGGCTGCAATGGCACCATCTCAGCACACTGCAACCTCCACCTCTCGGGCTCAACTCATTCTCCTGCCTCAACCTCCCTAACAGCTGGGACAAAAGCTCTGCACCATCACACCCAACTATTTTTTTTTTTTTGTATTTTTAGTATAGATAGGGTTTCATGATGTTGCCCAGGCTGGTCTCAAATCCTGACTTCAGGTGATCGTCTACCTTGGCCTTCCAAAGTGCTGGGATTACAGGGAGAGCCACCACAGTAGCCAGTATGACTATTTATTTAAAAGTTAAATACACAATTACTGTATGATCCAACATTTCCATTATTGGGTATAGACCCAGAATAATTTAAAGCAGACACTCAGATATTTGTACACTGACGTTTCTAGCAGCATTCCTCACGACAGCCAATAGCTGGAAACAACCCAAATGTCTATAAATGCTTGCGTAAATAAAATGTGGTATATGCACGTAATGTAATGTTATTCAGCCTTAAAGGTAACAAATTTCTGGTACATGCTATGGCGTGGACAGATCTTGAAGATATTATACTAAGTGAAATAAGCCAGACATAAAAAGGCAAAAATGTATGGTTCCACTTATATGCGGTACTAGAACAGTCAAATTCACCAAGACAGAAGGTTAAATAGTACATACGAGGGCTAGGGGAGGGAACCGAGTTCAGCTTGCAATGACTTAGAAGTTCTGGAGATGGCTGGTAATGATGGTTGAACAACAATGTAAATGTACTTACTGCCACTGAAACATACACCTAAAATTGGTTGAAACAGTAAACTTTATATTATGCATATTTTACCACAATAAAAAATTAAAAATAAAATGATAGATTAATAAATAGAAATACATAAACTTTACAATAAATTGTTATAGTAATTATCTGAATCAGAAAAAGAAATGTTTTTAAGTTGAGGAGTATTTAAAAAAAAACAAGAAAAACGTGGTTGGGATGTGTCCTCAGAAGAAATCAAGTCCGGACAGAGAATGCGGTTCTTTAAAGCTTGCCTTTTATTCGGCTGTAATTAAGACATAACTTGCTAACCCGGGTTTCCATAAAGTTATTCTCCAAACAAAGGAAATTGCAAGTGAAAATGGATGATTAAGGTTAGAATTAACATACATATATGTTAATACACATATATTAATGTGCATAATTAGCATATATATGTATGTATATTAATGCCACCTTTGTCATCCATTTTCATGAGATAGAGAGAGAGGCAGGGAGGTAGGGAGGAAGAAATAGAGGCGAGAGAGAAAGAAAGACATCATCAGGCATAAACTGACACAGTTCCTAAGCAGAGTGTGGCACTCTACTTAAGGCTCATTTTGAAAGATAGAAGCCTGGTGCGGAACACAGTCAAGACTCAAGAGATCGGTTTTTCAAATTCTCAGCCATGAACTCAATTACATGGCTTACTGAGGCATAATGGGATGATATAGAAAGAATAATCCCAACTTGGGAATGCTACTATGGAAACAACAGCATCATTTAAAATTTCTCTTCTTGTTATGAGAGAAAGGTAAAGAGCAAGGATGGTATCACATTAGGCTCCAAAACTTTTCAATTTCTAAAAATAAAAAAAAAAGGAAAAGATTCTTAATTATTTATAATGGTTAACCTATTATTTTTAAATATATAAAATTTATAGTGCACTGGAGTGGTGACTTTATGTACAACACTTGATATGTTGGGCAATTAACATAGCACATTTATGTTTGTATACGATCTCAGTTCAGATTTTACTACTGTTTATAAAATACTAGTTTTCATACCTGTGAAGTTTTTGATGCTGAGTGTTTGGCTTGAACTGTATCAAAGCGCTTGTCAAGGAAAAATAAATTTGCTTTAAGACAAATTCCCATTTACCAAAATTCCAGTAAACGTGAGTGGCTGTCTACAATTACTATCTGGTTTAGCAGACACTTGGAAAAATACAAGTATTCACTGATGAGGATATTTAATGTTGTGTAACAGTTTCATCCCAAGCAGGGTGTCCCTTATGCTGCTGAGAGAAAAGAGATTTAGGAAAGATAACTTTTCAAAGAAGAGGAAAATAACAATTGAGTGGGACTAATGGTCCAATTAATCCCATTAAGTAGGAGTCTATTCACATAGATAGGATTCCAGAGAGAGAGAGAGAGGGAGAGAGAGAGAGAAACAGTGGGGGCCAGATTTATTTCTGTCATTTCCACTCTTCCTTTCCAGTTTCCCCACTTCGTAACTCCAGGTTTGATTTGAGCCAAGTTAAAAGAGAGACACAACACCTTCATTTATTAACCCAGTATCTAAAAGGCCCTTTATTATTGTCCCTCTTTTCTTTATAGCATGTGCAATACTGAAAATGTGAAGAGAAGGGGAAACAAAGAAAAGAATCCTTAGGATACAAAATAATTGATTACAAATCATATGTTATAGTGCCAGGGTACAAATCCACAAAAGTTTTTTCAGAGATTAATGAGTCATACTTTACTAAAGTAGGTGGCACAGTTGGACTATAAAAATAAAGATATATTTAAGGAAGTTCAAAGACTTCTCTATTTGTTAACTTTACAAATACGTGCATATGCCCTTTCAGAAAAATTCCGTTCATCTGCTCTGAGATATGGGTGTGTATTATTTATCTAATTATTTTGGCGAAGACGGAGTTGCAATAGAAGGATGTAACAGGAGGGCAAAGAAGGAGGGCTGAGGAAGAAGGAAGGATCTCAAAGTTTCTTATTTTCAAACAGTTTTCCAAACAATCCATCAGCCAACATTTGTCTGTTTTAAGCTCTCAAGGAAGGCAAATGAGACCCTTTGACTCTGCCATTTACAAGTATCCGAAATAGTTTTTGGAAGCTTTTGTTTGTCATTCAGAGCACCAGTATGTCTTTCCCATCTACCTTTTTGTGTAACCAAGTTTTTAAAAATAACGTAATATAAGTAACTTCTTTGTGACATCAGATCACTGGCAAATTTATAAAATCAGTTCTAATTCTTAGGACAACTTTATTCTTAAAAGGATCTGCTTTCCTTCCTCTTAGCATTTGAAGTCACATAGGTACAAAATAACATTTTATATACATTTATGAGGACTTTCTTATCTGTAATGAGAGAGAATATAATCCAAATCAGATAATATTTAAATTTATATGACATGGTCCTGAAGTTTGCTCTAAATTGTTTTACGACTAACTTTTTTAAATTTAAAAATGCTAGCTTTACTTTATTAAGAGGTTACATGGTTCAGATTTAAACCTGTATATCCTAGATTTTGTAATATTTACAATATATGAGTCTGCCTATTGTCTATGTTTATGTAAGAGCTTATAATTATTTTTATGAAAATATGTATTAGTGTTCTTTAGAAACTCTTATGTTAAGTGAAGTAAACCAGTTACAGAAAGACAACTATCATACATTCTTATTTATTTGTGGTATCTAAAAATCAAATCAATTGAACTCATGGACATAAAGTGTTGAGTGATGAGGCCAGAAAGGACAGTAGAAGTTTGTGGGCGAGGTGGAGATTGTTAATGGGTACCAGAAGAATGAAAAGAATGAATAAGACCTACTATTTGATAGCACAATAAAGTGATTATTGACAACAACAACTTAATCATATATTTTCAAAATAACGTAAAGAAATTGGATTATTTGTAACTCAAAAGATAAATACTTGAGGTGATAGATTAAAGTAATTAAAAGAAATGCCTCAACTTTCAATTTTATCTTAATATTTCCAAAACATAGCAATAATAATAGCCATATAACAGTTTCTATTTTCACTGTAGGATTCTGTTCTTCAAATGGTGACTGAAATAAAGCGAAATGAGGTGGGAGGGTAAACAAATTCTATTAGAGCACCTGTCTAAAAAATAAGGGATAGTTGTAGATTTCTAAATAGAAAGTCTTCTATTAACTTCTAGGTTCTTAGCAATGTTTACCAAGGTATAAAGCATTCCTTTCCTATCTTTCCACATATTTACAAAGTTATAGATAGATGTGCAAAGAGTTCTTGATGAAAACACTTGCTGCATAGAACCATAACATACTTCCTATTTCATAAGATACTAAAATACCATAGATCCACATTTCCTTCTCATCAGCATTCTACTGGAAACTACTGGCCAATTTTATACATGCTGTCCGGTATGTGTCATATAGAAAACAAATTTGGTATATATGTGTGTAAAATCACAGGATACTGCCTCTTATTTGAAAATTCTGGAGAAACTGTGATTTTTTTTTGGCATTTGACTCAACTGTAAAGAGAAGTTAAAATACACGTATAGGTAAACTTTATGATCTAAATCATAAAGTGTTAAAGATTCCCCAGCATTTCAGAATACTTTATATCCTCTATAGGGAAAGAAGTGGGAGGAAATGTGGCTGCTGTATCATTTTCCCCCGTATAAAGTTGACATATAATTCTCACATCCTTGCAAACATTTTAGTATGTGAATTATTACAATACTATGTATAAAATACTTTATTTTTGAAGATTTTTATCCCAAAATTATATTAACTCTAGCCTTGAGCATTAAGAGTGAATTCTTCTATAAAATCACAGTAATATTAGACTTCCTTACAAAGTCTCTATATGTCAAATATTAACAACATTAACATTAGACATTCATGAAGCCATATGTTCCCTTTTGTAGATTTGCAGATAAAATATTCTTCAACAATTATAAAGAAAAAAAACTCAATGCATGTTCTATTATGAAACAGCTCAGAAAATACATACATATTTATATATATGTGCAATATGTATATTTATTATATAATTTATATATGTTTTGTATATTTATACATTGCATATATACAGTTTAATAACAAATTTATAAATTACACATTTCTGGACTTAGTTGCTTATAAAACATTTACCTACAGATAAAACTTAAAAGAACTCTGTTTTTCAGTCAGCTTTCACACTTTCTTCTTCAGCTCATTGCATTCCTTGGTTTTCCGCTGTGTTGATGTCGACTTTATCTGCTAGATAAAGCTATGAGTTTGTTCATTTCTTTACTAAGTGATTACTTTGTCACAGGTATCATGCCAATCAATCTCTCTTTTACTGAATTCAGAGCTAAAAGTTGCCAAGACGTTTGGCTCTGCTGCCCAGTAATTTATAACAGATAAAGAATATTCAGGTTGAAAACAGGCTTGTGAGTATGATCCCAGGCAATTTAATTGATATGAGTCAATACTACCACCCCATTAGAATTGTTAACATTAAATGAAGTGAGGTATATAAGATGCCTGAGACCTAGTAGGCACCACTATATTTTTTAATGGGTGTGTAGAGAAATAATGATAGTGTACAGAATAAAGATCCACCAAAATAACACTTTCTTAGAATTAAGATAATAAGGTCCTTCTTTCAAGAACATCCATTTAAACAATAATCAAATAAAGCAAAATAACACAATTTAATCCTAATATTGAATATTCAGCTGATATATGAAAATGTTTTACATTGTATACTTCTCAATGTAATTTAAGCCACTTTGTTTTAATATTTATTATGTTTATTCATTCATTTTTTTAGTGCTATAGGCAATTGTACTTACCAGGGTTTTAATGTGAGGCCTGTGTTGCTCCAGTACATACCACTGTAGAAAAGGCTTTACAGAGGGAGAGGAAGAAATATATTTAGAATTGTATGATTTATGATAGTATATAGTTAAATGGTAACTGTCATCAGAAGCTCTTTCAAGTCTCTCCGAGTTTCAGTAGCTGTAGGTAAGAAGGGTGATGGCAAGAGAAGAAAATAAAATTCAGTCTCCTACAGAGTAATTTCCCCTCCACTTAGATTCCTTCTAAGCTAAACAATTAAGCCTAATATTGATAGACAATACTTAGAGGTATGTTTGTGTGACTGTTATTTTTCCTCATAAAGTATAAGGACAGGATCCATAATTAGTCTCTGTGGTAATATCAGCAAAGATATTGGAACTGAGCTCCGAGAAGAATCCTCTCTCTACAGTTCCTCTGCAATCAGGGTTGCAAGGCTCAGCACACTGGCGATAGGTGTGTGTTAGGGGCCGGATGAGGAGCTGGGTAGAAGGGAAGTGACAAATGGACAGGCAAAAAGAAAACCCCCATGACCTGAACTGAAGGACAGAAGTGTGAATTGTGGTGAAAGTAGATGTGGAGACAGACGAGGAAGACAGGCGTCCTCAGAGCACGTGCAGGTAAGCGGGGATGGGATTTGCTTTAGCCAAGCATCAAGTAGTTGCTTCTCTTGACACCCTGCCCTGACCTACTCAGGGCAATAGAAAAATTAGGTTTTGGATGCTTACTGTCTTCAGAGATAGAGTCTGGATCTGGACTTTACCGGAACAGTAGCTAACAAGCCCACACATGGCCCTAGAAGTCTGCAGTTCTGAAAATAACCTGTCTACAGTATGATATATTGGCTCTTCCTTTGTGGAATTCAGACATAACTCTATAGTGCTTATTGTCATTAATTAGCTTAAATAGTTCAGTAAGCATCAGATCTGATGCCAGATAGGTTTGTGTTTAAATATCTACTCTCACACCTAATAACTGTGTGACCTTGGGCAATTTTTTTAACCTTTCTAAGACTTAGTTTCATGATATGTGAAATCAGGATAATAATTTCTGTGCCGGTTAATATATTGCCTGGCACTTAAAAGCACTCAGCACTTTTTATATGACCTTTTTTTTCTTATAATCATTTATTATGTTAAAGGGAAAGGATTAAAGGAAATCGAGATCTTAGTTCATATATAGAAATGTGCATGTAAAGAATATTCATATAATGGGGCCAAATCAAACCACACTGAAACATTTTACACAAAGCCCTTTTACTATTCTCAAACATTCTGCAAACTCTTAATGAAGTCTCAAATGTTATTTCATTTATATCTACCTGGAATGCTTAAAATTTCAAATGAAAGAACAGCCAATGATGATTTAATAGCCAATTTACTTCTTATAAATTTCTACTCTTCCTTTAACTACTTGAATGCTCTTTTTTAATGATGTCCTAATTCTTGCTACCCTACAAGCCCTGATCTACCTTAACTTATTCTGGGAAATGACAGTCAATCTGAGAAGGAAAACGCTATAAGTTAATAAGCAGAATTTTAAAATGACCCTCAAGAGCAGCAGATGAATTGCTAATTAGAATTATCACTGTTGCCTCAATAATACTTTTCTAAGGTCTGAATTATGTCAGGACATTAAAAGTAGAAAGTTCATTAATGTTTTTAATGCATATCTATTATTTATAAAGCAAGTCTGAGATGGGAGTACAGATGTGAGTATATTATCTGCTTCTCACTTCCTGTCCTCTGAGTTTCTTATTCTTCCCTTCTGGCAGGAGCAGTAGAATGAAACTGGGCTCTTGCAGTCAATTAGGTCTTGGTTCAAGACCCAAGAAAAGCACTTAACATTTATAGGACCTTGAACACGTGGTTTAATCCTTCCGAACTTCATTTTCTTTATTTGTAAAAATCTGGGATGACAACAAGACCAGAAGTGTATTATATGAGGGTAAAACATTATTAATATGCAGCTTTAGTGTTTAATGGTAGATTTTCTGCCCCTGACAAGGATCTTGTGCTTCCTAATCTTAATCATGGGCTTTTCTTTTCATATTGAGACAATGCTAGTGACACACCAGTTAAAGAGGTGTGAGCTCATGCTGATGACAAGTGTGCGTTGAATTAGAACAAAGTCTGTATCTCATCCAGTCCCTCTTGTGTGCATCCTTGAGTAGAGTAGCTGCGGATATGGGTTGGGAGCATAGAAGATCCTATTAGCTGAATAACATCACTAACACATTCATGATTTTATCTTCATTAGCCATAGGATTCAAGCAATTGAAAAACTATTGACTTTGTAAAAACACATGTGCATGGCCTGGGCTCAGTGGCTCATGCTTGTAACCCCAGAGCTTTGGGAGGCCAAGGTGGGCAGATCACTTAAGGTCAGGAGTTCAAGACCAACATGGCGAAACCCTGTCTCTACGAAAAATACTAAAATTACCTGGGCATAGTGACACGTGCCTATAATCCTAGTTACTGGGGAGGCTGAGTCGGGAGAATCACTTGAACCTGGGAGGTGGAGGTTGCAGTGAGCCAAGATTATGCCATTGCACTTCAGCCTGGGCAATGGAATGAGACTCCCTCTCAAAGCAAAAGAACAAACAAACTCCCAATGAACAATGGCACATGTGCAGGCTCTTGTGTAGAAAGATTCCTTTTTTATTTCTTTGTGACACTAGTTTTAAAAAATAAGACAAAATAATAAGCTTTAGTACGATATTGGCTGTGGGTTTGTCATAAACAGCTTTTATTATTTTGTTGTAAGTTCCATCAGTGCCTAGTTTATTGAGTGTTTCTACCATGAAGGGCTGTTGAATTTTGTTGAAGGCCTTCTCTGCATCTATTGAGGTAATCATGTGGATTTTGTCTTGGTTCTGTTTATGCAGTAGATTACATTTATAGAATTGTGTATTTTGAACCAGCGTTGCATCCCCGGGATGAAGCCCACTTGATCATGACGAATAAGCTTTTTGATGTATTGTTGCATTCAATTTGCTAGTATTTTATTGAAGATTTTTGGGTTGATTTTCTTCATGGATATTGGCCTGAAGTTTTCTTTTTTAGTTGAGTCTCTGCCAGCTTTTGGTATCAGGATGATGTTGGTCTCAGAAACTGAGTTGGGGAGGATTCCCTCTTTTTGTATTGTTTGGAACAGTTTCAGAAGGAATGGTACCAGCTCCTCTTTATACATCTGGTAGAATTCGGCTGCAAACCCATCTGGACCTGGACTTTTTTTGATTGGTAGCCTATTAATTGCTGCCTCAACTTCAGCCCTTGTTATGGGTCTCCAGTGTTTCAACTTCTTCCTGGTTTAGTCTTGGGAGAGTGCAAGTGTCCAGGAATTTATCTATTTCTTCCAGATTTACTGGTTTGTGTGCATAGAGTTGTTTGTAGTAATCTCTGACGGTGGTTTGTATTTCTGTGGAATTGGTGGTGCTATCCCCTTCAAAGTGCTAATATCAAGAATCTACAAAAACTAAAACATATTTACAAAAAAAAAAAAGCAAACAAACCCATTCTAAAGTGGGCAAAGGATATGAACAGATACTTCTCAAAAGATGACATATATGAGGCCAGCAAACATATGAAAAAAATGCTCCTCATCACTGGTCATTATAGAAATGCAAATCACATTGAGATATCATCTCACACCAGTTAGAATGGTGATCATTAGAAAATCTGGAGACAGATGCTGGAGATGATGTGGTGAAATAGGAACACTTTTACACTGTTGGTGGGAGTGCAAACTAGTTTGACCATTGTAGAAGACAGTGTGGCGATTCCTCAAGGAACCAGCAATAGAAATTCCATGTGACCCAGCAATCCTATTACTGGGTATATACCCAAAGGATTATACATTATTCTATTATAAAGATGCATGCACATGTATTTTCATCAAGGCACTGTTTACAATAGCAAAGACCTGGAACCAACCCAAATGCCCATCAATGATGGACTGGACAAAGAAAATGTGGCACATATGCACCATGGAATACTATGCAGCCATAAAAAATGATGAGTTTGTATCCTTTGTAGGGACTTGGATGAATCTGGAAACCATCATTCTCAGCAAACTGACATGAGAACAGAAAATCAAACACCGCATGTTCTCATTCATGTGTTGAACAATGAGAACATGTCGACACAGGGAGTGGAGCATTGCACACTGGAGTCAGTGAGGGGATGTTATGGGAGGGACAGCTGGGGGTGAGGAGGGATAATGTGGGGAGAAATGCCAAATATAGATGATGGGGAAATAGAGGCAGCAAACCACCTTGCCATGTATGTACCTATGCAACAAGTCCGCATGATCTGCACATGTACCCCAGAACCTAAAGTACAATAAAAAATTTTTAAATAAAATAATAAGCTTTAAGTTTTTGAGTTATCAAAGGTTAGTTATCTTTAATATATTCACTAATAAAAGTTGATATTATTATATCAGTCAAAGTTAGTGAAGGAATTGACCACGTTTTATTGTATCAAACTTCTAGAAAGGAGTATTAGGACATTTTTCTGATGTGTGGTGTAATATGAATACTTTTAGTAGCAAATAGCTAAGAATATGAAAATTTTAGGCTGGGTGCAGTGGCTCACTCCTGTAATCTTAGCAATTTGGGAGGCTGAGGTGGGAGGATCACCTGAGGTCAGGAGTTCTAGGCCATCCTGGTCAACATGATGAAACCTGGTCTCTACTAAAAATACAAAAATTAACCAGGCATGGTGGCTCGCCCCTGCAATTCCAGTTACCCTGGAGGCTGAGGCAGGAAGATCACTTGAAGCTGGGAGGCAGAGGTGGCAGTGAGCCAAGGTCATGCCTTACACTCCAGTCTGGGCTACAGAACAAGACTCAGTCTCAAAAGAAAAAGGAAGAACAAAGGAAGGAAAAGAAAATTTGATAATTTTTTTCATCTAAATATAACAGTCAAAAGTAATTTTCAGTCTTTTGAAAATAGTTAAATGATGCTTTAAAATATATATATATATATATATATATATATATATATATATATATATATATAAATAAAAAGAGCCCTAAGGGATAACATCTATCAATCAGAGAAAGTTAAAATAATACAAGCTTGAATATGGCTGACTTAATCAAAACTAATTAACATTGTTATTGTGTAACTAATGGCTTGAAAATGGCAATGTCATGAGCCATCAATTACAGATTAGTGCAAAAAGGAGTAGGTGTTATAGACTAGAATGTCACTATAAGCCTCAGGATGTTTTGACTTTTTTTTAAATATATTTATCTGAAGTATCTTTATCGGATTGTAACATGGTATTACAGTTGATGTAAAATAATAAACATCATATCACTAATTAATTGTTTGTCATTAAAGAGCTGTTTACAGGGTGTTACAGGGATTAGGGTGTTTTTATGAAGTGATATTTTTTCTGGACTTTAAGTAGTTCAATTACCACATGTTATTTAAGGAAGTCTAGAATAAAATCGGAGGTTTTAAACACAAAGGATATTTATTTCACCATTATTTTCCTCCCTTGTATGGAGTTAATAGGCATTTTATTTTATTTTTTATATTCTGGGAGGAGTTTTATTTATATTTTCTGAAATGATAGTTGATTCGGCCCTGTTATAATGAAGCTTTCATGAGGCTCTTCACAATTCTGAAAATTGTTTTCTTCTCAACTTTGTTCCTTATGCCTCCTACACTGAATTAAAAAAAAAAAAAATCTTTGCTTCTCTAAAATAGCAGTTTCTTCTGTGACTTCACTTGACTCTTCCCTATACTATACTACCCCTTTATTTAAAATATTTAATGCTTCACCATACATAAAGGTTTTCTTTTCTTTTTTTCTCAATAAATCATAAATTTGTCAAGAATTGTGCTACTATTTTATTCAGCTATTAATTCTCTCAACATTTTATATATAATTATATGAGATATATATCAAAAAATACCCATGAAAGCACACAAAATATTAATTAAAATTGATATGATAAAATATCATGTTATTTTTGAATTTTTAATAAGTTAAAAATGAGTATCTTCAATCTAACCATGTTTATTAGCCTATTTTCAACCTGCTGACAAAGATGTACCTGAGACTGGGTAATGTATAAAGGAAAGAGGTTTAATGGACTCATCGTTCCACATAATAGGGGAAGACTCACAGTCATGGCAGAAAGCGAAAGGCACAACTAACCTGGCAGCAGGTAAAGAGAGCGCTTGTGCAAGGGAACTCCCCTTTGTAAAACCATAAGATCTCGTGAGTCTTATTCACTGTCACGAGAACAGCATGGGAAAGATTGATTCCCGTGGTTCAATTACCACCCACTGGATCTCTCCCACAACGTGGGAAGTGTGGCAGCTACAATTCAAGATGAGATTTGGTTGAAGACACAGCCAAACCTGTGGATTTTTATGAAAACGTTAAAGAGTTTTAATGTTGTCCATTGTTTTAAACGAATGAAAATTACCTCATTCTGCTCTAGTAGATATGTACAAATTTCTAGTTAAGAATGTTCTGTTGGCCAAGCATCGTGCTCATGCCTGTAATCGAAGCCCTTCGGGAGGCGTGGGATGATCAGTTGAGCCCAGAAGTTCAAGACCAACCTGGGCAACATGGTGAAACCCTGTCTCTACAAAAATATAGCAGGGCTTTGGGCGTGCGTGCGTGCCTATAGTCCCAGCTACCTAGAAGGCTGAGGTGAGAAGATAACCTGGGCCTGGGAGGTCTAGGATGCAAGGAACTGCGATCACACCACTGAACACCAGCCTGGCCACAGAGTGAGACCTTGCCTCAAAAACAAACAAAAACCTGTCCTTTAAAATCTAGAGTTCATTAGACTCTGTCAGAGTAATAGACTTTCATATGTGGCAGGTCATTTTTTCTAATAATGTTGTGTTCTATTGCCTTACATTTTAAACTTCAATGTCATTCTTTTGAGGGGTTAATTCGTTTACTTACGCTGTATGCGTTTGTGCTGAGAGGTTTCCTAGGGCAGGCACATAGATGTGTATACAAGATAGATGCCATTTGTCAATTTTGGCTTTTGTTGCCATTGCCTTGGTGTTTTTGTCATGAAGTCTTTGCCTGTGCCTATGTCCTGCATAATATTGCCTAGGTTTTCTTCTAGCGTTTTTATGGTGTTAGGTCTTATGTTTAAGTCTTTAATCCGTCTTGAGTTAATTTTTGTATAAAGTGTAAGGAATGGTTCTAGTTTCAGTTTCCTGCATATGACTACCCGGTTTTCGCAACAGCATTTATTAAATAGGGAATCTTTCCCTATTGCTTGATTTTGTCAGATTTGTCAAAGATCAGATGGTTTTAGATGTGTGGAATTATTTCTGAGGCCTCTGTTCTGTTCTGTTTTTTTTATATCTCGGTTTGGTACCATTTCCATGCTGTTTTGGTAACTGTAGCCTTGTAGTATAGTGTGAAGTCAGGTGGCATGATGCCTCCAGCTTTGTTAATTTTGCTTAGGATTGTCTGAGCTCTACGGGCACTTTTTGGGTTCCGTATGAAATTTAAAGTAGTTTTTCTTCTAATTCTGTGAAGAAAGTCAATAGTAGCTTGATGGGGATAGCATTGAATTTATAAATCACTTTGGCAGTATGGCCATTTTCACAATATTGATTCTTCCTATCCATGAGCATGGAATATTTTTCCATTTGTTGGTGTCCTCTCGTGTCCTTGAGCAGTGGTTTGTAATTGTCCTTGAAGAGGTCCTTCACATCCCTTGTGAGTTGTAGTACTAGGTATTTTATTCTCTTGGTAGCAATTGTGAATGGGGGTTTTCTCATGATTTTGTCCTCTGATTGTTTGTTATTGGTGTATAGGAATGCTTGTGATTTTACACATTGATTTTGTATCCTGAGAATTTGCTAAAAAGAAACTATCATCAGAGTGAATAGGCAACCTACAGAATGGGAGAAAGTTTTTTGCAATCTATCCATCTGACAAAGGGCTAATAACCTACAAGGAACTTAAACAAATTTACAAGAATAAAACAGACAATGCTATCAAAGTGGGCCAAAGGATATGAACAGACATTTCTCAAAAGAAGACATTTATGCAGCCAACAAACATATATATAAAGAAAAGCTCATCATCACTGGTCATTAGAAAAATGCAGATCAAAACCACATTGAGATACCATCTCACACCAGTTAGGATGGTGATCCTTATAAAGTCAGGAAACAACAGGTGCTGGAGAGGATGTGGAGAAACAGGAAAGTTTTTACACTGTTGGTGGGAGTGCAAATTAGTTCAACCATTGTGGAAGACAGTGTGGCGATTCCTCAAGGATCTTGAAATAGAAATACCATCTGACCCAGCAATCTCATTATTGGGTATATACACAAAGGATTATAAATCATTCTGTTATAAAGACACATGCACATGTAGGTTCACTGCAGCACTGTTCACAATAGCAAAGACTTGGAACCAACCCAAATGTCCATCAATGATAGACTGGATAAAGAAAATGTGGCACATACACACCATGGAATAGTATGCAGCCTTAAAAAAGAATGAATTCATATCCTTTGCCCGGACATGGATGAAGTTGGAAACCATCATTTTTAGCAAACTAACACAGGATTAGAGAAACGAAGTGGGAGTTGAACAATGAAAATCCACGGACACAGGGAAGGAAAACATCACACACCAGGGCCTGTCAGGGGATGGGAGGCTGAGGAGGGAGAGCATTAGGAAAAATACCTAATGTAGATGATGGGTTGATGGGTGCAGCAAACCACCATGTGATACCTATATAATAAACCTGTAAGTCTTCACATGTATCTCAGAACTTAAAGTACAAAAAAAAAAAAAATAGATTGCCCTACATCTCCAGAAATCTCAGCTGGGCACATTCACTTGACAAATCTTCACTGTAATAAATGCAATTCTAGTGAAACACACTGTGAAGTACATTCAAGAGTGAGCTTTCCAGGAAGGAGCATAAACCCCTGGAAAAGTCATCACCTAGAATCCAGAGATACTTTGAAATGCAAATGGTCCACTTGAGACAAGGGGGCACCTGTTGTTCTGCCTTGATTATGTCTTCAGGCCTCAATTTTAAGTAAATGAGAGAACAGAAGGAAAGTGTTCTTTTGATGAGCTCTGCCCTAAGGGTAATAAAGACAGAGGGAGAATTGCTAGGTGGTATCCATCCCTAATTCTTTCCTGGCCATCAGTAATTACAAACCACTCACTGTCATTTTGAGACGTGTGCAAAGAACAACGTTGGTTCTATGCTGCCGGTTTTTCCGTTAATAGTTAGCAGTGAAACTGAAAAGTTAAACGAGAATTTACTTGCTCTCTTGCTATCTGTGAGAAAAAACCGGAAAGGAAAAACCCAACAAGAAATTATCACATATTCCTCTAGGAAATGTGTCTCCAGGGTAACAAAGCCTCAAAGAAGGGTAGATAGTGACAGTCACCAAGAGGCAGGAGGAGAGTGGTCTGCAAAGGATAAAGAGATGGGAGAATATGATGAGGCTTGGAGCTGAGAATAGGCACTCATGCTTGGCAAAGAATGTGATTGTGAAATGCTAACTCAAATACGTCCTAAGAGATGCAAAGGACAATAGGGACATCAATAAGTAATTTAGATATATTTCGTGTTATTTGTTATTCAATACTGTTCATCAGTAATATTACCTATCTTTGGACAGTTTTCGCATTTCCCTAACTACAGTAGTCATTTACCTCTCTTCTTAAGCTGACCATTCAATCATATTTTTATTATTTCTACATTCTAACAATTTTAAAATATAATTAAAGTTATTGGCATGAACAAATTTAGTTTTATTATTCCCACTCTAAAATATATTCACATCTTCATTTATCTCCAATTTATCTTCTCTGTCTTATCGCATTCACAGATGAGGTGCTTCTTCTCTCCATCTGTCAAGTCCAGTCTTTGCAGTTTTACGTTTGATCTCATCTCTTTTTGTTTTTGTCATCGGCTACACTACTCCATCAATATCTCCTCTATTTCATTTATATTTGACCTCTAACTCCTTCAGTCATCTCTGTCATCCTGTTTGTAAAGAAATTTCTACTGTCTTTTATTCCTATGCTTCTCCTCAAATAAAAAGCCTTTTTTTAAACCATACATACCCTAATTATATTCACTATTTCTAATCTCTCAGTTTTAACTGATTCACCAACACGTTGCAGTTTGTTTTCATTTTCATCCTCAAGACTCTAATTAAACATCGAACGTGAGGTTCATCAGTGACTCAATATTGGCAAATCCAGTGAGAACATCCACTCAACTCACTGGACCTCCTTATTGGATACTGTACACCAGGCACAACTGTCTAGAACTCATTACTCTCTGGCATTCTGTTACACTATTTACCTAATTTTCATCTGTGGGCTATTACTCTCTTTATCACTTTAGTGTTAGGATTGCCCCAGTTCTTTCTCAAATCCATACTCTGTCTTTGCTTTCATATCTGTTCTCAAGGTTTATGGATGAACCATGATTGCCTTTGGTGATTCTCGAATCTACATGTTTAATCTGTACAAAGTTATAGACTTTCATATTCATATATATGTATATGTTTACTTATTTATTTGTAGCTAAACATACCCACTTGAAGTTTTTGCAGCCACCTCAAACAAAATTTCACTTCTTTTCTTCAAACCTTGCCAAATTCCATTTCCCCAAGAGTATCATCAAGACACTCAAGGAAATAACTTAAAAGTCATGGAAAAACATTATCTACCTTCATTGTCTGGCTCTTATTCGTTGTCTACTCAAAATTTAGCCCTTTTGGGAAATTATTACTCTCAGAAAAGCTTCCATTAAAACTTCAATTAAGCTAAGTGTTCACCTCTGTCCTTCTCATGGGTGTCTAACATTGCATATGACACTATAATAGAGCACCTTTTAAGGTGTTTACCTACCTAATGAGGGCACTTTCCATGAAAAATACATGTTATCTCATAGCATTTTATGTTCCATTGAACTTAACTAATATTCTCATGCTTTTTTTCCTTTCTCCCCATGCTTTTATTTTCCCATACCTTTTTTTCCTTTTTTCCTAGAAAAATAAAAATAAAAAGTTTCTAGTTAATTGACATTGGATTTTTGAGCCCAATTTATTTCTTTGTCAATAACTGCATAGTGACATCACTACTTAAGAAATAATAACTTTATTGTTTAAAAGGCAAAGCAAGGAGGTTTCTTGTCATTATTTACTACGCACTGCTTTTCTGACTCAGGAGATTTCCTCATTTCAAATGGTAGTCATAAAATGTAGGTGTAAAACTTAGGATTTTATTGTAACTTTATTTTGCTGTAGGCTGTCATATCCCTTTCTTGTGTGGATCTTAAAAGTTCAAATACAGTGACCCCGAAGAGGGGCACTGTTCTGATTCTAATTGCCTCAAAATTGATGTGATTATTTTCTGAAGAAATCTGGTGAATTTTGATAAACCAAAAAGTCATCAAAGTAATTAGTAAAAGTAATTTAAGTATTTTCACACTTATTTAAGTAGATGATTTCCTTTCCCTAGGAAGGACATAACTGAAACAAGAAAAATTAAGTATTACAAACGATCTTCAGCAGTTTATTGATATCAGGAGACAAATTGTTTAACTAAACATGTTTATACACACACACACACACACACACACACACACACACATCCATACATATTTAAATCTGTCTCTCTATGCTTTATTTTATTCCACAGATACTCAGTATTCTTATAAAGTTATTCAAAATTACACATGATTATTGTTTGGACATTATATTAAATAGTTGGTTTCAAGCAAAAATTGCACAAAACAAATTTTAATAGAAAAGAAATACTTTATTCAAGGCTATTGCAAAATAGGGGAAAGAAGCCCTATCTATGTCTGAAGTGAACTCTGGAAACAAATGTTGGGCTGGGATGAGCTGCATAAGTACTGCTGCGATTAGTGGGGAGACTGATCAACCGGCTGAGCACAGTGAGTTACATCCTGTTCACAAAAGCTTTTCTTTGTAATTAGGTCATCTGTATTTGCTAATTGGGGCCCGTCTAAGTTAGATATCTCCTTTCCCATAAGGACTGGGAAGACAGGGGCACAATCTTCCTTGATAATTGCCTTTCAAAGAATGGCTTCCAAGTACTTAAGAAGAACATTTATTTATTGTAAAATTGTCAGTAGGCTTAAAAAAAGTATTACACATACAGATATTCCTTGACTTGGAGTTAGTTCGAATAAACCCACCATAAATTGAAAATACTGCAAGTGGATGAGGTGCCATAGCTCTTGTCTGTAATCGCAGCGTTCTGTGAGTCCAATGCAGGCAGAAGTTCAGGATCAGCCTAGACAACATGGTGAGACTCCATTTCCACCAAAAAAAAAAAAAAACACTTTTTTTGATTAGCTATGCACAGGCGTGCATGCCTGTAGTCCCAGCTACCAGCTACTTCTGAGGCTGAGGCTGGGGGATTCCTTGAGCCCAGGAACTGGGGGCTGTAATGAGCTATGATCACCACTGCACTCCCGCCTAGTTAACAGTGCTAGATACTGTATCTCGAAAAACAAACAAACAAAACATAACAAGCACAAGTAAACAAAGAAAAAAGTACAAGTGAAAAATGCATTCAAGCATTTAATAGCACCTTAGCTAAGAAGCATTATAGCCTAGCTTACCTAAAATGTGCTCAGAATAATTATATTATCACATTAGCCTACACTTGAGCAACACCATCTAACACAAAGCCTATTTCATAATAGGGTGTTGAATATCTCATGTAATGTATTAAACACTGCACTGAAGCTGAGAACGAGAATGGGTGCATGGGTACTCCAAGTACAGTTTCCACTGAATACATAGCATACCATAATAAAATTAAAAATTGTTAAGTTGAACCATTGTTAATTAGGGCCATCTGTATCACAAAGGAGCAGAGACTTTGCAATGACGTGTTTTCTAAATAAAATGCTCTAAGAAAAGGGAGATCAGAGCCAAAAGTCAGGAAGAAGCTTGTCTAAAATGTAATCAGTAGAGAGAAACATTAAGTCCGTCTTAGTCAATGAGCTTATCAAGAATGTCCAGATTCGCTAGGCACATGTTAAGCAGAGGATACGACTGGGTTTTACTTTGTTACCAAAGCCTCTCAGGTGTAACCTACCTCAGGACATCGTTTAGGAGGATAACAGGACAAACCAAAGTGTATTCATAAAGAAGGGGAAGCCAACTACCTGAGCATGCAGAGTTTCAGAAAAAATTCATGTAAGTGACACACAGTAACAGATACGACAATGTAAAAAGAAAACAAATTGTGGGAATGAAGGGAGAAATTGATGAGCTTACATTTGTTTTTTCTTTCTTTCTTTTTTTTTTTTTTTTTTGAGACATGATCTCAGTCTGTTACCCAGGCAGCCTTGAAGGATCACCTGCAGCTCAGGTGATCCTTCCACCTCAGCCTCCTGGGTGGCCGGGACTATAGGTGTACACCACCACACCTGGCTAATTTCTTGTATATGTGTGTGTGTGTGTGTGTGTATATATATATATATATATATATATTTTTTTTTTTTTTTGAGACAGGGTTTGCCATGTTGCCAAGGCTGGTCTGGAAATCCTGAGCTCAAGGCATCCACCAGCCCTGGCCTCCCCTCACAGTGCTAGGAAACACCATGCCCGGCCTACTTTCGGGGATTCTTCAGTTGCCTAACTTAGACAATTTCTTTCGTGGTTTTGTGGCAGGTCTACTGTCTGATAATATTTCATAACTGCAGACATGAGATTTAAAATGAATGAAGGAACATTGCATTGGAGATAGAAAACTTCAGCATTTAACAAAAAAATGGTTGGTACTTTTAAATTCCTAAAAAGACAGTTTCTCTAAAAGTGTTAAAATGTTGAAGAGAAAGATACCATAGAAAAGTAAAATGACCAGTTTGGGGCTAATATTCTTGTTCTTAAACTTTAGTTTATCTTGGTGAGCTATTAGATCACTCATATTCAATTACATAATCTCTCGAGACAAAAATATTTTTAAACACTTTAAATTTTTAGTATAGAACACTGTAATAAATTCATGAGAGGTTGAAAAGCTGATATTTAAAATTAATTCCACACATGGCTTCTATTTATTTAGGTACATCCTTTCTTTTGTTATTAATTTGTATTTGACTTTTTTTTTTTTTGACACGGAGTTTCACTCTTGTTACCCAGGCTGGAGTGCAATGGCATGATCTCCGCTCACCGCAACCTCTGCCTCCTGGGTTCAAGCAATTCTCTGCCTCAGCCTCCCGAGTAGCTGCGACTACTAGCGCGCACCACCATGCCCAGCTAATTTTTGTATTTTTAGTAGAGACGGTGTTTCACTTTGTTGACCAGGATGGTCTTGATCTCTTGACCTCCTGATCCACCTGCCTCAGCCTCCCAAAGTGCTGGGATTATAGGTGTGAGCCACCGCGCCCGGCCGTATTTGACTTTCTTATAGGAGTAAAAGAGTATATAATAAGTATTATATGTAGAGATGAAATATTTCTTTTATTTAAAGTGAGAAGAAAGTCAGTGAATTATTTTTGTTTTTGAAACAGAGTTATTTCATAATGATTTTGGGGCTTTGTGTTAGCCTGTTGTCACATTGCTATGAGACTGTGTAATTTATGAGTCTCAGAGCAATGTGACAACAGGCTAATACAAAGACAGAGTTTTAGTGGACTTATAGGTCCACGGGCTTTACAGAAGTGTGGTTGGGGAGGCCTGAGGAAACTTAAAATCATGGCTAGGGGGAGACAGGGAAGCAGGCACCTCTTCACATGGTGGAGTGCCTCATTTCTGTAAACAAAGCCCAGAACACAAAATGAGTAGACTGATAGCATATTTACTTATAATTTAATTAAATGTATGTTTCTTGTTTGTTAATATTTTTGTGTGGGAGAATCATATTGCTGTCAGTCACTCTGCTAATTTCTTTTTTCTAGTGTAAAGGAAAAGTACCTGGATCAAAAGTTTAAAAACTAATTTCATTATGCAAATAGGTGTATGACAAGTGCATGCATTGCCTGTTATTTGGATAGCAAGTAACTGTTGAGAATATTATGATTTCATTATGCTATACATAGGGAGATTCAGAGAACATTATTTTTAAGGACAGTTTTTAGTACATCCATTATGACCTCAAATTATATAAATTGCTAGCATCTTACTATTTAAAACAAACATATCACTATTGGCATTGAGCATGATAAATCAGTTTTTGAAGTGTGATTTAAAAAGAGAAAACCAGGTTTTATGCTTATGTGCACAAAACGTATCTACCAAAATATATTTATACTTATTAAGCTTCCTTTGTATAATGATGTGCTTCAGTGGAATAGACCTGTTGGCTGACTTTTAGAAAACAGAAACAAAGTCATTTTTGTTACAGTTGTCTTTCTGACATGTGAATTAGAAAACTACATGTTTTCAATAAAACCTCTTGTAAAGATAATGGAGTTCTTGAAATGTAGGCTTTTGTAAAAGCCAATAGGCCAAAATTTCGACCCCATTTGAAGAACAATGTGTAATTGGCTTTGCATGTTTCTGACAAGAACTCAGCCTGGCGAGAAGGGGACTTCCGGGTCTGATTAGTTTTTTAAAGGCCTGAATTCCATATGAATTTAATAATTGATGTATGCTTCTACCTGGAGAAAATCAAACAATGATTCTTCCTTTTAAAATTTATTAGGTTTGATATTGCCACACCATGGCTTCTATTTTCCTCTTCAAATTGGACATTGTGATGAGTTTTATGCTTACTTTTAAGTTAGGGCAGGTATCATCCTGGCCTCTGTATACCTTTAAGGCCTTTATATACCTTTAAGAACAATCAATCCTTGAAGGTATATAAGGTGATACATGTCTCAAGGGGCTTCCCTATCTTTCACACATAATCTGATTTTAGAGTTTTATTCAATGCTGATGTATTGATCAGAACTGCCCTTGATCTTTTAGACACTTTGCAATAAATGTGGTCAAATACAATCTATATTTGCCCCATACAATACAGTTTCTGATAGCTGCATGTGACTACTTAAATGTGTATTTAATTAAATAAAATTAAACAGATATCAAAATTCAGTCCCTCAGTAGTACTAGCCTCATTTCAAGTCCTCAATAAGTACATGTGGCTAGTGGTTACAGTGGTATAAGAGATACAGAACATTTCCATTATTATATAAAGTTTACTGAATGGTGCTTATATGTTTTTATTGAGGAATAATGCAACTAATTTTTAGATTAAAAATCTCCCAAAGTTCTCCACAACTCTATTAAACAACAAAGCTGAGGCTAACTTCCAGATCTTTTGGTTACAGGCCCAAGAGCATGGGCCACTTATAATGCCCAATTTTATATTTAATGGGTTACCTTTACTGACCCTGCAATATAGGAAAAAGGTGGTGGCCATATTCATCTATATGAAGAAGCAAATTATTAGAATCCCAGAAGTTATATTTAAATCTTGGTTTAAAAATGTATATGTATCTAGATTCTTTGATGTGACCTTAATATTTAATGAAGCTTCTTAAAATATCTGTATAGCTTAATATTTCTAACAATCCTCGCAGTGAGAGATAGTAGAGGATTTAGAGAGTATGTGTTTATTTGTGATGCAAAGGTCTTAGGATAGTATGAAAAGCCTCCTGACAGGTCAGAGGGTAGATGGCATTTTGAAGATATCTCATTTACATCTCACAAATATATACTGTACCATTGAACTCGTCTTTCAACTTTGTTGTGAATCAGATTTGGGGTTAGAACCCAAAAGGTTTTAAGATCTAAGGGACAGCTTAATAAACATGTTAAGGCTAAATTATGAGAGTGCATTAGAAACAAGTTCTTATTGCTGTAAGAAATAAAAGCAGAATTTTTAGAGAACATTTTATCCTGCGTCTTTTAAAAAATTCATTTGCTGTGTGGAAGAAATTACATATAGTTCATCTTCTAGGCAATTCCTTCCAAAAACAATTATGTATTTGTCCAGCAGACATATCAGGTACTGAGAGTTAAAAATAGATGTACCTACCAGCACATGTGGTATTGTTCATTTTCAAGGAACTCCAGTTCAAATTATGTTTTCTTTCTTGGGGTGTGTGTTCATTTTCTCACTGACATATGAATGAAGGTATGTGTATCTTCAAATGATGTGCATTGCAGTGGTGGCACTGAGACCTGGCCTGTAGCCAGGACACCACATCAGTACTTGGGCCCAAGGAAATTTAAGTTAAAGTAGCTCAACGGGGCATCTGGGAAATAGGGCTTTTCATCGTTACTTTTATTTATTTTTTTCTAAAATTTGTGGTCATTTTCAGTAAAGCCAAACTAAAAGAATAAACCATGAGTCTTCCTTAAACAACAACGTTTAAACCGTGATAGGGTTTCCATTTAATGTAGATTGTTTGCCTCTTGACTACCTAATGTTTGTATTTCTTTTTATGTATTTTGACACTATTTTCTTTGTTTAGGCAACTGTGTGTTTAAGAAATGATGGCCACAATCACCTTAATTTTCTCTTTCTTTCCTTTAATTGACTCAAGTTATAAAAATATTCTGAAATGTTTGTGTCACATTAGAGTAGTAGTTTGATTCCTGTTGAACCTACATTAAAAATCACTTATTTCATCTTCTGCTGTTTACTTCATGTGACCTCTTCATACAAGTGGTTCTTAAGTAGCATGCACATTCTTATCAGCTGAGGAGTTTTTGGAAAAAATAAATGCTGGTGCTAGGATATTCTCCCAGATCAATTAATAATTCTCTCCACCAGATATGCCAAGGTATTTTTATTTTACCGCTCTTCGCTGTTTTCCTTGAACTTGCTGTGATTCCACACTTGACATAATTTGGCTACAACACTGAAAGCAATGTGCTTGTTAAAAAGCTAGTATGTATACATATAAACCCATGTCTGTACAATATCACATGAGCTGTGACTCATAGCTGGGAGAAAACACATAACAAATCTTTATTCTTTACTAAGATGTTTATGGGAAATATTTTGTCGATGCCTTCCAATCCTTTAATCCCCTCACTATGTGATAGACCGGAACCATGTCTCATGTCTCAGAATGTACCCAGGTGTGGTTTGAATGGGAAAGAAATGAGAGTTGATATCCCAGTTTAAGTTAGCCATTAAGAAATAGCTTTACATTTAATTCACCCATTCTCATCTAAAGATTACACATATCAAATAGAGAGCAGACTTAGCCAAAGACTTGCTCAGTTGAGACTGGTGTTTACAGTGATTTTATAAGTATAAACAACTGTGTTTAGTGCAAGGTGCAAGATTGTTTGTTGAATCAAACCAAACTTTAGGTTCTAGAAGAAAATGTTGATGCCTTTTTTTCTAACCAAAACCCAGTATATTTAAAATATAAAGTGCTAAATGACATTATTTTATCCATAGTTTTCCTTAGCCTTACAATTGTTGAAAAAATATCTCATTGTCACAAAGATGAATTGCCTAGGCCCAGGAAAATGTGCAAATAATAGAACCAATGAAGTCTTCAACCAGTCTTCTTAGCAGAATGCCTGAAGTTTCTAATTAAGGTCAGTCCTTAAGTAACATGTAAATATATTCAATCTAATATTGATGAAGCAAGATACAGCACAGTGATTTATTATGCATTACTTCTACAAAGTTTTCAAGTTAAAGAGAGTAAGTATCCCTGTATCAAATAATTGGTCATATGGAGTATGTGAATGAAAATAACCTATTTTCGTCTTAGTAACACAGGGTGTTTTAAATTAATTATAGTTTCTTAAAAATCCATTGTTTTTTAAGTAGACGTTTATCTCATTTTCTTATTAAACTTAAGTTACTGAGAGAAAGTAGAAATTGTTAACCAATTCTTTGTAACTTTTCAGCCAATTCATATAAACTCTTATACATAGCATTATTAATCTGTAATAACTTGTCATAATTTTCATAAGCAGTGCTAGAATTTATAGTTATATAAAAACAAATTTTATGTTGGGTACGGTGGCTCAAGTCTGTAATCCTAGCACTTTGGGAGGCTGAGGTGAGTAGATCACCTGAAGTTAGGAGTTCAAGACCACCCTGGCCAACATAGTGAAACTTCATTTACTAAAAATACAAAATAAGCCAGGCATGGCATGCACCTGTAATTCCAGCTACTCAGGGGGCTGAGGCAGTAAATCACTGGAGCCCAGGAGGCAGAGGTTATAGTAAGCCAAGATGTGCCATTGCACCATCCAGTCTGGGTAAAAAGAGCAAACTCCGTCTCAAGAAAAAAAAAAATGCTATTAAAATAAAAAGAGTAATAAATGATATAATGAAGATTTTAAGAGACATATAAAATAATTTTTATTCTCAGAAATTGTTGCCTTTAAAAAAATCAAGATAAATTGACTGACGGATAGGATGTTGAGAACATGTAAGTATCTCTATCATTACTACTCCTATGTCCAAAGACATATTGTTTTAATTGAAAATATTTATTTTTTGCTTCAAAATTTACTAACTTATATTACATCACATAAATTATCATTTACATAATAATTTCTAGTGCCAGAATACCTTTTCAAAGAATCTTTATACTATTCCTATGAGATAAGGGAGACTAATGTTTTCATGAATATTTTACAGAAAGGGAAAGAGAATGGATAAGATTCCATGACATAAATTTAGTTTTGAAATATAAACACGTTAGTCATCTTACAAAGATTTCCATTAATATTAGACATTATTTTGATGCTGATACAGTTTTTTTTTTTAATTTAAAATGAGAAAAATCCTCTCATTCCTTTTAAGGTTTCCTTTTAAGCCACATGCCTATATTATCTATTAAAAGAATAATTTTTAAAAAAATAAAAAGAATAATTGAAGAACTGTACATATAGGGACAAGCCATAAGCTGCACCAACTGGATCCTAAATCCTCTTTCCCCGATTTAACCAGAATAGCTGTATTAATATTAGCAATGTAGCTGTTATATGTGACTCTCTCTCTCTCTCTCTCTCTCTCTCTCTCTCTATATATATATATATATATATATATATATATATATATAGTCATTAGACCTGCTCAGTAATTATAAAGATGCAATAACAAATTACTCCTTAACTAAGGAGGTATCATTTAGATTATTTTTGTCAATAAATGCAAAATGTTCCTCTATAACCATACATAAGAGAAAACTAAAGTAAAGGAGCCTTTGGGTTTCCATGCAATCCACATGGATTAGTAGTATATAAGGGTGTTTGCTACATAAATCATCTTTAACATAAATTGGTAAGTAACTATGCCTTGAGGTATTCGTACCTATAGCATAATTTTTGTAATGTTAGCGGAGTTGGTCATACTTGTTTAGTACAAATGTATCCATTATTCTTTTGTTGTTGAAATTTTAAAAAAACTTCAGTCAAAATTCAAATCTTTTTAAGATGCCTTTCAGTTGATAAAATTGTGGTGGTTAATCTTCTTCAATTCCTGCTATATACAGCTAAATGATTGTCCACCAAAGATAATAAAAATTTTTTAATGAAATAATAAATTTGCTATATATAATTGTGTAACTTTTCAAAAAGCATTTTAATTACTGAAAAATTTTGTCTAATTTTAATGAAACTAATTGTATTATAAATATCCCAAATGGGGATGTAATTGCCAATAAGACAAGCTGTGCTCTTCCAGTATTTTGAATATTGTTCATTACACTGCTAAGTTTAAATAATTCTACTTTAAATAACATGGAATGGATTATACTTGTTATAAATTAATGCAATTTATAATAAATTTTTTGTTAATTTATGTAATTTTTCATGACAATGCAATGTCTCTGATAAAAAAAAATTTATTAATAAGTAAACATAGATATGTATATGAAATACAAAGCAATAGTTTGAAAATCAGAGATTATAATATATTAGCTGCATTTTTTGATATAAGCAGGTGAAACATTTGCTGTAAAAATAAAAATATTTTACAAAGCAAAATAATGATATTTTAAATATTTTGTAGCATTAGAAAATTCCTGTTTTAGAATCTTCAGTCACTGGGAATCTAAACCTTTGGACATGACCACGATTACCATTTCAAAATTCTCTAGAACTTATTTCATCTGGAATATGTTTATTATAGTACTCTATAATTATGATGTTATATAACGAGGGGGGTATATCAGTTTGAGTTTCTATTGGCACAAAATAATTTTTTAATTCAACAGAAATTTGATCATGTTAAAATATTACTATCTTACAAACATATAATGCTGTAGAATTTAAATATCCATTCACAATCAAAAGCATGTATAGTACCCATCATTGTAATCAGAAATTACAGAAATCAGAATACCATCACTGCTTTGGAGGTAAGAAAAAATAGCCTCAATATGTTTAAGTGGCCAGATTCAGGACATGACTTTTCAGCATTCTGTCTAATAGCTGACTCCTCAAGACACAGAATGTGATTGGCAATTAATCAGTTGTAAATATCATAGTATTCAAATATTGCTGAAGACGCATTATTTTAAAACACAAACATTTCATTAAACTTTTAATTTATCCTTCCTGTAGTGTTTTTTATACTTGCATTAGTAACAAACAATTATCTATTAGAGAGCCAAGGATGAATTTAGATCTCTTATTTCAAAGTGCTTCTTTCTGTTTAAAATTAAGTGCCACGATAAGGAATGTTAACTAATTTTTTAATTTGTATTCTCATCAAGTAAAGAGTAGAGGCCCTAGAGATTTATAGCAATCTACAAATCTCACTTGAATACCTAGCTGCCATTTATCTATTTGTGTGTTTTATTGTAAAAATGGTTTCAAGTATCCTTGTCTGTACATCTGGATAATAGACTTTTAGACGTAGGCAGAGCAATAGAAGTGACCGTGTCTGAAATGTTGTTTTATAGTATTTCAATTTCCCTCACTTTTCATGTTTAGTTAAAGGCATGTAGGTTCAGTCTGAGGAAGTTAGAATCCTAAAAGAAGAATAAAATAAATGAAAAGGAATAGCTGAAAGTGGCAATAAGAAGCTGGTAGTGGAAATCAACCTCGTAATTTTAGCTTTTATTTATTTTGTGATAATCTAGTAGTAATTGAGTACTGAATTTTGTGTGTGTGCGTTTTGTGTGTGTGTGGTGTTTGTGTGTGTGTGGTATTTGTGTGTGTGTGTGGTGGTTGTGTGTTTGTGTGTGTGTGGTGTTTGTGTGAGTGTGTGTGTGGTGTTTCTGTGTGTGTGGTATTTGTGTGTGTGGTGTTTGTGTGTGTGTGTGTGGTGGTTGTGTTTGTGTGTGTGTGGTGTTTGTGTGTGTGTGTGGTATTTGTGTGAGTGTGTGTGTGGTGTTTGTGTGTGTGTGGTATTTGTGTGTGTGTCTGGTGTTTGTGTGTGTGTGTGGTGTTTGTGTGTGTGTGGTATTTGTGTGTGTGTGGTGGTTGTGTGTGTTTGTGTGTGTGGTGGTTGTGTGTGTGTGTGGTGTTTGTGTGTGTGTGTGGTATTTGTGTGTGTGTGTGGTGTTTGTGTGTGTGTGGTGGTTGTGTGTGTTTGTGTGTGTGGTGCTTGTGTGTGTTTGTGTGTGTGTGTGGTGGTTGTGTGTGTTTGTGTGTGTGTGGTGTTTGTGTGTGTGTGGTGTTTGTGTGTGTGTGTGGTATTTGTGTGTGTGTGGTGTTTGTGTGTGTGTGGTGGTTGTGTGTGTTTGTGTGTGTGGTGCTTGTGTGTGTTTGTGTGTGTGTGGTGGTTGTGTGTGTTTGTGTGTGTGTGGTGTTTGTGTGTGTGTGTGTGTGGTGTTTGTGTGTGTGTGTGGTATTTGTGTGTGTGTGGTGTTTGTGTGTGTGTGGTGGTTGTGTGTGTTTGTGTGTGTGGTACTTGTGTGTGTTTGTGTGTGTGTGTGGTGGTTGTGTGTGTTTGTGTGTGTGGTGTTTGTGTGTGTGTGGTGTTTGTGTGTGTGTGGTATTTGTGTGTGTGTGGTGGTTGTGTGTGTTTGTGTGTGTATGTGGTGTTTGTGTGTGTGTGGTATTTGTGTGTGTGTGGTGTTTGTGTGTGTGTGGTGGTTGTGTGTTTGTGTGTGTGTGGTGGTTGTGTGTGTTTGTGTGTGTGTGGTGGTTGTGTGTGTGTGTTTGTGTGTGTGTGTGGTGTTTGTGTGTGTGTGGTGTTTGTGTGTGTGTGGTGTTTGTGTGTGTGGTATTTGTGTGTGTGTGTGGTGTTTGTGTGTGTGTGGTGGTTGTGTGTGTGTGTGGTGGTTGTGTGTGTGTGTGTTTGTGTGTGTGTGTGTGTGGTGTTTGTGTGAGTGTGTGTGTGTGTTTAACTTAACTTCCTCTGTATCCATTCCACCTGTTACATGGTGTTGAAAAAGTTTAGAAACAGAAGATTGCATTTTTGAATAATGTGTTAGCTGTATTCTAAACATAATACACTTAATGTTTTCCTTTGACATACAGACACATATTAAAAGATTTTAAAATTTAAAACAATGCTTCCAAAAGCAATGAACACACAATTTATCTCTTTTCCAGACTATTTAGATACATTACATTTTTTGCCTTAAAAAGTCAACAATCGGGGGCTGGGCATGGTGGCTCACACCTGTAATCCCAGCACTTTGGGAGGCCGAGGCGGGTGGATCACGAGGTCAAGAGATCGAGACCATCCTGGTCAACATGGTGAAACCCCCGTCTCTACTAAAAATACAAAAAATTAGCTGGGCATGGTGGCGCGTGCTTGTAATCCCAGCTACTCGGGAGGCTGAGGTAGGAGAATTGCCTGAACCCAGGAGGCGGAGGTTGCGGTGAACCGAGATCGCGCCATTGCACTCCAGCCTGGGTAAGAGCGAAACTCCATCTCAAAAAAAAAAAAAAAAAAAAGTCAACAATCGGACCCAATACTTTAGCTTTGGATATATTTCACTTTACAATCTAACTGCAAGTTAAAATATTTATTAGGCATATAAATTAAGAGTGCAAATAACTTCAAGAAAATAAGTCAACTAATTTAATGCACTTTTAATGACTACCTCAAAAAAGCAATTTTATATCTAAGCAAGCTTACTGCATTCTGAACCCACTCTAAGTACAACTTCATAGGAATAAAAAAATGCATTCCAAACATACTCCGTTTTGACATTTTGTAATTGTGTAAACCATTAGGAGGTTCAGTTTGCGTTGTACCAACCTGAAGATGTTGTCATTGTCATGGATTACATTTTTATATTTAAAAATAAGCAAATAAGACACTTTACACAACAAAGTACCACAAACAATTGCATAACAAATAAATATATATGTGTGTGTGTGTGTGTGTGTATTTTTTTCTTTCAAAATCCAACTGTAGATTATATTGGAATATCATAACACAAAAGCATAAATAACTAGTCATCTACCCAGGATATCCTTGGAAGTGTTTTGACTCTGTTTCCTTGGGTGTGCCGCATTAAGACGTCAATTAAATCCATGAAGTGCCTTTCTTTTAATCTATATGCTCAAATTAGTGAACAATTGGGATTTCTCAATTTCTTTTCTTTTCTTTTCTTTTTTTTTTTTTTTTATAAGATGGGGTTTCACCATGATGGCCAGGCTGGTCTTGAACTCCAGACCTCAGGTGATCCACCCACCTTGGCCTCCCAAAGTGCTGGGATTACAGGCATGAGCCCCTGCGCCTGGCCGGTATTTCTTAATTTCTAAAACTGTGAAAATTTAGTTATTTTTCAAATCTAACAATTATGAAGAAACTTTATAAGACTTTGTGTCTTTTCACAATCCCGGGGCTTTTATTTTTGTTGTTGTCAAAAATATAATGTTTGCAGGTCCGTGGTGGTTTAGCAAAGTGCATTTGGTGAAAAAAACAAAGCATAAACACTTATGCTTTTATTTGTATTACAAATAACAACACGACATATTTTCCCTAAATATTTATATGGTTTTTATAATTTTATAATCTAAAACAAATTTTGACTTTGCCATTTTCTGGTGTTCGAATGGATTTTACAAATATTTCTTCCACGTCATGGTGATTTAGTATAAACCCCTCATATTTAGATTATATCAGAATATAAATACTGATTTTCACTACTTTTTGAGTTTCCAGTGTTTTTACCAATGTACTTTCCGATGAGTTAGATTTTCTAAATTTAGGAAGCTGTGATGAAAAGCACAAGAGTAATTTAGTAACAAGAAGTAATTTTACTGTTTGATTTAGAGACATTTGTATCAAAGCTTATTATAATTTTAAACTTGTAAGCATTTGATATGGCTTTAAAACTTCAAGAATATTTGGCTGAATCAAGCACAATGACAAAAATTAATTTCTGAATATATTGAATATATATATATAATTTTTAAATATATATTATAGACCATTCAAATATAGAATTACTAATATTGGTAATCTAAATAGATATATCTAAGAGGTTTTTCTACTATGTAAATATACATTCATAGAAATAGATTGAAATAGACAGACGGATTTCTATGTTGTTCTCTTTCAATCTAATCAGAAAAAAAAAGATACAATTATTTTTATAGTTCATAGGACAGAGCAGATTTCAGTTACTGGGAATTCAGCAGGTAAAACAGAATTCTTCAGTGAGTCATCCCACTGTTTTCAGCTGTTCTTTCCTTTGCTACATTCCTTCCCCAGCAGAGAAATCTGCAACAATACACTTTATCTGCAGTGTCATGAAATATGTTTTATACTTATTATGTTTTCCCAGTGATGAGTTACAGACACTTTTCTCAAGAATGGGAAAGGTGCTGCTTTTGTAAATGAGACTGGACACTCAAAGAGGTGAGAAAATACAAGACTCAGTGATTCTCCTGAGGCTTCCTTCAGAGGTTTTTCTGTTTATGATATTAGCAGACTGTACTTGATTTTTCAAAACCAGTTGAGTCTTCAGAATTAGATATTTAGAACCAATCAAATATTGGGCAAAGATAGCAAGTAAAATACAATTTTAATATCTAAGAAGGCGTTTTTCTTGCTACTTTTTAATGGTTATTTTGTGATGTAGGATGCAATTTATATTTGTAGTTATTGGCATCTTTTGCTAGGCTAATATTTTCAACATAAAAACAAAAAATGGGGTGTCAGTAGTTGACAAATGTCATGTTTGAAAAATAAATGGTGAACATCAAATACTCTTTTGTCTTCTTAAGGGTCTAATAGTCATGTAAATGCCTCCATCTTGGAGGAGACAGCTCAATGTGATTGAACATCCAGGTTCTAGAATTTACTCTAGCAGTGTCATTTTGGGGAGCACGTTTACATTCCATTGGCTTCAGTCACTTTGTTTTATGGTAAAAATATGAAAAATCAAGGATGAAAGTATAGTATTTTACTATTCTAAAGATCAGCTAGGTGTAATTTTCTTAATCTGCATTTGGGAATATAAAGGGAAAGTTTAAAAAATGGTAGGAACAGTGGAAGTAACATAGCACATTTGAATTCTGTGTGTTTAGCTCACTGCAAAGAAATGTGCCAGATCCGCTGCTGACACCTGGGAGTCCAGGTTCAGGAGTTATCTGTGTGGCTGGATACAACTGGCAAGCACAAGACACGGACTCAAACCTGCCACTAACTTTCTGAAACAGTATTACTGTTTCCCATTGGTCTTTCAGAAATTTTCTTCCCTTAAGTTCTCTAGTAGATTAGGAACGTCCTTGAGAAGGAGTAATTCATGAAGTTACTGTGTATACGCATTTCCATAATGACAAAACACACATACACACACACGTAGCTGTTTTTCCCGTGTGAGTCCAGATATGATAATATTTGGAGTTCTTTTGAATTATCAAATTATATTCCCAAAAATACTATTTGAGACAAAATAATTCAAGTTTGTGAGGAGTTGGAGTTAAATGTCATATTTCAGCTTTTGAGTTGTTCTTCTACATTGATCAATACTGTTTGTAATTGCATTATCTAGTTGGCTATGCTGACTTCTTATCTCAGGGTGTCTGTGCTTTACCAGCTTATACGATTGATAGTATTTTACTGATTTATTTTACCTTTAATACAATGGGTTTTTCTTTGCAGATTGAATTATATATATGTATTATATGTAGATTTTGTTTATAAAAACTATAGGTTACTAAGCAAAGAAGCTTAAGGGAAGTATGAAAAAAGCCACATAATAGAATGAAGTTAAAAATGTAATTTGGGCTATGATATCTGATGTTAACTGATATAGAATTGTGTCCATTTTTATGGCATTTGGCAATTTTAATATAAATAACACAATTTGGGGGCTGAATATTCCTTCTGAAATAAGAATTACATTTACTACATATAAGGGGTTTTTTGAGGATAAATTACCTTGTGAGAAGGTGGAAACAGTTTGCCTGAGGAGTGAAGGGAAAGCTGTATTAAGTAAAATCCAGGGGCAGGCAGTTATTTGGAAAGGAGAGATGACAGTGAGGTACAGTTGTACAAAATAGATGACACGTTCTGTTTCAGGCAGGAGTTAAAGATTAGCAAATAGGGAAGGCTGTCAGCAGACACAATTACCTAATGATGAGATGCTGTAAACCAAGTTTGTAGCTAAGATTCAGGAGCTAGAAAGCCATCAGGTTAAAATGTGGGCTCAGTCACTGGAAAGCATCCTATGTTTTCAAAAGCCTCCCACTCTACCAGGTTCTCTTGGATCATGTACAATTACTATATATTTTATGCAATATTTTAAGTATAATTATCCTTATCCAGAAAATTTATAGTTAGTAATTTAATACCAGTTTACGTAAATTAAATTATTTGTTAGAAAATGACAACTTTTTTTTATAAGAAGTTTCTAAGGGTGGGACAAACGTGGTTTCTTTATTGTGCATTCAGTAGGTCAAAAAACGTAAGAAAATTATGCAGAAAGTGGAAACGAACAGGTAAATAACTTGTATAACTTGATCTAAACATGGAAATAGGTAGTATATCTTAGAATAAATATTTAAAACAGCTGGATTCTCAAGTATCTTTTTAACACTGTCCTTGTAAATCCTCCCAGATCTACTAACATGCCTGGAAGTGTTCCAGACGCCTTGCCAACATTATCTCACTTAATTCCACATTGATCCTGAGCTTGCATTATTGTCTTCAGTTTGAAGATCGGGTTTTGGTGGCTTAAGAGGTTAAGTAACTTGCTAAAATTCACACATCAAGTGAATGGAAAGTCATTTGACAGGTAAAGTGTAGACTTAGGAAGAGTTTATCTGGGTCATTTGACAGGTAAAATGTAGACTTAGAAAGAGTTTATCTGGGTCATGTGCTTCTCAGCTGCATGCCAGAATATCACAGTTTGTCTTTACCTTGGCAGGATTCATAGTCTTGCTTTTAATTAGCTAACTATAGACTTTGGTTATCTAAATTAGCTGTTCTCAGTCCTTAAGGTGGGAAAACCAGAGATTTGTGTCTTAAGAGCACACTGGTTCCTGCTGAAAGCCACCTACACAAAACCTATGATGTCTCATCTTCCTTCATCCATGATTTTTTGACAATGAAGGTAAATTTAGTCAGAGACTAAATATATGAATTAGGATTCGGTATGTCATTTTCCTCTATCAGGCTTCATCTTCTGCAAAACGCTGGATTTCATATGAGACCAACTTATTTTATGTAATACACTGAAAGAAATTAGTGGCCAATTATTGGTCAACAGCATTACAGTTTTCAAAAACAGACTCTGGAGCCAGAATGCCTAGGTTTACATCTTAGTTGTACCAGTGATTGTCTGAATAATCTTGGGCAAAGCATTTAAACTGTTTATGCCTCAATTTCTTAATCTTTTAAATTGGGATGACAGCAGTACCCTCCTAATGAGACACAAATTTGAGGATTAAATACTTAACACATGGAAAGTGCTTAAACAGGGTGTGGCATATGGGAAACATTGTAAAAATGTTTTATTCTGTGGGAGCTATTTGAGGAGTAGTAGTGATAGTAGTAGTTTTACTGATGCTATTCATGGAGGGAAAAAAATGCTTCTAAGACTAATGATATACTTTGACCAAAACCTCTTACTTGATTCTCAAGTGTAAATCCTATTACATAACGTGTCAAACATAACAGTATGCTTTTATATACAAACACTTAAGAAAAGTTGTAACAGAGATCCAATCATTTTTAATTCCAGCATTTTTTTTTGCAAATATAAATAGGATACATGTTAATGAAACAGTATAAATTCCATCAGACAAAATCCACAATTATCGGAAACTCTCGTTGACTTCAGTCTTCTATTTGGGACAATTTTGTACATTTTTGCATCTCAATATAACTACTTCTAGTCTTTTACCACCTGCTTCCTTTGTTAGATGATAAGATCACTTGCTGTGTGCACACAAGTTACTCTGTTCTGAACCCCAAGATATCAGTGACCTAACTGAATATTTGTTGCTCCAGCTAGATTATCTAATATGGGTTGGAAAAGGATTGCATTCATATTAACCATTCAGGGACCCGGGCTGAGACTTCACCATGTGTGGTTTCAAAAGCTACTGACAAAATAAACCCACATCACTTTACCCACGTTTACTGGCCAAAGGAAATCACATAGCTAGCCTCACTTCCAAGCCAGAAAGGTAGTATTAGATTGGTGCAGAAGTAATCACAGTTTTTGCCATTAAATGCAATGGCACCAACTTCTGCACCAACATAATATGATTCTATTTTGTCAGAGGAAGGATTTTCTCACACTGGAAATTAGTTTATCTTCTCTCTTGCACTGTGGTCCCAGAGCTGCATAACTACCAGCCTTTAGCTATAGTTTTCTAATCAAAGTAATATATACCATGGATAAGTTAAAATACATCGTATCTTGATTTAAACAGAGAATTTAAAAAAAATGTTCAGATTGCTTTACTAAGCATGCTTTACATTCAGTGATATGAGGATATGAATGAAAAATGGAAATTAGCCAAAAAGATTTGGTGCTGGCAGAGATCCACTTAGCACTGTGAGTGCATATGGGAAGCCTCTCCTACCTCCCGTTTGCTTACAATGTGTGTATAATTGCAATGGATATTTTTGGATTATTTTTATTGAAATAGTTAAAGTGGTTATAGACTTACTTCATTATGAAGAAGAAAATGAACTAATTATTCCCAGTGAGTAAAAGTGAGGATAAATTGCATCAAATTTAGGTGATGATCTACCTCTCATCCTTGTAAAATGAAGAATCGTAAGCTACGAACCTTTTAACTGAATCTCTTCATGGAAAATGAATAGGGCATGGCAGAGTCAATCTGTTAATTTCAGCTATATTAACCAGCCATGAGAATTCCCGCACAGTCTCTCAGAGCCAATATAAATCAGGACAATGACCCTAATGAACAGATTGTCCACCGGTTAGTAGGACTCACTGAAGTGTAAAGGCAAAGATTGTATTTTGTGTGTTTGGAAAGTAATGGAAAGTAATTATTTTTCCAATTTGTCTTATTATCCCATTTGATTTAAAGATATATTGCAAATTTTCTTAGCAAATTTATTATAAATTATCTTACAGAAAAATTACAAATATAAGTTGAGAGTTATTAGTTAATGGTAAGCAAATCAAAAGCACAAAATCAGGCAGGAGATGACAACTTACATACTAAGTTAACTTAAAAAAAGTCTTTAGTATTATAAAATAACTTTGAAGAGGGACTAAACAAAATTAAGAATAATTTATTGTGTGGCTGAGTGTGGTGACTCATGCCTGTAACCTTAGCACTTTGGGAGGTCAAGACAGAAGGACTGCTTGAACCCAGGAGTTTGAGACTAGCCTGGGCAATAGTAAGTCCCTGCCTCTACAAAAACGAAAAGATTTATCAGGCATGGTGGCACACACTTGTAGTCCCAGCTACGTGGGAGATTAAGTGGGAAGTTCATTTGAGCCCAGGAGGTCAAGGTTGCAGTGACAGATGATTGTGTTACTACACTCCAACATGGGCAATGGAATGAGATCCTGTCTCAAAAAAATAATAAGGATTTCATTGTAAAAATGAGTATATATTTGAGAAAAATTTTTCAATGGCTTTTTCATCTAATTACCAAAAGGCATCGGTTGGGTAAATTGTTAATGGTGCGCTACAAATAACTTGTGTGAATGATAAGAACATAGCATTGAAAGAAATACATCTCCAAACTATCATTTCTATTTCAAGATAAGTTTAAAGGGCTACTTAAACCTTCTAACTCTTGGTCTAAAAACTAAATTCTCATCATCTTTATCATGGGGTATTACCCTACCTTCATAACTGGCCCCTCATTTCTATTCTTGGCTCCTTCAGTTTATTTTCCACACTGTAACAGCCTGTTTCTGGTTGAATATTCATAGCATGCCGTTCCATGGCTCAAGTTTTCCAAAGGTTCTCATTTTACTCAAAGAAAACCAAAGTCCTTTCAGTGGTCCTCGAGGATATACACAGTTTGGCCATTTCTGAATACATCTCCAGTTATACTCCTACCAGCTCTCTGCTCAAGTCACATTGGCCTCTTTGCTGGGCCAGGAACACAGCTCAGACATCTCTCCCTGAAGTACTTTGCACTCTCTGTTTTTTCCACTAGGATTTCTACTGCACCAAAAATGCTTTGAGCTCTTACTCAACACTACTGACTCTGTTAACTTTTTCAAGACCGTACTCCTGACCTACTATTACATTATTTATCCTGTTCATCAGCTTTATTTTCTGTGAAACTTATCACCAATTAATATATTTTGTTACACACACACACACACACACACACACACACGGACACAGTCTTTCTCATGTCTTTAAAAGATAAATTTCATAAGGACAAGATTTGGGCTGGGTGCAATGGCTTACTCATATAATCCCAGTACTTTGGGAGGCTAGGGTGGGCGGTTCACTTGAGGTCAGGAGTTTGTGACCAGCCTGGCCAACATGGTGAAACCGTCTCTATTAAAAAATATAAAAATTAGCCAGGCATGGTGGCACATGCCTGTAATCCCAGATACTCGGGAGGCTGAGGCAGGAGAATCTCTTGAACCAGGGAGATGGAGGTTGCAGTGAGCCAAGATGATGCCACTGCACTCCAGCTTGGGCAACAGAGCAAGACTGTCTCAAAAAAAATAAAAAAACAAAAAATAACAACAACAACAAGATTTGTCAGTCTGCTCTACTCAATGCTGTATCTCCAATGCACAGACTAAGACTTGCCAAATGTTAATATTTACTCTTGAGTATTGCTTTTGCTTGAGAAAGAGTTAGACACATTTTCTTAATTTGATTCAGTAATTTGTATTTTAAGTGATTTGAAAGATCGATATCAATCATAACTACTGATAAACATTATGTTACATAAACATAAGCACAAAATTTTGAAAAGACATAAAGACATCAAATCATGAACAGAGAGCAAGTCTTTTAACCACCCTTAATGAAATTTGTCAATACAAGGTAGGTATGTGCAAAGTGAAATGTCGAGCATATACCAAACCTTGGGATATGCCTTGTACATCCTTCTAAACAGTCAGTTTAACTCACAGATATGAGAGCACACTGAAAACGGGCCAGTGGTAATCAAGTTTCAGTCATTCTAGAATGTTTTACTGTTCTATACTAAGGAAAATGCTTTGGAAATATTTGAGAGGCATTGCTTTAACACATCATATGTTTTTTAAGGTTTAATTCAATTTACTTCAGCAAATATCTATGTGTTCACCTACTGTGGGGAAGCAGCTCACTGCTAAAGTGACCAGATGAATTTTGTTACTTCACTTTCTTGAATAGTGCTTGTTTTGAAAACATTGGTTGAATTTTTGGAAAGATTTTACAACAATGCCATGCACATATTAAACAACATAGTCTAATTCCATCTATCCATCCAATCTGTCTGCCTATCTATATTAGGTTTTCTATGTTTCAAATAAAGATGATATTTTTCCCACAGTATTTTCTGTCTCCTATTGTCCCTGTGTAGAACTAAACCACAACCTTTTATGGTTTACAATTTTTGTGTGTGTGTAAAGAATAAGAGCATTTTCAAACATTCTGGCTTTTCAGGATTATCATAACATTTGAAAAGCTCTAAGGTAGGTGAGATAATCAAAGTCCAGGGACCATAAACGTGTTACCTAGTGGGGTCTATCACACTTAGGTTTGGCAGGCAAAAGAATCATCCCTGTTATGCTCAATAATGTGGACAAGTAGAAGTAATGAAATGGTAGAATTTAAATTGATTGGTTGGTGATTCATTTCTTTTATAGCAAATAGCATAATTTTGCTAATATGTGTATACATTTAAGAATAGCACCTTTCAAATATGTGGCCTTCGGATACATTCAATTTACATGGAACATATAAGTATGTCCCCATGGTCTATGTGATATATTAGTGTTTGATATCAACATGGCAAATGTAGAATCTTTGTGCTATAATTTGGACAAATATTAAACCAAAGAAAGTTCTTCCAGTTTGGCATAAAAGGTTAAGAATAGACAACAAAGACAAATTCTTTGGGTTTGAAATTCCAGCTTTGTTACTAAGTAGCTGTATGACTTTAAGAAATATTTTAAACCACTGTGTGCATTGGTTTTCTGTCTGACAAATGAAATTAGTGTTTATATCCCTTAGGATTGCTGTGAGTTAATATCTGTAAACATTTAGAGTGGTGTCTGGCTTGTACTGTGCTAATAACTAGACTTGGCATTCATGGATTTTTACATTTTAACAGCACCCAAATAACCAAAGAATGATCTACTTGGCCTTTTATAATATTAATAATTATTGTATTATAGTATAATATAATAATAATTGTATTATAGTAATAATTGTATTATAATATAGTATATCTGTGCTTTGTATTAGGGTATAAATTAACACTAATTTTGCGGTGACTCTTGCTGATGAATGTCTCATTAAAGTATCATCATTCCTTCTTAGATTTTTAATGAGGTCTTTGTTTCACACAGTGGCAAATGAAAGCAGGTAGAAGCTACAAATCCAAGCAAATCATTCTTTAGTGTGTATCTTAAATCCATTAACTTTCTTTTGACTTTATTCACATATCATGATAATTACATTTTAAAAGTTATTTGAATAACAATTGTTGAATATTCCTCATGCAAGTAATCATTGATTTATGTAAATAGTAATTACTCTGCGGTCACATGCTTGAATGTATTTGGAATTTTATTTACTTTCAAATAAACTATATAAATAGCTCCAATACATACCTGTTTAAGTTTCCAAATATCGCTTTTGTGGAGGTATGTTTGTAGAGACAGCCTGTGTGGGATTTTTCGTCTCATAGAAACATCCAGTATAAAAAAGTGAATTTAAGGCATTATTTCACTGAATATTGAGAATAAATGTATCATGTGACATTTCAAACTATACATTTGTATGGGTTTGATTTTTGAGGTATTTCTTAAATGTCATCCTGAAAGTATGGATCACATAAAGACATTGAAAAGGAAGGGATTGAGTTTGAATACTGTAGTGGATTAAGGAAAAAATAAATGTAAGAACTAGATGAAATACTCCATGAGTAAAAAAAGGAAGACATTTCATTAGGGGATGACAAGATTGTGAAAGCAGTGGCAGACATGGCTTGAATTGGAAGAAAACAAAAATAAGGTATTTTTATGAGAAACTGCTGTATTTGTATATTGGGAGTTAAACTCTTCTCTTCATCAAATAATATATGTGATTACTCTTGGTCAGCTACAGAGTATTAAGCATTATCAGTATTACCATAATAATTAATAACATTTATAATTTAATGCTATTGATTTATCCATATTGGTTTTCTTTTCCTTATGCTGACAATTTTCTTAATCATATAATTTCTGAACTGTTCATAGTCTTCATAGATATGTATTCATCTGCCAAGGTGAGATAATAGCGTAGATCAATTTAGTGTAGCACCGACAAGGCATCAATATCTATCTATAAATTTGTTCAGGATGTTAAATGATTAAGAATTTTATTTACTTTGATCAATTTATGCTATTTTTATTCATATACTTAGCACCAAATTGTAAGTGTATGATAGGTGATTTGAAAATAAGGATGCAGAGATTTAAAATTTAGAAATGTTTTAACATTTCAAATATTAACTACTAATTATTAATTAAAATTTATAATATGTACATACTGGTAGCATGGTATTGTTGTCAATTCATATAACTTGTAAATGACTTCAGAAATACATGATCACACCGAGTTGCTGTTGTTTGAGCAACAGTCACCCTTCGAAGTTGCAAACTTTGTGGGCCAGATGTTGTAGTACTCACAATTTTGTTAGGCACAATGTCGACCCAACCTCATCTAGGCAGGCCATTTAATGAATATTACAGCGTGTGAAAAGACATGTCAGGTTGAAAAAAGCATTATCCTGAAATGAGGTCAACATGGGTTGATTCTCGCAGCTGTATGGGCAGCTGAGCCCTCTCCAAATCCAAAGCTAAGTCCGACTCTAGAGCAGAGCTTCCCAGGCTGCTAAAAAAGGAACAGCTGAAGCAATAACAGGGCAATTTCCCTCGTTAGCAACTACTTGAGAAGAGGGACAGCATACTAGGAGTAATGAAAATTACAGATAAATTAAAAAAATAAACTTTCAAGTTGTCTTATGTGTAATTTTCTGTATACTACATTATGCTCGTGGCAGACAGAAATTAGAATTGTTGAACACAAATCTCTAATATTTTAAAAGATGTTGTAGTTTTTTAATATCATATATAACTGAAAAATGTTTAGTATCCTGAATGTTGAAGAACTCTCACAAAACAATTTGTGTGACACGTGCATTTGACCCTCGAACAAGCACCAACCTACCAAGCAATCAAAAATCCATGTATAACTTTTGACTCACCCAGAAGTTATCTACTAATAGCCTATTGTTGATTTGAAGCTTAATAATAACATAAACACTTGATTGTATGTTACATATGTTATATAGTGTATTCTTAAAATAAGCTAAAAGAAAATGTTCTTAAGAATATAATGAAGATAACGTGTATTTACTATTCATTAAGTGTAAGTTGATTATCAAAATATTTATCCTTGTTGTCTTTATGTGGAGTAGGCTGAGGAGGAGGAGGAATAGGAGGAGTTGGTCTGGCTGTCTCAGGGGTGGTAGAGGCAGAAGAAAATCTGCATGATTGGACACGTGCAGTTCAAACCCATGTTGTTATTCAAGGGCCAAATATATTTTCTCCCAATATGTGACTGTCTTTTAAATCTTTATGGGTCTTTGAAGAACATAAATTTTCAATTTTAATATAGTTAAACATGATTTTTATGGTTAGTGCTTTTTGTGTCTTTTTAAAGAAATATCAATAATTAGAAAAATATTTTCCTCCAATGTTATCTTTTTAAGTAAGACTGCCTCCGTTTGACTGTGTATCCTCTCCAAACTCACGTGGAAATTTAATTGCCATTATAGATGTAGTAAGAGGTAAGACTTAAGGGGTGATTAGGCCATGATATGACACAGCAAGAAGGACCTTACAAGATACTGGCCCCTCACATCTTAGGTTTCTCAGCCTCTAGAATTGCGAGCCAATACTTTTCAGTTCATTATAAATTACCCAGTCTTAGGTATGTAGCTATAGCAGCAAAAATAGACTAAAGCAAAGACATATAACAACTCATAAATTGTAGCATTATAGACATGTTTTATTTTTAAAAACTTCCATTTAACACACCTAGTTCAAACCATCTGCATATAATTATTTATGGTAACCTGAATCTGTGAAAATAGCAAATCAACACTTGTATTCATTATATCCTAAAATCACAATTCTCTCAAACACACACTATTCCCATGTATTTTCGGTGTCTTAACAATGGATATTGGTAGGTTGAATTTTCTGATAACTAGAAAGAAACGACATGGTCTTTTCTGGTACACCAGCATGTATATCCGAGTGAAGGTTAAGGTTAACTTAATTTCTCACTTCAGCTGAAAATCAATTCTTCTACCCTTTTGTCATAATCCTATCAACTACATAGAGAAGCTGTTCTATTTGAGAGTTATATTTGAATTTGCACAGGGAATTAAATTTTAGCTTTCAGAAACTGCAAGGTTTTATAGGATGACAGGACCTTTTTGTCTGTATTTACTGTAGTAAGTAGCGACCCTGGAGTACTAAAGGGGTTTTCATAAGGGACCTTTGGTAAGAGTAAAGGGCAGTTGGAGGAGGAATTTCAGAGTACATGGTCTTTCTGCTGCTGGGAGACGGTGTACAAAAGACACTGCTAAACTCTCAGAGACAGAAACGACTGTATTTTTAACAAATAATTGAAATTTATGTATTGGCAATAAAATAATCATTTAAATCTCTCCTATAGTTTTTCTTAAGCTCTCAGAGATTTTCTCCAATGAATATCAAATACTTGCTTTCTTAAGTTATAAAATATTTAGCATACAAGTGCAATAAGAGAAAATGAGCTTGCCATTTTCCTGAGTTAGCATTTAAAATTAGTTTATTTGCTGAAATTCAATTAATTAACAAAGTTAATTGGGACCAGGTGTGGTGGCTCACACCTAATCCCAGCACTTTGGGAAGCTGAGGCCAGTGGATCACAAGGTCAGAAGTTTGAGACCAGCCTGGACAACATAGTGAAACCTCTTCTCTTCTAAAAATACAAAAAAAAAATTAACAGGTCATGGAGGCAAGGGCCTGCCAACCCAGCTACTTGGGAGGCTGAGACAGGAGAATTACTTGAACTGGGGAGGGCGGAGGTTGCAGTGAGCTGAAGTCACCCCACTGCACTCCAGCCTGAGTGACAGTGAGAGACTCCATCTCAAAAAAAGACAAAAGTCAGTTGGTTGGCAAGGAATCTTTATAGAATTCAATTAGATGAAAAGACAAGATTCTCCTTTGTTTATCGAGGCTCGAATTCTGGAATTTTCTTTCAAGTTTAGTGAGCAGAGCATGGTAAATGGGGACACAGGGAGGTAAGAACAAAAGGGCATGGATAAGAGACTGTAAACCTAGCCTGAGCCTAGTCTCCACGATCAATGCTGCCTCTGATTTCGGAAGTACTATAGCTCATTGTTTACACATTCTCCTCATAACTTGTTCAATTTTGGGCTTTTCTTTATTCATACATATTACTATACTCAACGTTTCCATTCGACGGAGAAATGCTTCCTCTCAATAGTGCCCTTCTGGATGATGGTGTCCTTCTTCACTTCTGTTTTTACTTACTTGAGGTGGCCCTTTGTGCTGCTAGTTTTGCCCTTTTCCTTACTCTTGGATTTATCACTATTAGAAATTTAAAGAGTTTCTTATGGTTAGGAAACTTTCACTTTTTCAGTCCAGAATAGAACATAAATACACTTTCTCTTAGATGCTCACAGTTTTCTGGGTTATGCTGCCAAACAAAGGCACTGATCTCAATATATTGCCTTAGAGCAGCTGATCAAAATCAACCCTCAAAAATCAACTCCTTATCTTCATTCTAAAAATCCAAGTTATGAGGACTCCCTCACAATTGTTTTATGTTGCTTTCATCAGTTCAAGGTGCTATAAAAATATCATACCAGGGGTGCCTTGTTAATTAAATAAAAATAAATGTATTTGTTATTGTTTGGGAGGCTGGAAAATTCAAGATGAAGTCATGGTAGACCAGAGTCTGGTGAGAGTCAATTTCCTGGTTCATAGTCAGCTTCTTGCTTTTCTTCACAGCAGGTTTATAAGTCAAGGCAGATTTATTTTAACAAATAATAGAACTTAAAATTTGCTTAAAGCAATGCTTTATTAATATTATCAATGAGTCGAGTATATTAAATAGCTTTTAGATCATTGAATATCACAAGCTTTAAGATAAAAGGTTATTCTTTATTTTAAATACCCATTGATGACAGTTTTAGTATTTATCAAATTCCTAACAATTCTAATTTCTATATATTGCACACTTCAAATGATTTCTGTCCCATTTCTTATTTTCTCTCTTATTCCAAAGAGAGACTACCCAGGGACTGTTTTCTGTATTATTACTTCACTTTTCAGGCATTTTCATACCCATCAAACTAAACCTATTTCATATAATTTGATATTCTATAATGTTGGTCTATTTTCAGATCTAATATTCATATTCATAACTACTTTTGACTGTAGACTGTGCCTCTGTACATGTGTGAGTGTGCTGAGACAGCAGGTGCCTCCATTGCAAGGATGTGTGGCCAAAGAGACTGCGGTATGATAATCTTCATGTGGACCCATCACCCTACCCTATTACTCTGCTTTTGACTGTATCTGAGCTGACTGAAACAATTTCATTTTCCTGTGCTGCATTGCTTGAAATGCTTCATCCTATTCCTTAGAGAGAAGATTTGTCTTTGGGTCATATCCTTCCCCCAACCCCAGCAAGTTTTATTTAATATTCCTCTTATTCAATTTACCACGTAGTGACTACTTAGATAACCTCTGTCACACATTCTTTTTAAAGTGTTATATTAAAATGTAAAAAAACAAACAACTTTTAATTGACAGTTTGAAGAAGAACGAAAATTATAAACATGGTGATCAAATTTACCTTCATTTGAAAATTTCCTCATCTTTTATTTTAGTTATTTATTGTATGTGTGAGAGAGAGAGCAAGATAGTTGCATATGTATGTTGAAATCTGTGTGTGTGTATGCAGAAAAAGTTCTGTTTATAACAGAAGCAGTTATATGTTTTAAAATAGTTTACATTCAAACCTATAAGCATATGTGTGAACATATGACCAATCTACCCATAAACATATTTTATAATTACTTAATCACTTGTAACGTTAATACCTCTTCATATCAGTAGTTTTAAAAAATAATTTTGTAGTAATAGAATCATATTCTATCATATAAATGGAATATATTATTAATATTATAGGACTAACATTTCTTATGCCCACTGAACAGTAACATATGAATACACCAAAACCACAGGGTTTGCAGCAGAGAAAGAGTTTAAAGATGGTGACCCAGTGGAGAGATGGGAGAATACCCTCAAATCAATCTTCTCTAGGAGTTCTGGGCTGGGATTTGTTTTTTATTTTATATTTATTTATTATACTTTAAGTTCTGAGGTACACATGCAGAATGTGCAGGTCTGTTACATAGGTATTCACATGCCATGATGGTTTGCTTCATCCACCACCCCATTATCTACATGAGCTAGGGTTTTTAAGGGGATTGTGGAAGATGAAGAGCCAGGAAGTTACAGTTGTTGACTGGTCCATGATTTTACCAGGAGTAAAGTTATCAGGATGTGGAAACTGTATAATTTGGTGAGTCAGGTCCTCCTGGGATCAGACCCTCCAGACCAACTAGTGTCAGTGGTTTCACAGGAAACAATACCTTAAATAAAAAAATTATTTCACAGTGTTTAAGTTGTTATCCCTAGAGTAGTAAAAGAAAGCCATAATCTTGTGATAGTGACTCTAGGGCAATAGGCAAATATCCAGGAGGAAGTGGGTCAGAGAGCAAGCTGAGCTCATGATTAATGCTCAGTGTACTGTAAGCTTGGTTTATGTTTGCATCTCCTCCTCCCTGTTTCCATGATGAACTTTATAAAGTTTTTAGGGACAGTTTCATCAACAGTTTCATGTGGTTTATAATTCATACTACCTGCTATTAGTAATATACATTTCTTATAATGAGAAGTTCAAGTGTCATATCAAAATTGGAATAACTGCATCAAAAGTTATACCAATTAATAAATCTATACTCTTCCTACGTTTCACAAACTTCTTTTCAGAAAGCTGTATAATTTGAAATATTTTGCAGTAGTATAACTTTGTTTTTTATTTTTAATAATCTTTTATGATGATAAACACATGTATCTGGATATATGCATATAAACAGGTACATGCCTACATACAGAGATAGAGGGGGGAGGGTTGGTAGATAAATGGCTTTAAAATTGTTTTCTTTTTTTCTTTTCTTTTTTTTTTTTTTTTATTTGAGACGGAGTTTCGCTCTTGTTACCCGGGCTGGAGTGCAATGGCGCAATCTTGGCTCACCTCTACCTCCGCCTCCTGGGTTCAAGCAATTCTCCTGCCTCAGCTTCCCGAGTAGCTGGAATTACAGGCACGCGCCAGCATGCCCAGCTAATTTTTTTTTGTATTTTTAGTAGAGACAGGGTTTCACCATGTTGACCAGGATGGTCTCGATCTCTTGACCTCGTGATCCACCCGCCTCGGCCTCCCAAAGTGCTGGGATTACAGGCTTGAGCCACCGCGTCCGGCCTAAATTTGTTTTCTTAGTTATTATTCTTGAGATGAAATATCACCTATACTTTTAATGTCTATACTTTTCTAAATGAGGATTTTCAGCCTTTTCAATGTTTTATTATGTATGTTTTTGTCAAATACATCAACTTTTACTAAAAATTTCTTCCCAAACCCAAAATTATTCATTTGTTTTATAGCTCCATTGTTGTGATTTTAGTTTCCTCATTTAACTCTTTAATCTTTCTGTAATTCATCATGGTACATATAGAGAAAGGATCAAATTTAATTTCTTAAAAGCAATCAGTTTGCTTATTGGAAAAAGCTCTAAACCATTCCCATTGGTTTATAAAGCTCCCTCATAAAGTGCACATGACCACGTGCACACTCTTAGGCCCACACACATGTATTTATTCACATCTACAGTAGGGTCACCTTTAAGATTATGTATTTGTTGCCTATTTAGTGAGTTTTAAAAATAAATTTTAAAAAACTATATAATATGTAAGGCCTTAGATTTATGGTCCTTTTAAATAAATTATTAGGCTATTTTTCATGTTTATTCTTTCAGATAAAAATTAAAAACGTTACTTCAAGTTAAAAATACTCAGTTGTTATTTTCTTTAAGCTTGCACAGATCTTATAAATTAACTTTCAAAGAATTGACATTTATGGAATAATTACCCTTCCCATGTAGGCATAAAGCTCTGAGGAATTATATAACCAACTAAGGAATGCAATAATTGGAAGAGTTTTCCTCCTTATGGGACATAGAGGAAACAAATATTGCTTCTGTCCTGAAATGAAAGTGAACATGGTTGAATCATTTGTACCACTCCTCTGACTTCCACCCCAAGTCAGCCAGTTTTCTCTTTCTGTGGACTCAGGCTGTGCCCGAGGCCAGGAAAGCTCCTGAAGCTCCAGGATGGATACTTGTCTTAGCAAAGCTGTTTTTCTGGTAATCATTCCACTAAATATAATAAGACAAAATATCTGTTCTATTGGTCACATTCTATTGCAAAAATCGTGCCTTCCTCTTTTCTAATACTGACAGCTTTAGCTAAAACAGAAAACATACCACAGTGTTTATTGATTGGCTTTGATGAACTGAGTTTTAGTGTATTAAAATTTTAAATCTTAGCTTTAGAACTGTGGAAAAAATGTTGAATAAGAGTTTTCAAGAACCTCAGTGGAACGATTGGGTGGGTGAGGATATGAACTTATTTTACTGGATTGAGTGCTTTTGCAGACCCTATGAGGAGGTCAGAGGAGATGCACTCTCCTGTTTCTGTATGCCAGAGGTACGTCCTGGACCCCTTCCATTTTCTTAGGTACTATGCCAGGACTGGGATTCCCACTTATGAAGCTAATTTATTATATTATCCCTCCAAAATGAGGGCATCCACAGTTTCAGGGCTCAGGGTTCATGTGCCTTGCTAAAACCTAGGTGAATTGCACAGAATGTACTGTCAACAATTTTGAATTTAATGAATTTAAAAAGATGAGTGCAGGAACATGGAAATGGGATGTATTTATCTGCTAAAAGAGAGGACATGAGAAAGTATTTATGAATTATATGTTAACATAGATAGGAAGGTGGATGGGTTTGTATTACTCTGAATGTTGAGTAAAATTCAATAGAAAAATCAAGGTCCAGTGCAGTGGCTCTAGCCTATAATCCCAACACTTTGGGAGGCCTAGGTGGGCAGATTACTGGAGGTCAGGAGTTTGAGACTAGCTGGTCCAACATGGTGAGAAACCTGTGTCTACTAAGAAAACAAAAATTATCCGGGCATGGTGGCAGGATCCAATAATCCCAGCTATTCGGGAGGCTAAGGCAGTAAAATTGCTTGAACCAGGGAGGTGAAGGTTTCAGTGAGCCAAGATCACGCCACTGCAGTCCAGCCTGGGCAAGAAGAGCCAGACTGTGTCTCAAGGAGTGGGGTTTGCAGCGCGGCAGGGGGGCGGGGCGTGGAAAGAAAATGTAAAGAAAAGAAATAAAAAGCAAGTACATTTGTCTTCTAACCAACCGTGATTGGTTGCCCAGAATTGGCCTCATTATATGAACCAGAAATATCTAAGTGCTAGGCATTTAGCAGTTAACAGGTAGGTTCCTGCTTACCTTCTATGGTGTAGATGAGTTCTTATGGTTTAATTTTTTACTGTATGTTAAAATCTGTCTTACTATAAGGAAGAGACAACTAAATTAAATGCTACCACAGGAAAAAATATATATATACTGTAACGCTTGAGTTAGGCAAATAATGCTAATTACAGGGATTTATATAGAGTGCTTATCAACTGTTCCTGATCCTCACGCAATAAATAATGGCTTTTTATATTAACAAACGTCAAAAAATTTTAGCAGGTTTAGATAAGTTGACATTTCTAATTTTTCTCCTGATTTATCTTTTAATATAAAAATTCTGGAAGCAATGGATTCAAACCAAAAGTACCTTTGTTTCAGAAGTTTAATGGAAGTCAGCTAAAAGACGTCTACCATTTAATAAAAATAAATGATTGAGGTTCTCGGGTTTATACCAAGAGACTTGTACACAGATCACTCAGAATTTCAATGACATCTATACACTACTTATTAACATTGTATTTTTAAATAATATTTTTGAGGCTTATATATTATGGTCTTACATGGAATTTAATCTTGAAATTTTAACTTTTGCTTAAAGGTTTTAATTACAAGCAGAAATATTTTCTACATTATCAAGAATTTATTCTTGTATAAACCCTATGGTTTGACAGTACCCTTGGCAATAATACATTTGTAATTGTAAATATTACCACAGTACTACTAAATGTTGGTATGTGTGGGGAAATAGAAATAGTTTGAAGAAAATAGACATATATATATATATATTATATATATATATATGTATGTATTACTCAAAAGAATACAATTTATTGATCAGCCACCTGATAAAGAAATGGAAATTCAAGTAACCTCAGTCTCATTTGTAAATTTGAAATGGTTACACATAATGCTGATTCAATTGTTATTTTTTATGTAACATGGTCATGTTATTACATGTCATATTCAATTATAACAGTGTGACACTTGTAATTAGTGTGAGCCCATCATTAACAAAACCAGTAATACATGTTTGCATTTCTGTGAGTTTGTAAATCTCTGGTCTATGTTAAAAAAGACTTACAGAAACATCTGAGAAGCTTTGTAGACTGAATTTACAACAAGCTTACAAGTGGTTTATTTGTTGAGATTCATGACTGAGCAAATAGGTATTTGCCGGATAACATTTGAGGCAGACCTTAAAAATTTGGTAAAAAATTTCTAAAGGGCAGGGGATAAAAGGCTTCTTGTACATCAGAAACTTCATGAACTGGGATGTGGAAGCAGGAAACAATTCATTGAAAACTAACTAGTACTTCTCAGCTATACTAAAGAAAAATTGATATATTAGAAGCTATTAGGCTGAGGACAGACCAATAACATAGAATTTGTCATTTACTTGGAAAAAAAATTGGACTCACAGGATTTTATGCCCTTAGACAATTAACCTTTGTGTGTTTAATACATATATACCATCCACATACCCTCATCTCTCCAAAATGAAAACAGTTATGGGTTAAAACATAAAGACTATAACAGTTCTTATTCACTTCTCTTTTTATAGTTAACTATTTCACCTAAATTTTATGGCAATCTCTATTCACATGCTAGCACAGAAGTCATTCAAAAAATGTTGATTGAGATGTAATCCACATATCATACTATTTACCCAATTAAAGTGTACAGTCCATATGTTTTTAGCATGTTCAGAGTTACATAACATCAATGCAATCAATTTTAGAACATCTTAATCACTCCAAAAAAAAAAAAAAAAACCAAAAAACTTCAGATCCATTAGTAGTAACGCCTAATTTCCTACACCTTATATTCTCCCCCTACCCAATCACCCCTGGCAATTGTTTCCATATATTTTTAAATGTACAGAAAAGAATTAATTTTTTATGTTGTGGAAAACTTTGGTATCAACTACAGTACTTAAAATGAGTGCCAATAACCTCGTGTATTATCTTTGAACAAATTGCTGCTCTGAAATGAATATGAACAAAATTCATCTTGCCTTTGGATTTTCCTTGCTGTCTTTGCTTATTTTTATATGCTTTTCATGTGTAATATTTAGATGGCTATGTGAAGGTGAGCTAGGTTATGATTAAACAGAATAAAATAGGTAACTCAGATACCGTGAAGTATAATAAAGTGTTTAGTTACTTCCTGAGGTTGTCTTTTTCAAAGATTTTAAGTAAATGAAGTTACAGACAATATGAAGCTGTAATTCATTTTTTATGCCTCTGAGAGGCCTTATAGAGAATTGTGAGAAATGTCTGGTTAAATGTTTGCTCCTGTTTGGGCCCATTTTTAACTGTATCCCTTTCCCTCAATTGGCTGTCAGACATTGATCTATTTTCAAAGTTGCAAACACCTAAATAGCAATCTTGTCACGTGAAGACCTGAGTTCTTTGAATTCCAGTATTTAAAGGCAATGTTTCCTCCAATTCCTAATAGAGAGTGTGTTAGGCAGACATCTCCTGAGACTTGCTCAGAATGCAATCAGGCATGTCTTGATTTGTGTAGGCAAATCTCTGCAATTGCTGTATTTCTTTTAGAATAAGAGAATGTGCCCCAGATGAATAGACACATTAGGATTTGCCCTTATTTGGAGTTTGTCTTTCTCATGTTTAAACATGATGCTATTTATACATTATTATTTTTGTAGAAGAAGAAATACAACACTAAGTGTTTATTTCCATTTTAAATTAAAATCTTGCTTCCCAGCTTGGTAACAGCATATGAGATATCTTTTCAACAAAACATTTTATATAGAGCAGTCAAGAAATTATTTGAATATTAAAAGTAATATTTCAAATATATAGAAAATGTGTGTGTGTGTGTGTGTGTGTGTGTGTGTGTGTTTCACATTGGTCTGGGGTATCCCATTGAATAGAAAGTGTTTAAAAGTACCACAAAATTTAAAAGCCAATAGCTACATGATGAAGGACCCCAGTATAAGGGGAGTTTAAGTTATTTTTTGTATTAAATATAATTAATCATGAATGTAATAAGCTACATCTCCAATTTCACACATTTATGGCTCATGTAATCAAATCTCTCGAATTACGTTTACCTCTGCAGGTAAGAAAAATGTATGCAGAAAACCAGACAGATGTTAAAACTCTCCATCCCTCTGTGAGATGATATTACTTCCACAAAGTTTAGAAAGCAAAATTAACCTTATTGTTTAGATAAACCTAAATATATTCACAGACCTTTAAAGAGTAATACTTAAATGAATGGTCTAAGAAATAAGGTCCCAAGCTATTTTAAAAATTGCTTCTAATGTTATTCTTCTTTGGGCTACACTTAAAAGAATTTGCAAGAGGGAACTAAATGCTTTTTTATATGACGTAATATGTGCTTAAGGGTAAATAGTTTTAATATGTATTTTTTCATAGTGACATATACTTTGATAGTTTAAAAAAATCAAAATAGTAGAGAATCCTTTTGCTTTGGCATGTCTTAGGCGATGAATAAATGTGATGAGTGTATGATAAATGTCCCTGAAGACACAGAGTTTATATATACGGAAGAAGTTATGATTTAAAAACAAATGTGGGCAAAAGTCTGTAGAATGTCCAAGTTTCATTTCAAATTGGTTACTATTTTTCTCAGAAAGCAAGTGATACAGTATTTGCCTCTTAGGAAAATGGAATTACTAACCAGTAATTATAGTTCTCTGAATCTAATATTCTCAGTGGATTTGTATCAACTATCTTGGGTCATTTTGGTATATGAGGGATAATAATGTAGCTACATTATAAAATAAAGAAAATTAAGTTCTGATAGATTGTATTTTAAAACCATATAGTATCATTCTATAAAGCCACTTTAAAATTTTTTCTTCCCAATGATTTTGTCAAGCAAATTCTATTAACCAAACATACAGTTTTTTAAAGCACAGAAAGTTTAAAATACAAGCTCAAGATAATAAAGACATAAATAAAGGTAGAAATAACATATGTAGGCCTGATAACTGTACAGATCCACTTTGTTATATATAGTCGTCTTTTGCTAAATTGTGTAGAAAAGCAATATATATGGAAGGTGCTAATCTTTAGAAGATTTTGAAACATCCCGCATCCCCACTATCCCATGTGCTGTAATGTTTTTTGAAACATGAATTCAGTATGCAATGATATGTACTAAGCTGTGGATTGCTTATTAAAATATCTATTTGAAAAATTGGATACAACATGGAAATTCAATTATTTTATAATGAGATTTTAGAAAGCATGATACATGAGAATCTAGATTATGGAATAAAAAATACTGAGACATAATTATTCTATTCACAGTTACATGAACAATAAGAAATACCTTACCATTTGCTAAGGAAGAACTAGTGTCTTCTGGAAAATAGACAATAATCATAATTAGACCTCATAAAATGTTGATTTGGGGAAAGTATTACAAGAATATTTAGAAAGCTTAAATTCTTCTAAATTCCAATGTTTGCCAGATCAGAAGATCCCCTTTTTCTCTACTTACATCAGTAAGTTTAAATACTGTTTCTAGAAAATATATGCTCTCTCATCAATAGAGAGGTAAGAATACTGGAGAGTGTCATTTTAAATACTTGGATGATAAAATTTTCAATCATGCCAAGGGATTTTATTATCATTATTTCCTGCTATCATTCTCAGCAAACTGACACAAGAACAGAAAATCAAACACAGCATGTTCTCACTCATAGGCAGGCGTTGAACAATGAGAATACGTGGACACAGAGAGGAGAGCATTACACACTGGGGTCCGCTGGGGGTGACTAGGGGAGGGATTGTTGCGGGGGGTGGGGAGGGATAATGTGGGGAGAAATTTCAGGTATAGCTGTTGGGGGAATGGAGGGAGCAATCCACCTTGCCGTGAATGTACCTATGCAACAATCTTGCATGATCTGCACATATACGCCGGAATCTATATAGTACAATAAAAAATAAATAAATAAATGCCAAAAAACTGTTCAATTTATTTATATTATGTATAATAAAATTAAAATACGTTTATGTATATGATCATCTGAAAACAAATGTTCAACCAGGAAAAATCTAGCAACAAAATATACAAAGGCATATTTTATTGCTGTTGAGGCATATGCCTTAACTCTTTTTTGTATTAAGAAATAGAGATTGCGGGCCGGGCATGGTGGCTCAAGCCTGTAATCTCAGCACTTTGGGAGGCCTAGGCGGGTGGATCACAAGGTCAAGAGATCCAGACCATCCCCGTCAACATGGTAACACCCTGTCTCTACTAAAAATACAAAAAATTAGCTGGGCATGGTGGCGCGTGCCTGTAGTCCCAGCTACTCAGGAGGCTGAGGCAGGAGAATTGCCTGAACCCAGGAGGCGGAGGTTGCGGTGAGCCGAGATCGCGCCATTGCACTCCAGCCTGGGTAACAAGAGCGAAACTCTATCTCAAAAAAAAAAAAAAGAAATAGAAATAGAGATTGCATGATAAGAAATATTTATTTTCTAAAACCTTTGTCAATATATTTGGGACTCTGAATTAACTTTCATTTCAGCCGAATACTTTGGTTTCTTATTTTAAGTAGTGTATTCTTGCAAAAGATTCCAGTATCAAAAGGTGACTCCTGGGGGAAGGTTTGAGGAGATGTAAGTGGTTTCCCCAATCGTGCAGTAATTGGAAAAATCCCATATACATTTGAGTTAATATGCTCAGCTCTAAATTCCATTTAGAAGGTAAGAAATATTTTATTATGTATCAACAAAGATGATTATTTTTAGCGTGCTTTTATCTTTTAAGAGAAATGCATAAGAAAATGGGCATAAAAATATAAAACCAACAATGTATAGATCCCTAATTTTATTAATATGATATTTTATGGTAATAATAAAAGCAGGAAACATTTGAAAGCAACTGTGAGTGCCAAATGTTTTGTGAGAAATCTTTCATTTCAAGTTTACAGGACCTTTGCATAGAGAGCTGTCTTCCTCGTAAACTAGCATGAAGGACTGGATTCAAACACAAATCAGTTTCATCTAAAATGCATACGCTCAGGCAGTGCGTGATGCTTTCTCCATTGATTTTATTTAACAATTAAACCACTTTCAATCCATTTCCAAATTTTAGTTTGCATTCAATACTGTTCAGTACCTTTCTTTCGAAGAAAACTTTCTTTCTTATTACAAAAGTAGCAGGCCGGGCGCGGTGGCTCAAGCCTGTAATCCCAGCACTTTGGGAGGCCGAGGCGGGCGGATCACGAGGTCAAGAGATCGAGACCATTCTGGTCAACATGGTGAAACCCCGTCTCTACTAAAAATACAAAAAATTAGCTGGGCATGGTGGGGCGTGCCTGTAATCCCCGCTACTCAGGAGGCTGAGGCAGGAGAATTGCCTGAACCCAGGAGGCGGAGGTTGCGGTGAGCCGAGATCGCGCCATTGCACTCCAGCCTGGGTAACAAGGGCGAAACTCCATCTCAAAAAAAAAAAAAAAAAAAAAAAAAAAAAGTAGCTTATGCTAATTGCAAGGTATATCAAAAGTAAATCAGAGAGAATGTATGAAATTACTTGCAGTCATATTACGACAAAATGCATTCACTCATTAACTACACATTCCTTGGGATTTTTTTTTTTTTTTTTGCATATGTTTGGTATATATAGGTCCACATTACCTTGCCCCAAATAACTGTTAGTCTCCCTGCGTGCTAGAGCTTCGGGCCTAAACAGTGAAAGGGACTAAGATCAAATGGTACCTACTATTATATAGAAAGTGATCACGTTAACCATAAACTTATTTATTTATTTGTTAATTTATTTAAGATGGCGTTTCCCTCTGTTTCCCGGGCTAGAGTGCAGTGGTTTGATCTGGGCTCACAGCAATTTCCGCCTCCTGCATTCTGGTGATTCTCCTGTCTCAGCCTCTCTTGAGTAGCTGCAATTACAGGCTCTCATCACCATGCCTGGCTAATTTTGTGTTGTTAGTAGAGATGGAGTTTCACCATGTTGGCCAGACTGGTCTCAAACCCCTGACTTCAAGTGAACTGCCCACCTCAGCTTCCCAAAGTCCTGGGATTACAGGCATGAGCCACCATGCTTGTCCCCTTAACCATAAACTTTATAACTTTATTTTTTGTGAAAACATAATATACATAATTGACCAGGTTGTCAGTGTTCACATTACTGATAATACCTGTGAGGTATCCCATTAAATATTTGTAATAGTTATTTAACACTTAGTTTCCCTAATTTGTCACCATTTATAGAATACTTAAAGAAACATAATTCAGACATTAAAAACACATTTTTGTTGTATAAGCCAAGACATAACCATACTGATTATATTTGGTATTTTTTAAAACAGTTTCTTTTGTCTACGTTTTATTTAATCTGTCTATTTGCCATGGTGATACTTACACCTAAGCCAATATATTCTTTCTTCACTAGGTCAACCATAGTTTGAGAGCTCTATAGAAATACAGATTCTGATGTAAAACTTAATCGATAATCTCACATTCATTTTCAATGCAACCTAGATTTCTTTATTGTGTGAAAATCATAGTTAACATTTTATTGCATTGCTTATTCTAATATTAGCTACAGAAAGACAAAGTTCATATTTGTCTGCTTTTGGCATAAATCAGGCATTTAATATATATTTGAATAGCAGACAAATACAAATGTTTTTGAATTTCTTTACTAATGTTTAGTAAAGTTTCATTTATTTATTTGAGATGGAGTTTAATGTTTCACTCTTGTTGCCCAGGCTAGAGTGCAATGGCATGATCTCTGCTCTCTGCAATCTCTGCCTCCTAGGTTCAGGAGATTCCCCTGCCTCAGTCTCATGAGTAGCTGGGATTGCAGGCCCCCACTGCCAAGTCCAGCTGTTTTTCTTTTTTTTTTTTTTTTTTTTTTAATTTTGGTATGCACAAGGTTTCACCGTGTTGGCCAAGCTGGTCTCAAACTCCTGAACTCAAGTGATCCATCCCCTTTGGCCTCCCAAAGTGTTGAGATTATACTCGTGAACCCTGGCATCTGGCCAATATATAGTAAAGTTTTATTGCACTTAGTTTTGTTTCTTTCAAACTTGAGTCAATAGACCCATGCTTATTTGCATGATTGCATCTTTTAAAGAGTCCTCTTCTCATTTTAATCCTTCCAGTAAATTAAGTATACTATCTATAACATAATTTTTATACAGCCAATACAAAAAGTATTTAAAAAGTAAGCAACCTCTTGGCTGGACGTGGTGGCTCATACCTGTAATCTCAGCATTTTGGGAGGCCATAGCGGGTGGATCGTCTGGTCTGGAGTTTCAGACTAGCCTGGACAACATGGAGAAACCCAGTCTCTACTAAAATATAAAAATCTCCTGAGTGTGGTGGCACAGTCCTGTAATCCCAGATATTCAGGAGGCTGAGGCAGGAGAATCCTCTGAATCTTGGAGATGGAGGTTGCAGTGAGCTGAGATCGAGCCACTACGTCCCACCCTGGGCGACAGAGTGAGACTCTGAAAACAAATCAAACAAACAAAAAAAAGGAAGCAACCTCTTTTTTCTCTTCATAAGGAATTTTATGATAATTTCTCTGTAGGAAGAGAAATGCCTCAATATTCATATTTTTAAAATGAAAACCACCAACAGAATTTTAAAATAAGATTGCTAAACACATATAAATGATCTTTCAATGATTTTCAGTATACTGAGAAAACAGCTCATTAGACTAGACCATGATACCACTATTTTAATGTGAAAACTTTTTGTGACAGAATTAGTCATTCACATAAACTGTTGAGCAAATTATTTATTCCTTTGCCACAGAGAAATCAAAAGATGTGTTTTCTCCTGTGCTAATAGTATGATATGATTGTCACAAACTAAAAACCCTCAGTAGAAAAATGGCCCTACTATTAAGCTACTGTTGGAAATAGCAGTTTGACATTAACTCCTTTGAAATTAAAATCACAACCTTTTGCTCACTATCTTCTGCTATTTAATTGGCATCTATCCAACATCTCCATGCATGGGTCAAATTATTTATTTACCTAGAAATACATTTTGTGGTGAATTTAGAGTAAGTTGAGCTGCAGAACATTAGATGTATTTTAGGTAAAAGGTAGTGTTTTTAATAATGAATACGATGCTATATTGGTTACATTTGTTTCTAACTATTTTATTTTATTTTATTTTTGAAACATAGTCGTGTTCTGTCTCCCAGGCTGGAGTGCAATGGCACGACCCTGGTCCACTGCAACCTCCACCTCCCAGGTTCAAGGGATTCTCCTGCCTCACCCTCTTGAGTAACTGGGATTACAGATGCCTGCCACCTATGCCTAGCTAATTTTTGTATTTTTTGTAGAGATGGGGTTTCACCATTTTAGCCAGGCTGGTCTCAAACTCCCAAACTCAGGTGGTCCGCTTGTCTCCATCTCCCAAAGTGCAGGGATTACAAGCATGGCCACTGCGCCGGCCTGTTTTTAGCATTTTTGGAATAAAACTCTTCATGCCCTTTCTCTGCAGTGCTGAACTTTGGAGCTTTTTATATTCGTTTGTCCTTATGTTGGACAAAGCTGACCCAGATGGACTTTCAGAGGAAAACAATTCTTGGCTCAGACAGCTCTCACTAAGCCCATTTACTCGAATAATTTGGTTGTTAGAGTCTTAGTTAAGTTTCTATATAGAACATAGTTGACCTTTAATACCATGTCAGCTTGGTAGGCCACAAAATGTATAAACCTGCTTTGCTTGATAAACAACAATCAGCACTATACTCAATTATCAACAGCCTGGAGCTTTTTTCAGTGAACTCATTTCTTTAGATCATCACAGTTCTTTAACGGAAGCAAGCCAAAAAGCAATGGAGCAGTAGCCTTAGGTGACAAGATTTGGTCCCTGAGACAACCGTTTTCATTTTTAATTGAATTTTGTAAATGTACATGAGGCATAAAAAAAAGTTAATTTTCTCTAAAGTCAATAACCCGAAGTTATTCACAAAAGCTATCTTTCAAAGAGAATGATGTCATCACAGGTGGTATCTGTTGAATACTTCGCTTATTTCTCTATAGACATGTTAGGTGACTTACACACTAGAAATCTGGACTTCAATATGCACTCTAGGGTCGTAAACAATAAACTGGCCAATATCATTGAAATGGACCAACTTTTAATTCTATTAAATTGAAAGAATCATTGTTCTTCATATGTGTTATATTTTTAAAAGCTCTTGTTAATTATTACAGCATGATAAAATGACGTGTTATTCTTAGGAATAGAATCATGCATTTTTAAATGCATATATGCAGTAAAAAGATATTTTCACATTTAAAATGCTGTCTATACACTAATTACTCCTTATGATTTTCCACTGAAAGAAGCAAGTATTATAATTCTTATTTTCGAGATGAGACACAGAAAGGCTTAACTTACTGGCTTACTGATACATAATGTAGAGATTGTGCTCAGGTTAATCTTCTATATTTTGTTCTTATTTGTTCCTCGGCAACCCCCTATCAGTAGCTGTTCTCATCAGTAGATTAAAAATTAAACAATTATATATGTATAGTGGCATTTTTTTCTCATTTTAGCTAAAATTTAATAATGTAAGTATGAATGACTTACCTAATCAATGATATATGATTTCAAATAAAACAATTAGCATAGAGCAAACTTATGGTGTGATGTAGACTCTTAAGAGGCTGTTGAATATATACCTTATATACTGTACCAAACTTATTTTTGTGTTTCTAAAATCTGATAGTTTGAATTTACACCACAAAAAAGACTATTTAAGTACAGCTGCTATTGCATAATAAACTTAAATTTTAAACTAACAATACCTTTTACTTTCTTGTGCAATTTATAGAAATTAAATTAAACTGAAGTGAAATGCATTACCCTCATAAGTTAGTCTTACATTACTGTGCCGTTAAGTTATTATCTTTATGCTAAAGTTGCAGAGCATTGCCTACTGTCAAAAAAAATTAGGTTACCTGGGGATGAATATTCTCTAATGGTAAGATCACCAGATTGCAGTCATGGGTGAGGCCCAGTTTCTATTCTTGGAACCATCTGATAATGCCAAGTCTAAGCTTCTGCAAATCATTCTAGCCTTCTTCTCTTTTGTTTGTTCAATTGTAAAGAAGAGAGTTCAATTCAGCATATGTTTTTGATCACTCACTAGCAAAGTAATATGAAAGCAATTTGGGGACATAAAAACATATGACAGAGAAAAATCTCCTTTAAGAGATGGCATGCTTAATGGCAAAAACATTATAAAAATCATTACTCAAATAAAATGCATATGATTTCTAGAATTTACATAGTAGTAATTACTTTCAGGTGGTGAGGTCACATATCATTTACCTAACTGCTTCCTCCTCTAGCTAGGGGCAACAACATGAGCCAAGGCTCAGAACCTGACAAGTGTAAGATGTGCAAGAATGGCAGCGAAACGTGGAGTACATAAAAGTTATTCAGGAACTAGTGAGAGTCTTTGAAGGCCAGGCTAAGAAGCTTGAATTGTTTTCTGTAAGCAATGGGTGGACATTGAATGTTTTAATTGGGGGATTTACATAATTGTCTGCTCCTTGGTTGCTGCTGTTGGAAGATGCTGTAAGCCTGTTGCAATTGGTGGCTCTTTGTATAAGGTGGAAGTTACTGTAACTTGAGAGGCCCAAACTATGCAGATTTCACATATATATGTTTCACATAAATATATATATATATATATACATACATACATACATACATACATATATATTTTGGTTTCTGAAATATCTAGTACATATTTTATGTGTAAATATTGATAGATATAAATATATAGATAAGGATTGTCAATTTCAATATAAATGTGGGATGCAGAAGAGACAATTATTACTTTACCACTTATGAGAGGCTTTCTAAGACTTATAAATCAGTTCTAATCTCTTCAAAACAAAGATTTTCATGTGACTATAAATTATAAATATCTCTAACTTCCATCTCATGTAACAATACGGGTTATTTTCTATTTTGCAACTTTTTGATAGAATATAAGAATTACTGAGTCATTTATTTCAATGTTTCTGCTAAAAATTCACAAAGGAATTTTTTTTTGACTAACTATAATGTCTCCAACATTATTAGTAGGTAAAGTCATCATGTTTTTATGGGTGAGTGGCAATTTGATAAATTTCTGAACTCATCTATACAAGTATACATGTATATTTGGCTGCCCGCAAATGTAAAAAAACTACAGGAAGACATTTTGAAGAGTAAAGACCTTTATTTTATTTAAAGAAAATCCACCACTTTTTGTAAGTATACATACCCACGTATCTTAGTTGTTCTGCTGTTGGTCACGTTTTTTCACATCTGACTTAGACTGTTCACTCCTCAGGGTAAAAGCATTGTCCTTTGTATTCCACACAATATTTAGGAGAGCTCTTGGAATCACAGAAAAACAGGAATTTTAAGGGACTGAGGAGGTAATCTGCTCTAATCACACACACACACACACACACACACACACACACACACACACCTTTTTGTGATGCTCCTGACTTGATTGTTTTGTTTATCCTTGAAAATGCACAGTGGGCTCACTCCGTTCCAACATATGCCATCTCATTGCTGGGCAGTTTTGATAATTAGAAAGTTCACCATTGAATTGCGCTAGAAGTTAACTCATTTTAATTCCTAAACATTGGCTCTTTGCGTTCCTGAGAAACACAGGTGTCTAATCCTTCTTTCACATAATAGGATTTCAAATATTTGAGGAAAGCTGTCATGCCTTGTAAGAAAGCGAAAAGTACCAAAGAGTAGGTTAAATTGTCAGGTGTGTTGATTGTGTCCATTTGTTTATTTTTTAACAAAAAAACCCTCAGAAACATTGAGATTCACTGTTTGTTAGAGAGAATGTTTCTTATTTCCTACTGCATTAATGTGCAGTGACTTCTCTTCATCAGAAAATTATTGCTGAAATTCCTTGTACATTTAGCTGACTTATATATATTTTTAATTACACTCTTTTCAAGTATTCAAATTAAAGCATGAGGGTGACCTCAAGGAAAACAAATAGATAAATGAAATTCAACTACTTGTATTTTGCCTTTTAATTGCTACTTAATATCATAATTAAAATTTACTCTAGAAATGTATCCACTCTTAAGCTTACTAAATTTCAACATTGTCATTATGAGATTTAAAGAAATTCTTTGAGATCCTTAAAAGGTAATGGAAAGGAAAGGAGAAGATAGAAGATTGACTTACTAGAGGATAGTGCATCAGATTCAGGAAGTAGAGACAATAGTACACTGTTTGTGTCATATGTTAGAGTACATCGTTTGTGTCATATGTTTTAGTTTACTGTGTGATTCTGGACACAAGAGATTGTTGTTAAAACTTGATAGCAGCAACATCAACAATACAAGACAACTTTAAAAAAAATGAGCAAAGGACTTGAATAGACACTTGCTTTTAAGAAGATATACAAATGGCCAATAAGCATGTGAAAATATGATCAGTATCTCTAGTCATTAGCAAAATGCAAAACAAGGCCACAATGAGATAATACTTCACACTCTTTAGGATGGCTACTATAAAAGCAATACATAACAAACAAACAAAATCCAGAAAATGACAAGTGTTTCTGAGGATGCAGAGGTTCTGAAAGCATTGCTGATAAAAATGTAAAATGGTACAGCCATTGTGGAAAGTGGTATGGTCATACTTAAAGCAGTTAAACATAAAATTACCATGGGATCCAGCAATTACATGTCAGTGCATATATCCCCCAAAAAGTGAAAGCAGGGACTAGTACAGATACTTATATGCTCATTATTCACAATAAACAAAAGGTGGAAGCAACTAAGTGTTCATCATTGGATGAATGGATAAACAATATGTAATAAATAAATGCAACAAAACATTATTATTCAATTAAAAACAATTCTGATGTGCTACAATGCACATGAACCTTGGAGACATTATGCTAAGTGAAATAAACGCAAGACAAGTTGCATAATTCCTCTTGCATGAGGGTGACCTTAAGGAAAACAAATGGATACATAAAATTTAACTAATAGTATTTTGTCTTTTAATTACTACTTAATATCATAATTAGAATTATAGACAAATTAAGAAAAAAATTGGTTACCAATGGTTAGTGGGAGGAGACAGTAATTGTTCGGTGAGTTAAGAGTTTTGTTTGAGGTGATGAAAAATTCTGGGAATGAATGGTAATGACAACAATGTGATGTTTTAATGTCCACAGTGCTACAGACCTGTGCATTTTAAATAGTTAAAATGGCAAATTTAATATTATATACATTTTACCACAATACAAAAGAGAGATAATTGTTTAATGAAATAGTGAAGTGATCCAAGAAGGGGAGTAACAGGAGTTTAAGCCTCTGATTAAAAATGTGTGTCACATCCAACAACTGTTACATAGATGACACTACAGTTTATCTGAGTTATGTCCTAATCTTTTGATACATGGAGCATTAGAAGATGGAAATGGTCAAGAGGAGAAATCAATAACATTTAAAGTGTGGTCCAGGCCAATATACAATCTTGATAGGTCTATTTAATGGGTTTTGAAAGGTTGCCTTAAGCATTCTAAGAAAGGTTTTGTCTTTATTATGCAATAGGCTGCTGTTACTTTGAAATGGTGCATGCACTTCTAACAGCCATATTCTCTCACCAACTCATAAATATTATCTATAGATTTATATCTAGCTTCCTTTTGATATTTATGTTTTCTGCTAAACAGCTATTGCCTTTATCCTTAGATTGTATAAACTAAGGCAAAAATAGGTCAATTCTATTAGGAATAATTTTAAAATGATATCTTTGAAACAATTTCATTGAATGAGATTCTTTTAGATGAAGTCACAAACCTCACTTTTTTTTCTGTCAATACTGTGCAGTTTGCTGTGGGGTTTCATAATTTTCTAAAACTGAGGACTTGATTGCTTTGGGGAAACTCGGATGCAGATTTTACCTTGAAGAGTCAAAAAGCATTGCTAAATGATGGATCAAGTGTAATGGGATTAAGGATTTTTTTCCATCCTTTTTATATTAATTACCCATCCATAAAGAGGGAATCTAATCACCCTGTCCCTGACTAATACTCTGTAGGCTTTTGATATCTGTTTGATGAAACTATTACAAAAGATAAAGCTGGAAAAATTATTTTCTACTTTAGATATGCACATAACACTAGAGTTGACAGGATTTGAGTTTCAGAGAGACAATGAATAGGAAGTAATGAAATGCCAGCCCACATTCAGAGAAGCAAAACTTCACAGCTATCTTTGATGTTAAAAATAAGTATGATCTATGTGTTTCTAAAACCAAAGTCTCAATGCTCATTAATCAGGTTCTTCAGGCATAAAGCTGTGGCCACTTGAACTTTGGCTGAGGATGAACATATACGTAGTCAGTATGTTATGAACTCACTCTCTATCCATGACAGAATCTGTCTTGCTTAGAACTAACAAGTACTAGGAGAGAGAAATAGCACAAGTCTTTAACATGAGTATTTGTGCATCTGATATGACTCACCTTTATATAAAGACAATCATTTCACTTTTTGGAATTTTTTCCCCTCTGCAAAGCCATCTTCTCTAAAACTACCTGGGGAGAAAATAATCCAGAAGCAACTCCTAATATGGGGGAGTAAGTTCTCTGTGTATATGAGTGAATGTTCTTCTACATTCAAGATACTTTGTTTTAGTATTTTTTTTCTCCAGTGGAAAGTCAAAATTTAAATTTACTTAAATATTTTAATGATAGTTTATACCTTTAATTTTATTTCACATTTGAAAGTTGGAAATGGAAATAATAAGTTTAAAAATTTCTAAAGGTAACAACTAACAGTAATCAAAAGGATCATATAATATCTTAAAATTCTCTGCAAGGTATAAAACCAGACATCTAGAAAGTTTAAATATAAATGAAAAATGATAAAAATAGAGAGCTTGAAACATGGTGAATGCCAAAATCCCAAAAATATAGTTAGTGGTGTAAATGTAAATATTTTAAGCTTTAAAAATAGTGACAATTGGATTGAAAAAATTGTAATATGCTGTTTATAGCAAAATGACCTAAGATAAAATTATATCTGATATGAAATGTAAAGAGATGATCAGTTTTCTTAAGCACCATACAATACTGTTTGATGAACAGTATATTATGCAGTATCTAAGAGAAATAGAAAAAACATAGTTGTCACATAAAATTTTAATTTAATATTGTTATACTTTATGAATAAATAGACGACAAGAAAATTGGGTAGGGGAGAATAAAGGCAGATAATTCAATTATTGAATTTAGATGTATTATAGCAATATACAAAGTTTTGTACACTAAACATGAAATATGCTTCCCAGTAAGCTCATGATTAGATATTTAATATTAAAGATGCAAATACTTTTCCATACTGCTGTTCAGAAACAAATCTGCAATCCAATATGTAGCTTGATGCAATCTTGGATTAATAACAACAAACTTATGTCACACTATGAGTTATAATAAATAGAGAAGTCATTTTTCTTTTATATATGTGGATTAAGCATTAAACACAGCAATTTGCCTAATCTGTATTTTAATGGCTCAAATTAAAAATATTTGACTAGAGAGCCAAACCAAGTATGATCCAGATAATTTTTATTTATTTGATTGAATTTTTATAATTGGTACACATTTTACATTAAATGTAAGAAAAAAAGGGTATTTAAACTTTTTTTATAAAATTATTATTTGAGATAAAACCTCAGAATAAGCTTTAGATTATTAATAAATTGCTGAATTCATTTCTTTACTATATCTTTTTGGAAACATTTAAAACCTATTAATCTCAAAGAGTACACTGTACTTTTTATGAAAAATGATAAATTAGATAAATTTAGAAGTTCTGACAGTGGAGGCCCATGTGTTACACACTTTCTTAATTCTGGAGGTACAGAATAAAAACCTGTAGAAATCTGCACAGAGAAATTTATTTTGCTTATGTTTGAAATCAGAAAATTCAAGTGTAGTACAGCATCTTTTTAAATAGACTGTTACTAGAGCAAATTAATTTTAAATGCTTGGAAATGCTTTTGAGTATTTATGTGAGTCTTATTTGTATATGTTAGTTATAAAAACTGTAGAAGTCCATGAGTCTACTCAAACTTCAGATAACAAATTTACTTCTGAAACTTCTCTTTTGGTTAACAAAAGCTGCAATTACTTTACTACTACAAAAGGAATATAGCACTTATTTTCTCATTTACACTTTGAAATGCTACACTTGAATGATAAAAATAAAGCAAAATTATACTTTTGAATGAAAAATATTTTACTTATTTTGACACATCATCAGAATATACTGTACACCTCCATGACTACATAAAATGAAATCAACATGACTAATTTTTCTAATAATTTAATCATTATTTCTAAGGTATAAGTGAAAATACAGTGATGCATTAAGCAGCTAGGCAAGTGTCTGGATGTCTTCTCCATATATTGCTAAGGTATTTGCAAAGCTTACCTGTGTTCCTTTCCGTTTCTTCTTATGATTTTCTGACTGTCTTTCAATTACTCTAGAACCTGCAGTGAGTGAGATGATTAACATTAACATTCTCCCCTTTCTAGATGGTGCTTCTAATCAACAGGAAACACACATTTTTGTGAATGTATTACCGTTTTAAAATGTATGTATATGTGTAAAGAATGTGACTTCTTATAAAGTGTCCAAGGTTTAATACATGGCTCTGATAACAACCGGCCCTTTAAAGGAGTTTTTGGCTTTTGCTACTTTGCATGTGTCTTCTCTGTATTTGTGATATGTCGCAGGAAATGCTTCCTTAACATGAATGAAAGATCAGTACAAAAATTATAACTTTCTGCATTACCTCTTTTCTCTCAATTTTTCTGAATATGCAATTTCAGGAGTTATATTACCAGGGTACCGTTTAATTAAGAGTCGTGGAAAATATTCAAGATGGGTAACTATCTATTTCAAGTTTGTATATTGAAGTCTTTAAAACACAGTTTTTGGGTAGATATTTCTCCACACGTGCTTAGACATTGATACCAACTGGTAGAATAACTATGTTTAACACATCTAAAACACAACTGAATTTGGTTTCTTATTTTGGATATATAAGCTAAGCCAACAGTTTTAATGTTTATGTTTACATATCTTCTTCAGTTAATAGGATATTAATATGATCAGTTGTATAACCGCAGCCTCATTTATTTGAGAGGATTACTTTAGTACCTTTTCATATTTATAGTGCCATAAATATTTATAAAGCATATATTATATGCATAACAAGGCTACAGGCACTGGGGATACAGCAGTCTATAAAATATAGGCCTGGAAATATAGACAAGTACATAAGAAATGATTTATTGATATTATGTTATAATATATAAAAAATTTCTTATTTTACATTTGTATTGGACATATAGATCATAAATATAATACATAAGCAAAATATATAATATATAATATATAATGTTGTGACTTATTGAGAAGATGATTTTTAATACCTGAAGAAATTAGAGAATTAGCAAAGATATTTTTAGGTGAAAAAAGTAGAAAAAGGTGGGCACGGTGGCTCACACCAATAATCCCAGCACTTTGAGAGGCTGAGGTGGGCAGATCACTTGAGGTTCAGGTCTGAGACCAGCCTGGGCAATGTGGCAAAACCCTATCTATACTGCAAATTAATAAATTACCAGGGCATGGTGGCATGAGCCTGTAATCCCAGCTAATTGGGAGGATGAAGTGGGAGGATGGCTTGAGACCGGGAGGCATAGATTTCAATGAGCTTTGATCATGCCACTGCACTCCAGCCTAGGTGAAACAGTGAGACCCTGTCTCAAAAAGAAGAAAAAAAAGAAAAAGTGAAAAAATGACCAAACTACTCCCTCTCTTGTCCACTTCTAAACATTTAAATGCTGTTTACTCTTAATTTAAATGTTTAGTTTCTGCTATTACTATGTATAACTCACAAAGTTCTACAGGATTCTAATGTACTAATGGAAAACATTCTTCACACAAACAATATCTGTATCAAAAATTAGGAATGGATAAATGAAAGTTGTTCTGTTTAAGAGTAAAGAAGAATAATATAATTTAGATTTCTGGAATATAAAACTATGTGTTCTGATGTGAATCCATTTTTTATTTATCATGCAATACTCCTTGGAATGTGACCGATAAGAAAGTTTTGGCTGACATAGACACATGTCCTTAGGGAATTCTTGCTACTATTGCTTCCATGGTGTAAGTGATTATTAGCTCCTAACAGAGAATGTGAGAGGAAAAAGAGGGTCTGTGATTCATCTCTGAGAAATTTCTATGTAAAGTAATGCACAGTGACTGAACAAAGAAATCCAAAAAATACACTTGAGGAGCGTAAATGAACTCAGTGATTTTGAACAGATTAAGTTGATTAATAATACACAGAATAATAGGATGATAGTAGAACACACATACAAATAACCATGGCATATACACACACAAATCGACCTATTTGACATTATGATGTAACTTAAATCTTTTATGTGACTAGAGGTCTTTAAGAAATTTTCCTTAGAAACCCATTTTGTGTTTTTTTTTTTAATTCTTGTATTCATTTAATTACTTAATGAAATGCTATTGGAAGGCATCTAAGTGGTAGACGTTGGGATGAGTTGAAAAGATAAATTAGATCCATGATCTTCTGGAGGTTATCTTTCATTGAGATGAAAAAAGTAATCACACAATAAAAAAGTAATATTTGTTAGAAAATTAATGTGTAGTATGAGATAAAGTAACTCTGGAAAGCCTAGTTTAGTCTGAACAGTAAATGAAACTCTGTCTGAGAATCTGCCATGTAAGTTGAGAATCTGAATATCAAGGTATCACTTCTTGGAAAACCGTGGCAGGGACGTTTCTGTAAATGTGGTGCAGGCTCATTGAGGTTTCTACACAAGCAAATGTGCATTTACTCGATTCACTATGTTTTTAAATGTTCATAGAGATATTATAAAGAATTCTATCTACAGATATTTTTTCCCATTGATTTATTTAACAGTAATTTATCTTACCATATCTTCTGGTTATATATATATATATATATTTCTATATATATTATATATAGTTTTAATGTTTTTAAAAATATAATTTAAAAAAACATTGCCCTCAATTTACCACATAAGAATTCTAAAGGTAATCATGATGAAGTGATTATAAATCGATATGATTTATAATCATAATTTAATAAATCATAATTTATATTAAATACTATTTTATATATCAAATCACATATATTTATACATATATATTATACATATTCATGTATAAGTATATCAATATTCCTAGGACATGAAAGTTACATTGCATGTGGTAAATTGAATCTAAACTTAGTGGCAAATCTATGAAGAGAAACAGGATATATACATGTATCTTCAAGTATCTACCTTAAAATATTGTTAATTACAATGGTGCTTTACACATACATCCACAATTTAACATACTACCTTCTCCAGGGGGAGGAGCTTAATTCCTCACTTCTTCAGTGAGGGCTGAAATTAGTGATTCACTGCTTATGGAATCTGGAAAGAGATAATACATTTACAGTTCAGAAACCTGGTAGAGTCTACCTTAAAGAAATCATCCAAGGTAACCAGTAATGCCCTGTTGGCATCTTCCACCCCATAATATGATGATATGGTATAATAAAACAGGAATTTCACCTTTGTGGTAGTCTTTACAAAAATCAGTAGTCTTGATATTGAGAAATCATCAGTCAATTCCAAACTGAGGGATGTTCTATGAAAAATCTGACCAGTAATCTTCAATGCTGACAAGGAATCACTAATGAGAAGAAACTAAGGAGATGAGATAACTAGACATAACATTGCATATTAGCATGGATCAAGGAATGTAAAATTTAATGTTGATAAACATACTATCATTATGTAAAAAGCCAACATTAAGGGAAACTGGGTGAAGGGTCTATAGAAGCCTATATACTGTCTTTGCAATCTTGTAAATCCAACATTATTTCAAAATAAAACACTAAGAATTATGAATTAAAATGGTCAGTTGTCTTACAGTGCTTTTCTAAAGTGCTTTACAAATCCAATTCTTTATATGTTTTTTTTTCTGGTAAAATTCCCGTTTTTAATCTGCAGTGGAGAATTAATCTATCCTGGAACACTTGCAAATAGTATATTGTTCTTTAGGATTCAAGTTGTCTTATTTTAATTTTAGTGTCTTATGTTTAGACTGTATCATTTATTGTCATGCAAAAAATCAAGTGAATACAATTCAATTATGTAAAATATTATATGAATATAGCTCAGAAAAGTATGCCATGCATAATTGCAATTTACACGAGATGCACTCTGAATCTCCTTTCCCGATGATGTAAATAAAATGATACTCTTAAATTAATACTTAGCTTTTCAGAGATTGCATCAGTGATGTTAAAGTAGGCTTAAGGCATTAGAGGCTAAAATCGGTCAAGTATGGTTGTGCTTCTGAGATTCATCTACTGCAAAATGAACATAATTTCATTTTCCACAAAAATTCACTTATAAAAATGAATGCTGCACTTGATTCTTAATGCCAGCAGAGATACAAATAGAACATATTTGTGCAATACATTCTGTTGTTCTTATTTGTACTTGTGATCCTGAAATGTTGTCCTATAAGAAAGTATGTTAATAAATTTAACACATTTAGGGATTTCACAAAGAAAAGAAAAACCCAAGCAATATGTTTCATTTCAATGTACTATGTAGCTGAATGTTGAGAGGGCCAGATGCACAGTAATTTCTAAGCCTGAGACATTTTCCAACCCGCTGATTAACCCAGTCCACCAGTGCCTTCTTAACGCTCGTTCTGCTGAGACAGCTATTTGATTTAATCGTGATTTTGCATGTTTAGATTTGAAGGTAACCAATATCTTCATGATCTTACTATTGCATACAAAGTTGAGCTATCCAGTACATTATGAAAGGAACAATACTGACCTATGAGATATTAACACTCGTTTAAGCCCTGAAGATTGCAAAGTATAGTGCAAGGCCGATTTGTAGAACGTGGCTCCAGAATAAGGAATGGAATATGTGTCTTACTCTTGTGACAGTGATGAGAAAGTCAGAGAACGATGCAACTCAATGCAATTCATTTAATAAGCATGAACCTAGTGGGTCCAGAATTTTAGAAAAAGTTAAGGCTTCGCCACTCATTTATAAAATCAAAGGTAAGTTAACATTTTGAGTTATACGGCAACGGCTAGGAATGAGAAGAAAAATAGTTAGATCGTTAGGTGCTTGAATGACAGGATGTCCAGAAAACTGTAAGTAGGTCATCAAGGGGTTACGAAGTCAGCTGGGAAAGTAAGATGCCACAGAAGCCAAGGAAGGAGGGTGGTTGGATGTATGTGTGACGGCAAACACAGCATGGGACTAGACAAAGATAAGAAATGAAAATAATTGATTTTTTGATTGAGAGATTATGTGATCTTTGATGTAACAGTTTCAATAGATTTGTGAGTGTGTTTCCTAATGGTTAAGAAGCCAATGGTTGTTTGCAAAGAACGGCAGAAGTAGGCCACTCTTCTGGTAAGTGGGACAATGCAGAAAAGGACAATTGTCCCAACACCAGCATTTCTGTAACTTGTGATTATCTTTTAGGGCTGAAAAATGACCCAATATTTGATTTCATTTTTTTCCTTTGAAATGAAAATATGAAACTTTAAAAATATTATTCTGCTTATTATTTTTGGTTCTGTAAACATTGGCTGAACTTCTGCTATGTACAAATTGTAGTCATAGGCATCCTATGTGATACTAAAATGAACAAGACACGCTCTCTGTCCTTAGAAAATATATTTCAAAAGGAATTCGAAACATGACAATAAGGAATATAGGGTAAAGTAGACCTTGCTCTAAAAAAATATTCTTGGTAAGCACTCAGAAGGGATAAACACCTAAATAAGTTGGCTGAATCAGATTAAGAATAACTTTTAATGTCATAATATAGAAAATGAAGTTTATTGTGTCGGTAGGAGTCCATTGATTGTGATAGTAAGAAATCCTTATTTTTACATCAGTGAAGAGCCTAGATAATAGGATTTGTTAAGACAAGTATCCTGGACCTTGGTTTTCACTGCTAGGGGGATACACTCTCTTCAAAGCTTTGCATTGCCTGGAACATTACGTTGAGCTTTGCTTTAAACTAAGGCAAAGCAACTGCCTTTGCGGAATCCTCAGTAGTATGATGGAATCAGCGCTTGGACTTTGAAACATCCTTAAAAAGCACTCATGCAATAAGGTTCCTACAAGAGAAACATAACCCTGGCTCCAGGACAGATGACAGATAGGGTATTATTTTTGACATTTCTGAGACAATATATTGAAGCACTCTTCTGAGTCCCAAGGGAGGAAAAAGAGACCCCACAAGCATTCTCTGTAGAAGATGCCCTATCTTTTTTGGCTGGGATAAATCTGGAGACAGTTCCCAGCAGCACTATGACTAATGTTCTTGGAAGGAATCATCTATATATTGATCCAAATAAAGAATATTTATTTCAGGATTGGCATCTAACTACTCTTTCTGTTCCTCAGGAAACAAAAAATGGAAAAAAAAAAGTGATGGTCCTTATTGGAAATAGGAACATATGTTTCCCAAAACATTTAGCAGCCTTTTGTATTATCTAAAGCAGAAATGAACAAAATGCAATAAACAAAATATGTTCTTTTTCCTATATAATATGGAGTATAAGCACTTATATGTAGCATTTGGAAGGTTAAGTCCACATCGTTTATGATAATATGATATATAAGCTTGTTTATATTAGTGAGAATAATGACTTACCTTTAGACACACCATGTCACCATGTCTACTCCACACATTCCTTCCCTGGTTATAATGTTGATATTTTCTTGACAAAATAAAAAGGGAACACATTATTCTTGTTTCTGTATAATGGAGCATGAATTTCCTCTACAATGGCGCCTCTGAGGATTTGGTAAGAGCAGTTGAAGAGCTGTGAACTGCACTTAAGGATCTTTAAAATAAAAGTCTTTAATAAATGGGAGTCATTTTGCTTCTTCAGCTGCTCTTAAGGACAGCAGCCCACAAGGGGAGAAAATACAAGAATGAGTGAATACTTAATAAATATTTGTTGAATTGAATTGAGTAAGTAATTGATTATTCCTCAACCACAAAAGAAATTCTAGAGCTTTTCAAAGGAGATACAATGGCCATTTAGCTTGATCTAACAAGCATTAACGTGCCAGGCAGGGGTCAGGTTCTGCCATGGTAAGGCAGCATGCCTTACCACAGAATTTGATAAGGCACAAGTGTTTGCGTTTGTTGTTGTTGTTGTTTGTTTGTTTGTTTGTTGTGAGACAGAGTCTTGCTCTGTTGCCCAGGCTGGAGTGCAGTGGCATGATTTCGATTCACTGAAACTTTTGCCTCTTGGGTTCAAGCGAGTCCCCTGACTCAGCCTCCCAAGTAGCTGGGACTAGAGGAACATACCACCACGCCTGGCTAATTTCTGTATTTTTGGTACAGACAGGGTTTCACCATCTTGGCCAGGCTGGTCTTGAACTCCTGACCTCGTGATCCACCCACCTCTGCCTCCAAAGTGCTAAGATTACAGGTGTGAGCCATGACGCCCAGTCTGGCACAAGTATTTGAATACTGTTCAAGACAGTGTAGCTGCTGGAAATGTAGACTGTTTTTTTTTTTTTTTTTTTTAAAGTGTATTTTTAAACTGTAGGGAGACAGCAGTTCCTGACACAGTAGACCCTTAACTCCATTGAGTGTGATTTTCTTTTCTTGCCTTTCAGGGTGGGAAATGAGGCAAATACCTCTGAAATTATCAAGTCTTGGGTATCCAGGGAAAAGCCTGTAATTGCCTTCCAGCACAATAGTGAAATGGTGCTCTTGGTCAAAAACTCAATTTTGAACAAAAACCTAAACGTCCCATAATCTAAAACCCAAGCACTAACACGCAAATAATACAAGGACACAAGCAGACTTTTTTTTTAAGTATTTCTTATTTTTTCCTAATAAGAAAAACTCATAGATACATTTGTACCTTTCCAGCCTTGTTTCTTTTATTATACTCATGAGAATTTATATTTTTACATGGTATAAATAAAGATTATACTGAAATACCTAGGATAGTGCTCCTAAAATATAACACAACTGAAAACTTTAGCTAGGTATTTCCTTCTTTTGAGAGCTGTAGCATCTTAGGAGGCTTAGCAGCATCCCTGGCCTGTACACACAAGATGCCAATAGTAGTCTCTCCCAGGCTTGACAATTGAAAACATCTCCAGAAGTTACCATGACCTCAGAGGGACAAAATGGCTCCTGACTCAGCAATCCTAACTATGCTAACTAATGAATTACATGTATGGACTTCTAGTACGTTGTAAGTGCATAGTATAGATCTAAAAAGAAAAGGTAACTTCTGTAAGGGTATATTTAAGAAAGGTGAGCTTTCTTTGCTTTAATATGCTTTGAAAATATAGCCAAATGCTGAATGATTACACCATGATATTTTTCTTTATGTATCTGTAAAATAATGCAAGTTCTTTTTACAATGGACAGCAATCAAACCTCAGGCACTGAACTGGGGTCATTACATGTATCATTTAATTCTTAAATAAATCAGTGTGTTTAGAATACACATTTCACTGTTAAAGAAGTTGGTGTTCAGAGGACTTACATTAACCAATATTACACAGATGGAGCCCAAATCCAGCTAATCTTAAAATGGGTAGCCTCTAACAGCACAGTGCAATTGCGTGGTTTTGGCAGGTGAGAGAAAATATTTTATTATGTCTACATTCTGTCGGCCTTTGGCATGGTATTTAAATTGCTACTATTTTAATGATTTCTCAATATTTTCAGCTCTATACATTGAAAGTTTAAAACATTGTAATATTAATGATTTTTCCAAACTTTTTAAATATTCTTTGGAGTCCTTTGTATAATATCAACTCAGATACAAAAAAGAAACATCTCTTTGTAAGATTTAGAAGTGGCTGTACTAAACACTAAAACGATATTTAACTCGATGTGAGAGAAGTTTCTTTATCATTTAGTAAATACCCAACTTCCTATATTATGAATCTCCTTTGGCCTGAAAGAACGGAGGCAAATTGCAATTGGCAAGTCTGTAAAGAGATTGTTTTCTTCCATGGGTAATATGAAAAATTAAAGTGTAATTATTGTTTATTGAAAGTCAACATGGATTTTTACAAGTACATAAATAGGAACTCTTGCCTTTAAGAAAGGCACTTAAAAATGAGTTTTAGTGAATTTTTTCTAGCACAAATATACCATTTCATCCATTTCCTGCAGACTTTGAGGCTTTCATGAAGTATTTTGTGTGAACATATAATGTAATTATTATATTTTATTGAAATAACATGTACTTTTCTTTTTTCAAAATACCTGAATTTGTTAAGAATCTAATGAAGTCCCTGGTGTATCAAATTTAATTGGGAGTATTTTCATCTTTCTCCTAAGTCACTAAAATAATAATGTAAGTTACAGTTGATGCTAACTTAGGTTCTTACAATTAGCAATGAAAGTTATTAGCTAAATTATTTAGCATATAAATTAATAATTCTAAGATCAACATTTTAAGCTTAATGCTAGAAATATTAATTTATACTTTAAATAATTTAAGCTATAAACTTCATTGCTAATTGTAATTTTATTGGATATGATTCAATTTCTGTGATAGAAGCCTGTGAAGTATATGTGATTCCAAAATATTTTCAGCATAACTTTTTTTGTTTTTTGAGAGTCTTGTTCTGTCATCCAGACTAGAGTGCATTGGTGCCATCTCAGCTCACTGAAACTCTACCTTCCAAGTTCAAGTTATTATTTTTTTTTCTTTTCTCAGCCTCCTGTGTAGCTGGGACCATAGCAACCTGCCACTGCTCCCAGCTAATTTTTTTTATTTTTAGTAGAGACAGGGTTTTACCATCTTGTCCAGGCTGGTCTTGAACTCCCAACCTCATGATTGACACCCCCCCCCCACCCTCAGCCTCCCAAAGTGCTGGGATTGCAGGCATGCACCACTATGCCTGCTCTCAGCATAAATTTTATATAGTGTCATGTTTTGACAGCTTATGCATTCTTTTTTTAAATTTCAGTACTATGTTTATACACAAATTTGAAAGATACAAGATAAATCTCTTCAAAAGTGCATATACATGACTACAAAAATGGTATGTTTCTATCAAATATACTTATTATTTCCAATAGTGGGCTCTTGTATTTTTGTAGGTACTCAAAAATTATTTGATAGAAAATTCAGAATGATAATTACATATAGCTATAATTATTTCTATATTTGTTCAGGATATTTTCTGCCTAGTAATTATTTATGTATCTATAGTAATTTATTCTATTGATATATAGTTTACATGATGAGACATTTCATATTTCATAATATATAGAATCCAAGTTATATTTTTTCATATTTGTATGTTCATAAAAATATGCTGTACATGTCAATCAGTATAACCTAGTTTGAACAGGAATATTATTGTAGGATTACATTTGGTTATCTGTCTTTTTATAAGCATGAAAATCCCTTGATATTATATCTTTTAACGGAGCACTTTAAAAATGAGGAGCAAGTAGACAAGGGATCTGAAGTTTGCATCTGTCGATACAGAAAGTAAGTCATTAATATTACATATATTCAAACTAATCACATTTTATGGAATTAACTGTAAGTGAAGCCATGAAGAGTGACATTTCATGCTTTTGATTTCTTGTGATTTGAATGGGAGATGTTTTTCTCTGAGAGATTACAGAAGATTTGTTATCAACTTTCCATTCCTCAAGTTTAAGTTGAAAGTTTTTTTTTTTTAAGTGACAGAGAAGGAGGCTGAACCTTGAATAAATATTTTTTCATACCAAATAATCCAAAGCTAAAGTGAACCAGGGATTTGAAGCAATTATGTAGGTAATTGAATTTTTAATCAGCAGCTTGTTTTGATAGAAAATCCTATTATTCAACCCATAAAGAGAGTATATTGAATAATGTATATAATTTTAGTTTCTTAAATAAATAATGCACAAAACGTTTTAGGCATCACTTTGCCTGTCCTCCGGAAGCTTAGTATTTTCTCAGAAAATGTACTATTAGGTCTAGACACAATAACTTTGAGGTAAATGGAGTAAATGATGATTCATTTTAAACAATGATCATTTTTCATTTGATAATTCTGTAAGTCATGAATCAAGGCATTTTTTAGGGGGAACGTCCAGCTAAGAGGCTACCACAAAGCTGTAACCAGGGGATACGGTGGGGCTATACCATCTCAGCTTGGCTGAAGAAAGATCTACTTTCTGGCTCATTCACATGGCTGTTGGGAATCCAGAGATATTATCAGTTCCTTTCCACATTAAGAGTCTCCATGTGCAGCTTACATAAGGTAGCTGGTCTCCCTCAACTTTTTTAGTATCTGCACAGGTGATATTAGCACTGTTTTCCCTCAGAAGGAGCAGGGGAGTGAGAGAGACAGACAGTGAGGGAGAGGAAGACAAAAGCCAGCCTTTCGTAACCTAATCTCAGAAGTGACATCTGTTATTCTGATATAGTTTGATCTTTAGAAACAATATCCTAGCTAGACCACACTCAAAAAATGAGGAGATTACAACAATCTCGAAATCCTCAGAGACTGGAGTCACTGGGGATCATCTCAGAGGCTATCTGTCTCCAAGCCACCCGTCGTCCATCAAATGTGCTTGTCCACATCTAAACCTAGAATGTTTTTTTCTTCTATCTTTATTGTGACTATGTCATTCCCCCCTTAATAATCATATTTTGGTTTTCGCTTCATCACATCTTTTTCATATTCTGCACATTTTATAACCACACTTTCTCACTCATCTTAATTGAGCGTTAGTAGCTACCTATCTTTGTTTGTTAAAGTTTATACTCTTGGCCTTATGAGAAGCATCATGTTACCAAACACTACGGCTGTGTAGTGGTTGGATTTAAAACAAATTAAGGAAATTATTCAGTAAAATTTGCCTATGACATTATATTATTCCCCCAAGCTCACACAAAATCAGTATTTGCTGAGATTTAAAAGAAAGGTGATTATTTAAAGCAGGACATTTTTAGAGATGACAGAGAAAAAAGAGTGATAGAAGATATTAAAGCAAATTAATGTACATCAAATCTGAATCACTGAATGCAATAAGAGAACATGTCCTCCTATGTGCTACTGTCCTCAACTTGTAGAATGTAGTGATTATAATTTCTTACCGAGTTTCCGTAAGTTTTAATTTCCCATGATGAACTAGGATTTATTGTTCTCATAAAGTTTTCTTAATAAATGCAATGAGATTGGTAACTGAGCCAATTAATTAGTGAAGTACATATAAAATCCCTAGTGTTCATTTAATTTAATCTTTAGAAAAGAATAAAAATACAGATACTTAAAGAGTTATCATGTGTAGCAACTATTTTTTATTTCAAAATTTTATTTTTCAGAAATAAATGTGTGTAGTTCATTGTGCTTTGTAAATAGTACAGATAAATTATATTCTATTGGCAACATATATTAAACAAATAGAAGTCCTTAGTACCGATGGAGGCCAGGAAGCTAATAATTATCTTTGGAAAATTAATAGCTATGTAAAGTTATAGCCTCCTATTTTCTCCTTCCATACTATTTTCTTTAAAGAAAATAATTCAAAGTTTCATTCTTTATTACACATTCATTTAATCATATATCATTAGAAAAACCATATCTTATTTTTGAGTCTACAGTAAGCAACTCACTTATATAACAAATATATATTACTTATATTTTATTAATATATCATATGATATATTAAAATATAACTGTAGGAAACATTTAGCATTTACTATATGTCAGAAAAAAATTTAAAAGTTTTACTAGTATTAACATTTAGTCTTCAGTACAATGCTTTGAAAAATATCTTCCATAATACCCACTTTTTTTTTTTTTTTTTTTTTTTTTTGAGACAGAGTTTTGCTCTTGATACCCAGACTGGAGTTCAATGGCACAATCTCGGCTCACCGCAACCTCCGCCTCCTGGGTTCAGGCAATTCTCCGGCCTCAGCCTCCCGAGTAGCTGGGATTACAGGCACGCGCCACCATGTTCAGCTAATTTTTTGTATTTTTAGTAGAAACGGGGTTTCACCATGTTGACCAGGATGGTCTTCGTGATCCACCCACGTCGGCCTCCCAAAGTGCTGGGATTACAGGCGTGAGCCACTGCGCCCAGCACTAATACCCACTTTTATATGAAAAAAATTGAGACTCCAATAAGGTACATAATTTACTAAAAGCTGGGATTCTGAACCTATCATCAGGCTTGGCTCTAATTAGATGGTGGTTTGACTGCGGTTATAGTGGCCAATGTAAGCCAACAGCTCTGATTATAAACACCATTAGAGAAGGGGCTTCACTATATATCCAAATGGTTGGCGAATATGTAAACAAATGAATAAATGAATGTATTAACGTCCCATCTGACTAGCTGGGGTACAAATTATCCCTGAATTCAGAAACCTGATAGGAAATGATGATCCAATTTGTTCAAATATCAGTAATCAGATATATTGTTTTGTTAACTTCTGGAGGTGTTTATTCTAAGCAAGTTCAAAGCCTGTGGTTTTGAGAAGGCTTTCAAATGTAGGGTCACCAATCTCATTTTATAGAAGAGCTGCCTCTGACTAGAGAGTAATACAATGAAGCAGTTGTGTGTTGTGTGTGTTTTAACCACACAAAGCTCAATCCAACTATGCTGTCACAATGTCTCATAAACTCAATTGTTCAGATGAAATAAAGTTTTCCATGTAAAATGATATGTTTATTGACAACTTATAATAAATCACTCATAGTACGAAAAAAGGCATCACATTGTTTAGAAAGAAGCATAGAGATTAGGGCCCTATCACATCAACTTTATGGTGTACTAAATGGTGTAATTGGGATACACAAAATTTAATTTTCAAGATATGAAGTACTTCTTTGCTGGAAAATTCTAATGCTTCTTCCTCAACATTTAAGCAGAAGTCTTTTAGAACTTAATTATTTGGTAAACACAGCGCTCGTCTTTCTCTTTTGCTCCGTAGTGGGTTTCTGCCTGTCTTGTTGACATTAAAATAAAGACATCTATTCTATGAACCCATTTTTTTAAAAAATGTTCTTCTGAGATGTTCACAAGAGCTCACCTTTGCTTTGCCATCACAAGGAGAGTTTACTGAGCACCTGGCATGTGCTAAGTCCCTTGAGCCACACCAGGTGAGATACCAAGAGGTGGAGAAGCAGGAAGGAACCCCCAGAAGTCTTAAAAGTGAATATATAGAGATATCTATATGAATGTATGTATAGATATGTATATGAGATTAAAATAGTAACATAAAATGATAAAAATGAAGATTTATGTGAAATGGGAAAAATTGGAAAGACTTGTGGAGATGAGAAGTATGATTTTTGTCTTGCTACTTAAGGCACCAGACGGAGCAAGAGAAAAGGTAAAACTATAAGATTTAATTTACTATAGGGTTGATGTTTGATAACAGAGAGATAAGATGGGTATATTTCCATGGGCCTTAAAACGGTCCAAATTTGACCTAGGTGGTCAAGACTTTTTAAGATTAAAGATTCTTTTAAGACTAAATCAACATTTTAGGAGATTCCTCTGGAAATATAAATGATGGAATTATAAATTATTATTATAGGCAGCAGATTTAAGAGATACAAAAGCTATCCAGAAAGGGAGATGTTTTGGCTTTTTAAGGCTAAAGTAATGAATGTCTGAAGTTCCAGAAATCACAGTGGTATAAATAAAGAAGTGTGATATGATTACATTTTCAAGTAGGAAGTCTTGAAATGACAAAAAAGTATTAAAATATAGGGTATATATGGGATATATGAGTCATTTTCTGCAAGATTCATAAGACTTTGTAAATTAGTTGTCTGACTTCATTTTTAACTGGATGGCTAGAAGAAAGAATGATAGCTCATTTTTTCCTGTGTTCATGTCTGTCCTTGTGTTGTGTTGCTAGACTTTAAGGAACAGATGTATCTACAAAAAGCTGTAAAAGCCTTTCACGGATAACTCATAATTTTCAACAATGAATTTATAATGAGTCTAAAACCTGCTCTCCTTATATGGTAGATTTTTCTGATCAGCTCATTCTAATACTTGCATATACAACAATCTATCAGTGATTCACATTATTCTCACATTTCCTTCAGCTGCCAGTACACTCACTCCTCCCCATCTATCCATTGCTGCTTTTCAGACCGAAAATCAGCAAAGGATAGAGGGTCTCAGTCTTTCTATCCTAGGTTTACACGATCTTTCCTCACTCCAGTGTGATCCCTAATTGCCATGAAATATCCTTCTGCATTACAGATTTGATCATATTGGGCCCTAGCTTACAAAATTGATCCCCCTATCGTCCACAATATAATTCCTAATTCCCTAGTGACACAAGGATCTTATAATATTTTGTGCATCCAACAAATGTATGAACTGAACACCTAAAACCTGCCAAACGCTACCTAGGAGGGCTCACGGAGAGCCAACGCTGTCTTGCTGACACACATGGTCTCATCCTGTGGAACTTAAAGTCCACTTGTGGGGAGACTGACATTAATCAAATAATTATGACAAAATATAAAGTGATAGTTGCAAAAGTGTGGCCAAGTGGTTTGCGAGAATGTATAATGGGGATTTTACCCAGGCAGGGAGGTCAGAGAAGACTTCCTAGGAAGGAAGCAGCGTATGAACTAAAATCTGGAGGGTATATTGGTTAAAGAAGAGAAGAGTGGTTATTATAAAGCAGGGGTCCTAGGAGAAGAAAGAGCTTTTGCAAAGTCCTGTTGAATGTGTACATTGGGTAAGATGGTCTTTAAAAAGTTCAGTTAGTGTGGACCAGAGACAGTGTGGCCAGAATGCTGAAAGACAACACTCAAGAGAAGAAATAGAAAATGTAGAGCTTTGCTGACTAGCATAGATTACCACCTATGTCCTAAACATAGATTAACTAATGGGAAGCTTTCTATAGGAGGGTGACATGACCAGAATGCATTTAGCAAAGAAAAACTGGTGGAGTGGCAGGAGGTGGCTAATCGACCTGGGCAGACCAAACAGGTCAGTGAATGCTTGTTACCACAGTTGTGATGATAACGGCCATATTGAAGATCTAAGAAAAGACAATTGACTTTTAACGATGGAGATCTAGAAAATGTCCATACTTCACTAGAGTGTGAATGAAGGAAAGATATGAATAAATAATAGAAATAAGCTTAAAAAGTGAGGAGTCAGAAGATTAGAAAGAATCTTGGTCATAGAGTCTGTGGCAGAAAGAAATCTATTACTGTTATGGGGACTTCAGGATCCTCATCCTTTGGAACAACAGGAATTAGTTTGCTCAGCAGCATTCACACATAGCTTAAGAAGCATTGTGATCCCGTTATTCCAGGAAGCACCATGTGACAGTTTTTCCAAGTTCAATTTGAGGGCAACCTGTGTTAGAATCAACAAATATTTTTAAAAATCTTGAGGTCGGGTGTGGTGGCTCAGCCTGTAATCCCAGCCCTTTGGGAGGCTGAGGCAGGCGGATCATGAGGTCAGGAGATCGAGACTATCCTAGCCAAGATGGTGAAACCCCATCTCTACTAAAAATACAAAAACTAGCCAGGCATAGTGGCGGTCACCTGTAGTCCCACCTATTCAGGAGTCTGAGGCAGGAGAATTGCTTGAACATGGGAGGCAGAGGTGAGCTGAGTTCATGCCACTGCACTCCAGCCTGGTGACAGAGTGAGACTTGGTCTCAAAAAAAAAATATTCGAACAGAAGTAGTCCTAGATTCGGTATTTCTTGAGCCCTAGAAAATGAACCCCTGGGCTCAAGCAATCCTCCTGTCTTAGCCTTCGGAGTGGCTAAGACTACAGGTGCATGCTGTTGCGCCTGCCTCTGCACTATTAACAAATCCAATTCGTGGTCCCGAGGAAATCTAAACGTTGAGGAGTTGAAGATCTATTGAAACATGGATTTAGCGGCAAAAGTATTCAAAGTTTTGCACATGTACAAGTGTTCATGCCCAAACATATCAGGAAGCAACATGATGTACTGAGAAAACATTACTTTTACAGTAAGACTTGGAATTTAAATTGTAGTTGAATTGCTTGGCTGCATGATGTTATATAAGTTATTTAATTTCTGTAGATTCCAGTTAAAAAAAAATTATGCCTTGGCTTTTTCAGGTCTCCTGCCTCTCATTAGTAAAAATTGTGTTTTCTATCTTTCTGGGTCATGTATACAGTATCTGTGGGGAGTTTTAGGGGATGCTAGAGGCTCTCTTGAGTCCCATCAGGTAAGACCTGGGTACTGTGAAGCCTCTGTGTCTCCCACATAAGCTATGACTTCACCTGTGAGACACTGAGACTGCCAGTGCCATTAGCTGTGGCAACTGCTGTGGTGGCCTTTTGCACTCTTAGTGAGCAAAAGGCCAGCCCAAAATCTGAGAAGTTCTCATACTACATTTGGTGCATAAAACATCATGAGCAAGGGGACTCTCTTTCCCATTTATTTTAAGTTTTGCAAATGGTTGATTCTTAGGAGTTCTTAGCTAAGGGGTAATACATTTTGACAATATACTTAAACCATGAAAACCAGCTACACACACACACACACACACACACACTTTTGTAATTGTTTCAAAAAGCATCAGTAGAGCCACAAGTATCTAGTCACAAAAATGGAGCTTGAAGTCTGCAGCAAAGTAGTCTCTACATTTACATACATGTGTTAAAAAAGCGGAGTGACAGGTATGTGCCTAAAACTTCGACGTTTATAGAAAGTCAGTTTCTTTTATGCTTGCAATAATATACCTGGATTATTTTTTTAAGTATGTAACATAAAGAGTCTAAGTATCATTTCATCACCTAAAATAATGTTTTATTTAATAACTGATAAAAAGCAATGGATAATAAAATATTACCGACACATAATGAAAAAGTTGTCATTTTAAACAGAGCTATTGTAATATTTGAGATACAGTGAAAAATACAGTTAATATATTTTTGTTTACAAAAGTAATAAAATAATTTATCCAAATCATCTTGAATACTGTTCTTTCCTGGATAAAAATTCAATCTGATTCTGACAATTATGCACATGGAAAATCTTTATGCTGGGTTAGAGTGTCCCCAGCAGGTGGCTTACTTAGTATTAATGATCTACAGTTCTTGAATATTCAGATTGGTAAATGTGCTGGAGAGTTTTAATTGCCAAACTCTTTTCTACCTCCAGCTTGTCTGATGACAACTTGCCTTCATTTTAAACATGTTGTTATTGATCATAATTCAAAATGAGTATAGAGAATATGAGATGGCTTTATGCATTGACTGTACCTGGTTTTATTTTGTGTTAAGAAAAATAAAAATAAATTATAGGTTTCTGGTAGCTTGTGGAATATATTCAGATCTTAAAGAGTCAGTGACTGCTGGCTTCTTGGATCTCCTCCATTATAGTTTGTTATGAGTTACATCTGGAAGCATAATCAAATGCCTATCTTGTAATTTATAAGATGATATTATTTTAAAAATTATGACTCATCATGAGAGTAGTTAAATTTTAATAATATTTTCCAAAGCTAATAGTACATGGAAAAGTTATAAAGAGGTTTATGGGTTTTAAACAATTGATTGATTTATTCTAAAAAAAAAAAGGTAAAATAAAGCAAGTGTCTTGATTTCTATTTTGATGTACATGAAAGCTTGTTATGAATGATAGTGGACAGGAGAATCAACAGAAAAACTCATTGTGTGAAAACACAACTATTCTGAGAAAACATTGCATCCAGGAAAAGTCATTTAAACACCTCTATGTTTTTGTTCACTAATCTGAACACTGCAGCTAAAATTTGCCATCCTAACTGTATCACAAGTTTTTAGGAGAATCAAATTACTCTAGTTCCTGTTAAATGGTGAGCATAACGGTGGACAAAGACCATCTTGCTTTAGTTCCCTGGTAGAAAATAGGCATTTCTTTATTGGTGAATAAATTACTCAAATTAGAATGTAAATGGAAAAGCAAAGTACATGTGGTAAAGCATTATTTTGTGAATTTTATTATAAAAGGAAATTTTAATTGGCCTACGGAAAACCTTTGCTATGTTTTAAGACAATCATTATCAGTTACTATTTACAGAAACTCTAGATACCTAATAACCTGGTAACAATTATTTACTTGTTTTGCATTATTGAAGAAGGAAGAATCAAATCTATTGTGCTTCTCTTATACATTGAGCATACATTTGTTGAGTTATTGAACAAAATGGACATGAATTTCACATTCATGGATTTATTTATCGTTATAATTAGAGGGAAAAAACACATCCTGCATAGTTTTATAATCACACTTGTGATCAGTGCCATGTGTAATGGAGGCTTGACAGGGTAACCTCACTACACAGTTTGCAAAGTGAACGAAAATGTATCATAAATGTTATACAGTTTAGTTTTCAACAATCATTTATTTTGTGCATACTTTGTACCACTCTGCCTGACACTAGGATAGTAAGAGTAAACAAGACAAATGCACTATCTGAGAAATCCTGTGCCTATGTGCTGGCTGCATTTTACAGGTGAAGAAGCAGAAACTTGAAGAAGTTAAGTTGCATTTCTCAAAACCTACAGAGAGTTCGTTAATTGAGACTCCAAACTGGATATTTGACTCTACTGCGCTAGTTCCTCTCATTCATTTAGACACTGAAGTTGGACAAGTGTTGTTTAGGGACTCTTCCATTTTGGAGATTTAATATGCCCAATGTAAATCATACAAGTCAGCACAGGAGAATTATCTAACTCTGGTGGTATATTGTTCAAATGTCATGATGTTACTTCTTAACATGATGCTGTTCATATTTTACTTATTTTACCTGTGCCTCTTAGGAGTACATACATGGTTAAAAGTGTAACCTGCCAAAGGGATGATTTAGTGTCTGAAGGGCCTCTTGCTGCTCAAAACAGCTCATGGATTCATCATCCCTGTGCAGTCTTTTGTCTTCAGGTCAGGTTGTTTTGCTGATTACAAATGTTTTCCCATAAATTCTTATCACTGCTTACTTCCATAAATATTTCACTGATACCCAAGTTTGTCATATTTAGAGACTCAGTGAAGCTAATAATATGGTTGATTTAACTTGGCTTCTTTTTTATGTTTATCTTCTAAAATATTAGCATAGTGCCTTTAACTTAGTTATATTCAATACACGTATATTGAAACAAATTGGCCTAATTAACAGAATTATAATTTTATAATTAGCATTCTCTTCCCGTAGTTAGAGAAGCAATGATATTCTAAAATACTCTAGCATTTCCACATGAACATCTGTAATCTAGTTATCAGTTCACATTTCGAAATAATTATTTGTATGCAATTTTCAGCAATATTAGAATGTCCTTTGGAACAGCTGTAGTGGAGATTGGTTTATATTTCTTTTGATTGTATTCACTTGCACGCTTTTATGGTCCCGTATCTCTTATCTGTCACTGTTTACAACCCAGATTGCCTTTCTTATGCTGGGTTCACCACGATGTTAATAGCATGTTTTTTTGTTTGTTTGTTTAACTGCAACAATGCTCTTCAGTAAATACTATATACAAATTCAGGCAGAAACCACAGAAGCAGTATCCCTTGGCTAACTTTACATGATGAACTACATTCAGGAATAGTCACTCATCTTCAAAGGTGATAGTGTAGTTTCATTTTCTCTAAAAATAGTTTGGGATGTACATTTTAATTTTAAATGGTTATTTTATCAAACATACATACATATATTTAGCTAACAATATTAGGCATTCATTATTTCTATAATTTGTGAACAGTATAGTTGGCATCAATTTCTCCTTTCTACATTCATTAAATTGTAATTGCTTTGTTTCCAGTTATTTATAATTAACTACTTACCTTAAAAATGTGTATTTTCATATTAAAGGACTTAGAATGCTAAATAATCACATAAGTTCTACCTTAAATGTACTGAGTCTCTTACTGCTCTGGTCTGCACTGAAGCAAGTTCACTTATTCCTCCATGTGTGAATTAAATGTTGTCCTTACTCTTCTCTAATTGCTATGTGTTTATTTTCCCTCCACTGCAGGAAGACAGCTATTTATAAATTTAACTTCTATTAAATTTTCCATCATTTGATCTTTACTGATCCATTACAATACATTGTCCTTTATGATTTATGATTAATGTTCTCGCATTTATTACCTCCAAACTACATTTGTTTTACTTTATGACGTTTTTAATATGCACTGTAGGGTGCATACAATATCGTATGATGCACATGAGTAATTGGTGAGAATTTTATATTCATTTTAATATGTCTGAGCTATTATTATGTGAATTTCTCACAATGGAATCTCAATGTGGGATTGAGAAGGAGCAGAGAATGTCTTCTGATATAATTTTCTGTGTGTGTGTGTGTGTGTGTGATGTGTGTGTGTGTGTGTGTGTGAGAGAGAGAGACAGAGAGAGAGAGAGAGAGAGAGAGAGTCCAAAGAGGCAGAGAACAAGGAATAGACACAAACTGACAAACAAAAACAGAGAAAATATTTTTGTTAGTAATTACAAAAGTTTTTGTTTTTTGTTGTTATTTAGTTAAACTTACAAAGTTTACATCCTTTTTAAAGTAAATATAACTTTTCTTCACATGTTCATCTCACAGCCTAGCATTATACATGTTTATGGAAAATGTTTCTTGAATACAGGTGAATTAAATTTATAAATCTCTAGCATATGTAATGGAAGAATTAAACCATAAGGTGTTTTCTGATTAACATAGTAATGCACAGATTTAATGGTTTGGATAAAATAAAGAAGTTCATAAAATTTCTAACTTCAAGCCTACAATAATCAAGTGGGGAAAACAATCCTGGAGTCAAATAATTATAATTAATCTTAAGTAGTTCAAGTTAAAGATATGCACATATTGAAATTCTAGAGAAACTTGTAACTAATTCTGAAAGAATCAGTGAAATTGCACCTAAGCAATTTTTCAGCTGCTTGTTGAAAAGTTTATTGTGTTATGTATCAAACTCACGGGAAGGTTATGCAGGCAATATTGCATGATGCATGTATCAGTGTGTAGGAAACACTAACAAAAAAGGATGCAACCCATGTTATATTTAGAAATATTTATCATTATGTCCTAAATACCCTTGCAAGGATTAATTGAAAGCAGTGAAAAGGTCAATGTGGAGTCTTATGTGCTTTGAATTCAGTGAAACGTGGATTTAGGTAAATTTCTACTTTCTTAGAAATTCAGGGTTCTCATACTTAATATAGAAGTTAATATGGCCATCTATGCAGGTATATGAAGAAATATACATAAGATTATGAGTATGAAAGGGACAATACTGTTCTTAATTTATACACAAAGCTGTGTTTTCCCTCGACTTTCCTTGACCATTAAGAAACAGTTTCTTTATGAACATTTCCACTCATTCAGTGATATCTTGGACAGCTAATATTCAGTAGATTCTGGTAACCTGGGATGTGAAGCTAACAGTTGGAATTCTTAGTTTGGTGGAGAGATAAAGTTGATTCAGTGAAAAATGTTTAGAAATAGGGACAGGAAGTACACTCACTTGAACTGAGTATATGAGGGCTTTCTAGGAGAGATCAGTTAGCAAGTAATATGGAAACAATGAGATACAGTAGCGAAAGTAGCAGAACTGAGGTACTAAGCCAAATATGGGGATTGCTAAAGTCAGGAAATATGAAACCTGGAGAACTAAACAGGCAAAGTAAGTGATATTCTAAACAGGGTAAGTCGTATTCTAGGTCCATTATTTAGTGGAGTACACATAAAAATGTTGGTTTTGTACAAACCTATGTTTCAATGGCAAATATGGATTTGTTAAAATGTCTAGATAGTGTAAAACATGAAGCCTTTGTAGTATTTCCAATTAACTCCAGTTCCGATAGCAACTTTTTTTGAATCTTATCTTAAAGTAATTATATGTTATTTTTAACCATTTTTACTCTCTTTGTTTTTTTTCTTTTTTCTTTTTTTCATTATATTTTAAGTTCTGGGGTACATGTGCAGATCATACAGGTTTGTTACACAGGTATACACGTGCCATGGTGGTGGTTTGTTGCATCCATTGCCCCGTCATCTACATTAGGTATTTCTCCTTATGTTATCCCTCCCCTTGCCCCCACCCCAAGGGACCCAGCGTGTGATGTTCCCTTCTCTGTGTCCTTGTGTTATCATTATTCAACACCCACTTATGGAAGAGAACATGCAGTATTTGGTTTTCTGTTCTTGTGTCAGTTTGCTGCGGATGACCGTTTCCAGCTTCATCCATGTCCCTGCAAAGGACATGAACTCAACCTTTTTTATGGCTTCATAGTATTCCATGTCATATATGTGCCACATTTTCTTTATCCAGTCATTATTGATGGGCATTTGTGTTAGTTCCAAGTCTTTGCAATTGTGAACAGTGCTGCAGTGAACATACGTGTGCATGTGTCTTTATAATAGAATGATTTATAGTCCTTTGGGTATATAACCAATAATGAGATTGCTGGGTCAAATGGTATTTCTATTTCTAGATCCTTAAGAAATTGCCACACTGTCTGCCACAATGGTTGAATTAATTTACACTTCCACCAACAGTATAAAAGTGTTCCTATTTCTCCACATCCTCTCCAGCATCTGTTGTCTCCTGACTTTTTAATGATCACCATTCTAAGTGGCGTGAGATGGTATTTCAGTGTCGTTTTGATATGCATTTCTCTAATGACCAGTAATGATGAGCTTTTTTTTTGTCATATGTTTGTTGGCTGCATAAATGTCTTCTTTTGAAAAGTTCCCTTTGAAAACTGGCACAAGACAAGGATGGCCTCTATCACCACTCCTATTCAACATGGTATTGGAAGTTCGGGTTAGGGCCATCAGGCAAGAGAAAGAAAAAAGGGTATTAAAATAGAAAGAGAGAACGTCAAACGTTAAATTGTCCCTGTTTGCAGATGACATGATTGTTTATTCAGACAATCCCACTGTTTCACTCTCTTAATACAAATGATTGCACTCTTACTTTACATGTGCATAATTCAATACAGCTTTTCTTATCAGTATCGCTGTGATAAGTAATACATGTTTACTACTATTAAATATTGTAAACATCATCTTATTCTTCTGTATTACCGAGGGTTTTACAAAGGATTTTTCAATGATTGCTTTTGTAAATGATTTAATCAAACTTTATGCATTTTTCTTTCATGACACTTTAATACTACAAGTGTTGAATTGCACATGTCTTGGAGATACTGCAGATCTGTTGCAGAGCACCATAATGAAGAATACATCACAAACAAAGCATATCAAACTGATTAGTTGACATGGTTTCCCAGTGCACAAAAAAGTTATGCTTATACTATACTATACCCTATCAAGTATGCAATGGCATTCTATTTGAAAGAACAAGATACATACCTTAACTAGAAATACTTTATGACTAAAAGTGATAATGGTCATGTGATCCTTTAGCAAGTTATAACATTTGGGCAGGTAGAAAGTCTTGCTGTTGGTTGCTGACTGATTAGAATGGCAGTTGCCAAAGATTGGAGTAGCAGTGACGATTTCTTAAAATAATACAACAATAAAGTCTGCCACATTGACTGAATCCTCCTTTCATTAATGATTTCTCTGTGGCATGTGATGATGCTTGATAGCCTCTTACCCACAGTAGAACTTCTGTCAAAATTGGAATCAATCCTCTCAAACCCTATCACTGCTTTGTCAACTAAGTTTACAAAATATTCTAAGATTTTGTTGTCGTTTCAACAATGTTCACAACATCTTCACCTGGAAAAGTTTAAATCTCCATAAACTATGTTCTTTGCTCATCTATAAGAAGCAACTTCTCAGGCAGGGTGCGGTGGCTTGTGGTTGTAACTCCAGAACTTTGGGAGCCCTGAGGTGGCCCTATCATGAGGTCAAGAGATCGAGACCATCCTGGCCAACATGGTGAAACCCTGTCTCTACTAAAAATAAAAAAATAAAAACAGCTGGGCCTGGTGGCAGGAGCCTGAAGTCCCAGCTACTCGAGAGACTGAGGCAGGAGAATCACTTGAACTCAGGAGGTTGCAGTGAGCTGAGGTCACACCACTGCACTCCAGCCTAGCAACAAAGTGAGACTCTGTCTGAAAAAAAAAAAAAAGCAACTCCTCATCTGTTCAAGTTTTTTCATGATGAGTTGCAGCAATTCAGTCACGGCTTCAACCTCCAAGGCTAATTCTAGTTTTCTTGCTCTTTCACCACATCTGCAGTTACTTCCTCCACTGAAGTCTTAAGCCCCTCAAAGTCATCCATGAACATTGGAATAAACTGTTTTCAAACTCCTGTTAATGTTGATTTTTAAACTTTCTCTCATGAATAATGAATGATCTTAACAACATTTAGAATGATGAATCTTTTCCACAAAGTTTACAATTTACCTTGACCAGATTTATCAGAAGAATCACCAATTATGGAAGCTACAGCTTTATGAAACTTATTTCTTAAATAATAGGACTTGAAAGTGGAAATTACTCCTTTGATCCATCAGCTGCAGAATGGAGGTTGTATTAGCAGGCATGAAAACAAAATTGATCTTTTTGCACATCTCCATCAGGAGTCTTAGATGACTAGGGATATTGTTGAGAAGAAGTGTTTTTTCCTCTGAGCAACAGGTCTCAACGTTGGTTTTAAAATATTCAGTAAATCATGCTGTAAACAGATGTGCTGTCATACAGACATTGTTGTTTCATTCATAGATCATAGAGTAGATTTAGTATAATTCTTAAAGGCCCTAAGATTTTGGAACCATAAATGAGCATTGACTTCCATGTAAAGTCACCAGCTGCATTAGTTCCTAAGAAGCAAGTCAGTCTATTCTCTGGAGTTCTGAAGCCAGACATTGACTTCTCCTGTCTGGCTATGACGGCCTAAATGGTACCTGCATCCAATCTAAGGCAGCTTTGTCTATGTGGAGAATCTGTTGTTTCGTGTAGCCACTGTCATCAATGATCTTAGCTCAATCATCTGAATAACTTGCTGTAGCTTCTTCATCAGCACTTGCTTCTTTACCTTGCCTTTTTATGTTTTGGAGACAGCTTTCTTTCTTAAACGTCAGGAACCAATCTCCGCTAGCTTTGAACTTTTCTTCTGCAGTTCCTTACCTTGTTCGCCTTCTTAGCACTGAAGGGAGTCAGGGCCTTGTTCTGAAATAGGCTTTTGCTAATGGGATGTTGTGGCTGGTTTGAGCTTATATGCAGACCACTTAAGCTGTTTCTCTTTTTTAACATTTGTATGTTCACTGGAGTAACCCATAATTCCCTGCAAGAACCTTTTCTTTGCATGCTGAACTTCAGTAACTGGGACAAGAGGCCCAGCTTTCAGCATGTCTCAGCTTTGGACATGCCTTCTTCGCTTGGCTGAATCATTTCTATCTTTCCATTTACAGTAGATGATGTACACATCTTCCTTCGATTTGATTAAGAGGATATTGTAGGGTGGTTAACTGACCTAATTTTAATATTATTGTGTGCAGAGATAAGGGAAGCTAAAGGAGAGAGAGAGAGAGAGAGAGAGAGAGAGAGAGAGAGAGAGAGAGAGAGAGAGAGAGAAAGTGTCAAAGAGAGAGAGAGAGAGAAAGTGTCAAGGGAAGGGTGTCTGGTGGAGCATTAGAATACACGCAGCATTTATTGATTAAAGTTTGCCATCATATATGGGTGTGATTGTGATGCCCTAAAACAGTTAGGGTAATAACATCGAGGATTGCTTATTGCCCTCAAAGATATAACAACAAAAAAGTTTGAAATATTGTGAGAAACACCACAGTGGGACAAAGAGATATGAAGTGAGTGCATACTTTAAAAAAAAAAAATTGGTCTGCAGACTTGCCCGACATAGGGGTGCCACAAACCTTTGATTTGTAAAAAAACCCGTGAAATGTCTGCAAAGCACAATAAAGCCAAGTCCAGTAAACATGCCTGAATTGACCATATTTATTACCAGCTCCACCTAAATAAAACAGGATTCATAACATACTAGATTGTATTTAATAATTTCAACTCTTTACTCAAAGTAATTTCATTCCTCCTATGTAATATGAGGTTATCAATGAAAATATCTTTTATTGCCTATTTAAAACATATTTCTTCCTATTTTCATTTAATAGCTGACCATGAACAATGAAAGAAAAATCCTTATGAAATTATAAATACCTATAAGAAGTTTTGATACTCTCATTGCAATAAGATTTTGAAACAACTTGGTTTTATTGAAATAAAAAGTGATTGTTTTACCAGAGCTGAAATGAACAAAAGCTTTGCCTTGCACAGCTAGATCATTGACTGGTTAAAAACAGCTTAAGCAATCCCTCCGAGTTTAGCTTTTTTCATTGTTTTTAAAAATTTATAAAATTATGACCTTTTAAATAAGGCTTTTGACACTCAATGTGAATAGGATGCACAGATATTTTAAAGAAATCAGTTTAAAATATTTGTTGAATTTTTAGTAACCTATATTGATTTAATTTTATTGATTTAAAAACAACTTATTGTAGGAATAAAATTCCTATTTAACTATTTGTTAGTTAATAATTTGTACCTTGCCACTCTACCCTTCAGAGTTTACACTCCACAAGTATGGACCTACTTTGGATCATTTCTCCCTGTAATTTTGCCAGTGACCTATTTCAAACTTGTTTAAGTTCCATCTCCTCTAAGAAGATCATTCTTACGACTGCAGGGAGAATAGTTGTTTGTTTCTCTCTATTACTTAGGCACATTATGTCTCTTCAAAAATTGTATTCATGACACTATAATGTAATATTTCAAAAACTCCATGCTCTGCCCCCAAACTAAAACATTTAAAAAAATTCCCATCTACCATAATGTTTAAACAAATTCATGGTACTAAATTTATCTGATATTACACTAGTTAAATACCTGTGCTCTACATTTTGCTAGAAGCTTCGATTAAATCTAAGCATATAAAATCTTATACTGATATTTTAACAGCACAATAAAAATTAGGGGATACAATGAAATAATTTGTGCTAAGACCTGTCTCTTTGACTGAAGAATGTTATAGGGACATTTAACTCAGCAATAGGATGGGTTTACAGCAAATGCAGAAAAGAACTTAGGAAAATAAAGTGAAACTTTTCCCTAAATGATATTACAACTGATAATGAATTTATCACAAGAAAATGAGTGGTTTTACAGATAACATAAGTAGTTCACTTTGAAAACTATTTTCCTTTTTTTCTTTTTTTTGAGACAGGATCTTACTCTGTCACCCAGGCTGGAGTGCGGTAATGTGATCACGGCTCACTGCAGCCTCTGCCTCCTGGGCTCAAGCAATCCTCTTGCCTCAGCCTCCTAAGGAGCAGCATGCCTAGTCAATGAAAAAAAAAAGAAAAAAAAAGTGGAGACAAGGTCTCACTAAGTTTCTCAGGCTGATTTCAAACTCCTGAGCTGAAGCAATTCTACCACTTCAGCCTCCCAAAGTGCTGGGATGGCAGATTTGAGCCACCTGAGCAGGCCTAAAAATGATTTTAAACAAACTGCTTGAAAATCTGTTTAGATTACAGATACTTTTATATTTTGCCACATGATTCCTATCTAGAACTATAAATAAACATTAATACAAATGTTATAAGTTTATATAATTCTGTCCAATTTTTCTCCTGGACTTATGTACATATAGAAAATTACATTGAATTTTTTCATTGAGATGCCTAGAGAGGTGTTAAATTATGTAAATAAAAGAGATACTAACATAAAAATATGCCAAGATTTTAGAATTATAACTACAATTATGTTTGTAAAGAGAGTAAAAAGAAGCTTATGAATGTAGTATATGAATGTGAAGCTTATGAATGTAGTATATGAATGTGAAGCTTATGAATGGAGTAGTAATAAAATCGATCATAGATTATAACAAAAATAAGTTGATACCAATAAAATATTATTTAAAAACCTTTCCGTTTTCCTATTACATATATATTTGTAATACCCACCAAAAAAAAAATCTGAAGCTGGATATCATACTATATGAGTATTTAATTTGAAGCTCAAATTAACATCATATTCTGATGACTGAACTTGGGATATTCTCTTAACATCTTTAGAAACCTCTTTTCTGTCTCTATGATATTTAATCTCCATAATGTATGATTTTCTCTGAGAAATAGCTCAGACTAATTCAAAAATAAGAAAGCAAACAAGTGAACATTAACAACAGCAACAACAACAAAATATTTCATGAAGAGCAGGAAAAGGAAAGAAAACAAAACACTACAATTGCCCCAGTATGACATCAGCAAAGACATTCCGGATTTTAAGTCAGGTAAACTGGTTTTCAGTTCTGGCATTTACCTCTGGCTTACGTTTGTTTTGCTTTCTTTTGTTTGTTACAGAGAAGGCTACTTGATTATATTAATCTTACTTTCCTCATTTGTCAAACCAGAAACAGAAATATTTGATCACTGAAGTCAGTGACTCTTTTATAAGTGAAATCTTGTCAAATGAAACATTCAAAGCACAGAATTTAGGTCAGTTTATGAGCTGATTTAAGTCATGTTTCTCAGACTGTCTTGATAAGTAGCTAAGATTTTCTAAGAAGTTAAGTTTTTCATCGTCTTTTTTCTTGTTTTAAATTTTCAATTTTATTTGATCCTCATCTACTTTATACCTACTTAGATAATAACATAAATTTATATATTTTCAGGTTTTATTAATTTATAAACTGTTAAAAATTATTAGTAAATTGCTAGGGAAGATAAGAACCTTATATTAGTAATATTTTTAATAAACTTCAAAATCATAATATTGTAAATGATTTGAAATGTGTCATGGTCTTAGCCTCCTCAGGGTAAATAACATTTAAGGCCATAATCTCCCCACTTCAAAGTAAATAAATAAATAAAATCAAAACACAACAGGTGGAGGCTGCTAGGAAGAATCAGTGACTTTGGAAAAAATAAATGTGTGTGTGTGTGTGTCTGTGTGTGTGTGTGTGTGTGCCTGTGCATTTGCAGACCAATTCCAATAGCATGTTATTTCAAAATTTACAGTTTATTGATCATGGTGTTTAAAATATACTTTCATGAAACATGTTTTAATGCAAAAGCACAACCTATCTTCAGAATAAGGGTTGACTCCTACTTTCTTTCTGAGGATAACACTTTTTATCTCAATGATATTGATATGATATTGATCTAAAATGTCTGTTTCAAATCTCTCAGAAAACAGATAAATGAAAGGTTCATAACTGAGTATTCATTTCATCCTCTGAATATTTTAATTTTTAGAAGGATTTCTGCTTTATATTTTGGGTAACTGACATTTTATTTTATGAGAACCATAGTGCATTTAAGTAAAACATTTTATTTTGCATATACATGTATAATCTCTTGACATTTTTCTCATGTCTTTCTATTTCATTTCAGTTGCCATAGTAAAATCTTTCTTCCAACAAAAAAACCCCAAACTTTATAACTATTAGCAGCCATCAATTTTACTGAATTTGAAATTATAAAGTATTCTAAAACATTCTTGATGAAAGTATTTTTATCTACTAGTTTAATGGTAAGACTGAAAAGGAATAATAAGTACGATTTAAAGTAGGTGAAAATGAAATAAAGACATTTAAGTTCAGTTAGGGACATGAATTACAGAGAGCCTCTTTGAAATAAGAAAACCAATTGCCATACTTTTAATTTGAATCATTTAATTTGACAAACATTTGGCTTACGTTGTTGTTACAAGATCAACTTGACAGGTTAATAAACTTTATCTCTTGAAAGGACGTTTTTTGTTTTTAATCAGGGCATAAGAAAACCCTCCCTTTTGTTTTCTCCTTTGTTTTGTGTATTCTTCTAGTATAATCATCATCATGAACCTCTATTGCTGTTAGATACTGGTATAAATCCCCCAGTAGAATATAAATCTCTAGTAAGTGTTAAGACTGTTTTAATCTTTACCTCCCTGACAAATGCCCAACACCTAATTCCTTATACATTGTCTATAACACTGTATGATGAAGCAAATGTCATATAAAGACACTAAGTTTTAGCATCTCAGAAAAGGAGAGATTTGCCTTGCACCTTTTACCTTATTGATATGGTTGAGTTTTTAGTTTTCTCTTATAAATGACCTAAATTTTCCAGGCTCTAGGTTAACTCACAGACCTCACAAAACCCAGATTTAATTTAAGGTTTTAAGGATACTTTGTTATAACACCCTTTTATGTAACGTTACTAGAAACATTTTAATAAAAGTACAATTGTAGGACTATAACAAAGGGATAGCAGTACAGGAAGGTGTATGACTTAGTCAGATAAGACTTGCCATAGGAAGAGTAGAACAGCTTTAATATCCATACAGATGGATCGGAAACCAACAGTGAGTTGAAAAATGCAAAGTTCTGCTCACAAGGTGACCTGGGAAAAATGCATTTGCAGGGGGTGAAGATTTTGCCGGTTTAATAATAAATAGGTATACATAATTAATTAGTTTGTGACAGTTTTAATGACAACCCAGCCAGGGGAGAAGACAAATCTACATATTGAAAGAAAGCAGTTAAAATGTTGACTTGCAGAATGACAGAGGTAAAGAGGATACATGTAAGTGGAGACAGGCAGCTTGTCTAAATATGGCTAATATTAAATACAGGTGATTATAGCATTTGAAATTGAAATTAAAAATAATCTCTGATTCACTTATTTTAAAATTGCCAAGTCCCCTCAGCTGCATATTTCACCAGGTGCTGGTGCAGTTGGAACAACAAGCATATCCAATGATTTAAAAATAACATTCACGGGTGTCACCTGATGTCACTCCAGATAAGAAATGATGTTCCCAATCAGAGAGAACACTCTAGTATTCATCTTAACACCTTCTAAACCTGTGCTACATATTTATGTCATGAATTTTAAAATAATCTTTTGGATATTGAACATATTAAATAGATTAAGCTTTCTGAAACTTGTAAACACAGACAAGAAATGGGAGACTTTCATTTTGGAAACTGTGTGTACAGAACTCCTTTTACATGATTGAGCTTAAAGAAAATAAATATGCTGTGATTTGTTTTTCCTCTAAAATACTACAAACTGAGTTAAATATTAGGGTAGTATTCATGATTTCTTATTCTTCAAAAAGATATTTAAGATCTACAATTTCAGGCTTCTCAAGTACACAGCTTCCTAAATATATTGGTTCAGATTTGAGGAAAGAGAAACATTTATCAAGGCACTCCGGCAAGCAGTGTGCTAAGTACTTTATGTGCATTTCCTTTTCCCAGTAAATGTCTTATGAGGAGAGTATTTTATCTATTTTACAGATAAAGTAACTGAAGTCCTGAAAGGTTAAGTTGATTTCCCAAGATCAGAAAGAAACTCACATTCTCTAGAAGCCCAAGCCTTTTCTATTTATGTCCTTAAATATCTCTGTAAAGGTTATTTCTCAAATTTCTGTGGAAAGAAGTAATAAAATAATTTTAAAATGCACTGATATTACTTCCTGTCATTTCCCCCTCATTTGACCTCAGAGTCTGTAAATAAAGAGTCTTGAATCACAAATGCATTCATTACTATTTCTACATGCACAGATTGATTTTATTAGGCATCTGTACCAAAAAAACACACATACACAAAAACAAAACAAAACATACACACACACATCATACATATATCCATAAGAAAAAACAGAGGGCCACCTTGAAACATATTGTTGCATGCTATACTCATTTCCAATTAGTCTAAAAGTGAACTAATGACTTAATTTAAAATAGTACTATCTCTATATTGTCCAGAACCTTTGAGAAATTCATAAATAGGCACCTTGTAATGTTATCAAGCAATTCTGGGTAAAAAAGATAGCTGACAGGATCGTAGAAGATAAAATTCAAAATAGCAGAGAAAAGTCAATGAACATGAAATATCAGTAACACATCATAGTTATTTTGATGATTTAAATATATTTTGAAACCATGTCTTAACTCTAAAAATCATGGAAAGATGGAAGGAAAATAGAAATTTAAAGGAAATATCAGACAGAAAAAATCTTGCACCCATAAAAAAAGGATGAGTTCATGTCCTTTGCAGGGACATTGATGAGGCTGGAGACCATCATTTTTCAGCAAACTGACAAGAACATAAAACCAAACACGATGTGTTCTCACTTATTATAACTGGGTGTTGAACAATGAGAACACATGGAAACAGAGAGGGATGCATCACATACCGGGGCCTCTTGGGAGGTGGGGGAGTTAGGGGAGGGATAGCAGGGGGTGGGTGGATTGGGAGGGATAGCATTAGGAGAAATAACTAAATGTAGATGACAGGGGGAATAGACGTAGCAAACTACCATGGCATTGTGTACCTATGTAACAATCCTGTATGATCTGCACATGTACTCCAGAACTGAAAGTATAACGAAAAATAGAAAGAAAAAGTCTGGCACTGATAAAATGCTATTTTAGAAATATTCCAAATAAAAGTGGAGACTTTGGTGTTATTAAGTTGTAAGAGGCACCAATCACTTCGTGGTGATGTGCGGATTATCAGTTTGGTCTGTTGAGCTTTCTGTACCCACACTTTGGTCTGTTGGCATTTGAACAATCACTTCTAATGTCATTTTCCACCAAATATCAAAAAAAAGTTTTATTTTTTCTCATTCACTAATAAAGAAGATAATTAATTGGTTACTAATTAACATGTTAAAGGACAACAGAAACCTTCAGCTACTTCTCCCAGTTTAACATTGGTTCTTTCGTTAATTAGACTAGCTGTTAATTGAGTTATTTGCTTGAAGCCTATTAATCCACTCAGTTTTGCTCACATGAACACTGACTCAATTTATATTACACACAAGTTTTTCATAGGAAATCTTGCCCGACTACTTGCTGAGTCCATGTACATCAAGGTGTCACCATTACCTTGACCTACAAAATTACATTGTCAAAATATCAAATATGCTAATATGACATGATATAATAAAGTGAATCTAAGGATCTTCCCTTTGACTAGACAAATAAGGGATATAGAGAATCTAGCTTTCTCATTAAAATGATGGGAAAAAAAGAAAATTAGCTACAAGAGAAATATGGAAAACCGTGAGGGCCTATTTTAATTCATATGCCATTAAATAGCATCAAAGGTGTTATAAACTGTCTTGCAACTCAACTAATCTTTGTGGTTTTGTTTTTGTTTTTGTTTTTCTATACTGATTCAGATGCTTAAGCTCTTCAGAAAACCATAGAATTTTGCATCCCTCTTGTGCACTTAATCTTAGTAGAGGTACTAGGACCTTTGGGCAAAAGTAGATTGGTGATAATGCTACCTAACGCTTCTTGAGTCAGTCGTAAAGACAAAAGAGATGATCTTCCACGTCTGAACTGACATCTGAGTCTCACTCCAGCCCAGGCTGCAGTGTAATGGCATGGCCTCCGCTCACTGCAACCTCCACCTCCATAGTTCAAGTGCTTCTCCGATCTAAGACTCCTGAGTAGCTGGGACTACAGACATGAACCACCACACCTGGCTATTTTTTGTATTTTTAGTAGAGACGAGGTTTCGCCATGTTTGCCCGGCTAGTCTCAAACTACTGACTTCAAGTGATCCACCCACCTTAGTTGCCCACAGTGCTGGGATTACAGGTGTGAGCCACCGTGCCCAGCTTTCAGATATTCTCTTATTGCTCATGAGTGTAGTTTTGTTTCCCTTAGCATTTCTTGTAGGACAGTCTGATGTTAATAAAATTGCTCAGCTTTTGATTGTTTGGTAAGATCTATAGTTTTCTTTCATGTTTGAAGGATATTTTAACTGGATACAAACTGGACACACAAGTCTAGTATAAAAGGGTTTTTGTTGTTGTTGTTGTTGTTGTTGTTGTTCTTTGTTTCCTTTAGAACTTTAAATATTTCATGCTATTCTCTCCTGGCCTATAAGATTTTCTCTGCTTCCTGACATAGTGGAGCTCCTTTGTATGCTATTTCTTTCTTTTCTCCTGTAGCTTTTAGAATCCTTTCTTCATCCTTGACATTTGAGAGTTTGATTATTAAGTGTCTTTAGGTAGTTTTCTTTAGTTTATATCTGCTGAGTGATCTGCAACCTTCTTGCACTTGGATATTTATGTCTTTCTCTTGGTTTGGGGAGTTCTCTGTAATTATCCCTTTTGGTAAAGTCTCTACCTGTACGGCTCTCTTCACCTCCTCTTTAAGGCTAATAACTCTTAGATTTGTCCTTCTGAAAAGATTTTCTATATTTTCTAGACATGCTTTATTCTTTTTTATACATTTTTTTCTTTGTCACCTCTGGGTATTTTCAAACAGCCTGTCTTGACGTTCACTAATTCCTTCTTCTGCTTGACTATCTGCTATTAAGAGACTTTGATACATTCTTTAGTATGTCACTTGCATTTTCAGCTCATAATGTCTGCTTTATTCTTTGTAATCATTTCAGTATTTGTTAAATTTATCTGATAGGACTCTGAGTTCCTTCTCTGTGTTATCTTGCATTTCACTGAGTTTCCTCAAAATAGTTATTTTTGAATCTATATCTGAAAGGTCAAATATCTCTGTGTCTCTGGAATTGGTCACTAGGTGTTAGTTTGCTTAGTGAGGTCAGTTCCACGTATTTGAAGGGACTTGGGTATTGTGATCTAAGTTTTTGGTCCCTACTGTAGCCATATCTACATTATGGGGCACCCCAGGCCAGGTAATGCTGTGACTCCTGCAGACTTGCACTGATTCCACCTCAGTGGTCTTGGTGGTAAAACATGGAAGAATTCCATGGATTACCAGACAGTGACTCTTGCTCTCTTCCCTTACCTTCCCACAAATAACAGGAGTCTTTCTCTCTTTGATCAGCTAGGAGAGGGGTAACACAGGCACCACTGTGGCCACAACCAGTGCTATTGCACTGGATCAGACCAGCACTGGCTTTTGCCCAAGACCTGTGGTGATCACTGCCTGGCTTCTGCCTATGCTCATTCAAGAGCCATGGACTCTACAGCCAGCATGTAGCAAATTCAGCCAGGCTTGTGTCATTCCCTTCAGGGTGGTGAGTCCTCAGCCACCCACCCAAGCCCCAGTCCTGGCCAGGTTTAGAGATGCCATTCAGGAGACAGAGTCTGGTATAGGGAACCTTGGGAATCTATTAATACCTGGCACTCTCTTCTCCTCTGGCTTAGTTGGCAGCCAAGCTATAAGACAATGTCCTTCCCACTCTTCCCTCACCTTTCCTCAAGCAGAGCAGTCTCTGTCCATGGACACCACTGTCCTCAGCCGTGGCAAGTACTGCCTGGCTTCCACTGATGTTCACTCAAGGACCAGGGGCTCTTCAGTCAGCTTGGGGTGACTGCCGCCAGTCCTGAGTCCCTTCCTTCAGAACAGTGGGTTCCCATCTTGCCCAGGGCAGGTCTACAAATGCCATCCAGGAGTCATGGCTTGGAACTGGAGACACCAGGAGGCTGCTTGGTGCTGTACCCCTCTGTGGTTAAGCTGGTGCCGATGCCGCAAGACAACATCTCCTATAATCTCCCTTCTTCTTTCCCTAAGCAGAAGGAGTCTCCCTCCCTGGCCACTATAGCGAGGTATGCTTTGGGTCACACCTGAAGCCAGAACCACCCTAAGTGTCACCCAAGGCCCACAGGGAGTAGTGCCCGGGCAACACTGATGTTTATTCACGGCTCAACGGCTCTTTAGGAAGTAGCTGATGAATCCTTCCAGGACTGGAGTCCTTTTCTTCAAAGCAGTGGGTTCTCTTGTGGCCCACAGCATGTCTAGAAATGCCGTCTGGGAGCTAGGGTCTGGAACAGGGTCCTCGGGACTGTACCTGGTGACATTCTCCTCAGGCTGAAATGCTGTTCAAGTTGCAACACTAAAGTTTCCCCTCTCTCTTTTTCTTAAACTTTTATTTTAAGTACAGGTTTGTTACATAGGTAAATTTGTCATGGGAAGTTGAAATTCTCTTTCCTCTCTCCTTTCCTCGAGCGGAGGGAGGGATTTTCTCCAGAAGCTCTGATCTGTGTTTTCTGGGATTGGGGAGAGATAAAACAAGCACTGCCTTAACCACCCAAGCTGGTATCTCACTCTGTCACATGCACCCCTAGTCCACTAGATTCAAGCCCAGCACAGCACCAGGAATTGCGTTTTTTGAGACCTAGATGACCTTTCCAGTTTATGTAGGACTCCAAAGGGCCATATCCCATGTTTGGGGGTCTTTTCGGGACTCAAGTTCCTACTGCTACAATAGATGATTCAACACCTCTGGCTAGGGCTGGTTTAAATGCTCTTTCCAGGGGTGCTGGCTGAGTTCTGCCCCATGCTGCTTTCTGCTGTAATAGGGCAGCACTAAGTTGCAATGGAAAATCTGATCATCACTGTGTCCTCAAGCACACGGATTCTCTCTCCACACTGTGCAGCCACTACTAGGGAGTGAGGGTGGGGGAAGGGTGGGATGGATGATTCCATACTGCGCTTCCTTCCCTCTTCATTGCCTCTTTCCTTAATATGACCAGGTACTGTGTTTCCTCACTTGATTTTTGGCTCTTCTGAAGGTGTAGTTTTGTGGATAGTTGTTCAATGTGGTGTTGCTGCAGGGGGGACAATCACTGGAGGTTTCTATTTGGTCATCTTGCTCAACCCCCGCCTCTGTTTTATTGTTTTAATGAAAAAAAAATTCTTAAAATTATAAAGACTATATTTCTAAATTATTCTTGGAGCAATAGCCTACTAATATTTTTAAAGCAATTTAATTTTACATTACCGAATGAAATTGAAGGCACTAACACATAACTTGAGAAACGTCCAGAAAGGAATTAATTTGAGATAATCGATTATACTCCTTGCCATAAATTTAAAAATTATAGAACACATGCCCAGAAAGTCAAATCTTTTAATCTAATAAACCTACTTTTTGAGACTGACAAAAACACTATCAAATCTTCCGCTCATTGTCACCGATATTTGGTAAAGCATAGTTGCTCTGCTTGTTTCAGTCAACTTCTAAATCATAAAAGCTTATTAGGGAAACTTTATATGTGTACTATCCCAAAAAGGTTGATTGAGTTTATCTTGCTATAAGGGTCATATTTATGATTATTTATAGAATTTTAACTATTTGCATCATTGTATAATGCACAGGCAATATTGAATGGGTGGTCAACTATAATTAATATATTTTCTTTGTAGAATAGGATAAGAATATAACAAAATGACACTTACAATATTAATGTGGTAAATAAAATTAGAATTTTTTTCTCAAAATTTACATTGATATACGTATTTTTTGCAATATATTATTCCATACTCCTCTGGAAGTAATACATGTAAGTTAATTAAGCCAGAGCACATTCTTTCTGATAATAAAATATTATTGTATACTATTAAGATTCACTAATGAACTGAGGGTAAAATTAAATTATATTTGTCTAAACCATTAAGTGATTTGTCATAAAAACTAAGAATTCTTTCTTAAGAATTCTTAAGAAAGTATTAAACAAAGACCTACACACAAAAAATATGCTTATTTACCTATAGATATATCTTCATTTTAATCTTAAAACATTGGCACAAAAATTATAAAAATCATATAATTATGAAATTGTTTTTAAAATAATCATTTACTGATGCTTATTGAGAAAACTCAAAAAATAATCATAGCCAATTTGATTAAATTAGGGACACAATAGAAATTAACATAGAAAATATCATAAAATGTATCTCACTGTAGATTCATGTGAAACACAGTAAGAACAAAGGATATGAACACTTTAGCATGTAAATGTATTTTAATCCACACACACATTATGTTGAATCTAATTGGACCTACAAACAATTTTATTATCATTTGTAATTAAAAGCAGAATTGTTTTAAGAATTATTAATACCAGTTCACCTATATTTATGTATTACATATGTGAGAATTTTCTTATGAATAGAAACAAATATCTCTTTGTATGAAAGTATTATAACAATAGGAAGATGATTTGTTAGCAATTATTGAAGATATGTTCAAATTGAAAAAATACAGAAATTTGGGGAATCACTTGTGGCTATTTAGTGTTCCATGAACATAATACTTCCAAATTATAGCAGACTGTCTCATTCTCAGTTTTCTTAAACCCCATAAGAAACTGGGTTTAATGACAAATGTTGTCGAAAATTAAAAAGCAATTATTAAAACTTAACAGAAATATTCCATTTTTAGAAAGCTATTTAAATCAATGATAAGAAATCGCACTTGCTTTATCTTTTACATAATTTTAAAATAATGGTCACCTTTTGTGTTCCTTCAAGAACTTTGTTGTATATTTGGACATTAGGCATTTAGCTGTATATCTATCAATCAAACATTTAAAAATATTTTAATCAAAACAAAATGCTTTTTGTAATTAATTACTTCTGTCATGCAGTTGGTCATTTGACAGTCATAACTATTTTATTAGTCATCTAATAATTAGTTTATGAAATAAAGCAATAGATTATGCAACATGCAATGGCTTATTTTTAAAAAATTGTGAAAGTGAAAATTTTGTTCTAGCTTTATTGATGTAGATGGGAGGTCACCTGGAAGTGAGTCACATTCCAGATTTAGCCATATCTACCATTGAAACAATATAAAAATCATTTTGAAATAAAAAACTCCAACTCCCCAATTGTTTAAATTTTTATAAAAGATTTTGAGAATGCACTGGCAAAGACCAAGCTATGATGATGCAACATTTCTGATGAAGCTGGCTCCCCTATCATCAGCCTTGTATTTAAATTATATAATCGAACCGTAAACCCTGAGTGCTCCGGGCAGCCCTTAGAGATGATCAAGAGAAACATGCTCATATCACAAATGAGGTAGTTGAGAGCATAGGGAGGTAAGGTGTATATAATAAGCTGAATGTTTTATATAAAAATTGTGTGCATTTAGGCAGTCATGGCATTTTTCCAAATAGGTATTCTGATTTATTACTAATAACACAGACAATAGTTACCCTAACTGACTCCCCAAGCAGCCTAATCTAGCTTACATTTTGGTTGAAACTCACAACAAAAAAAAAAAAGTTTTTAACTTTAAAGCAATGATTGCCTTAAATATCATGGACAATTGTGTAAAATGTAATATTATTTTACGTAAACTTGAGGACCTGTCTCAACATGCCTTTGAAATAGAAGAACACAGAATGCAGAGGAGGTAGTATAGGAATGGTTTTGCATGAATGTTGAAAAGAGTAATATGATGTAAGGAATGCAGAAGGGAAGAGTACGGTCGGACACTCCGACTGTAAACAGCGCGTGCATTTATATCAAATACAAGCATTATTTCCTAATCAAAGAGCGTTTAAAATTTGACTTTGTTTTTATTTCATTTATTTTTAGTAAAATTTAATGGATTGAGAAACTCAGCCAGTAGTGAATGTAATGCTGTAGGAAATGGACTCCGAAAATACACTGATCATGTCATAACCAAAATCGTTCACTTCAAAACTGTTACATTCAAAACAGAACTGCACTTGCTAAGTCACAGTGCTACCAATAGTAATTTTAGGTAACTGTCACTTTAAAAGTATCCATCAACTCTGCCTAAATATACGTTATTTTTATATAAAAACCCTGGTATCTTCTTTCAACATAGATTTCAAAGAAAGCTAATACAGTGAATAAGCCTTAAAAGCAACTACATTTCCCTGTCCTGCCACTGTGAAAGAAAATTGTAGTCATTAGACAAAAAAGTGAATAAAATTGGTTATATGCTACATAGTGACCTTGATATTGATTTTTAAAAATATTGTTATACCGTCGTGCATGATACCAAAACAACTACTGTTTCACAACCTCACCTCTTTTAAGAAACTATTTTCCATTTGAAAAAAATTACACTTGGCAGTTAAAGAGAGAGCTTAATGGCCAGGAACATTTTGGTAGCTGGGATTATAACGGAAGAAGAGAGAAGATATTATGGTAATACAACTGCATGCAATTTGAGGCATATGAAATCTTAAATTTATTTTAAGCTTTGTAGAGTTTTGAATAAGTAAGTACATATATGAAATCCTATTTTCAACTTAGAATATTAGGAGGCATAATGGAGACAGATAAAATAAAAATTGTGTATTTGTTTAATTAGTCAACATTTTGATTAATGGGTTTTTAATATGTGCTCTTGTTTTCCGAACCTCTGAAATACACTGGAAATCCACCTCTGAAATTCACTCAAAATTTGTTAGCTAGGTTTTCCAACAAAATACTAGGTTTTTGTTGTTGTTGTTGCTAAGATGTTGCCTGTGAGCCTCAGGCAATCTCTAGGTCTTTTTTAGTTCAAGATATTTCAACTGAGAAATTGCCAATTAGTTCCAATTTTGATGATGATATTCATGATGTGGTCTGTAATGTAATAATTTTTGGGTAAATTTTGGTGACATGTTTCCTCAGGATATAGACAGAGACCAATATACTCGGCATTCTGTATCACTGACTAAATGTGACATAGTCTGTCAAGGCTAACATATTTAAATAGAAAGCGAAAAACTCAACTCATTTTTGTTTGTCTCTGTAACGTCAAATATATAGTCAGGTTCTTGAGTGTGTTTTGGTGTCTGACTAGTTGAACAGCTAGGATATATGTTTGTGATCCGGTGATAAGAGTTATTGGCCTTATTGACCATACTACAAGAGTAATAGTCATATTACATTTAAATTTCCTCAGGTAAAATCATGTCCAGAAAATTGGTTTCAGTCACTGGAACTATATTTTAAGGGAGACATTGATACTGGGGCACACCCATGGGACTATGGCCAGTATGATAATGGGATAACTTGAATAACACCTTATAAGAAATGATTAGGGTCACTGAGAAGTTCCAACTGAAAAAGAGAATAGTTGGTAAAAACAACAACAACAAAAGCATGGTTGTTTAAAAATATTGCATGCATTTTCTTGTGGATAATACTCTAGACTGAATCTATAAAGCCCAAAAAAGAACTACAATTAATGGGAAAATCATTTGGCAATTCAAAAGAGATAGAATTTCCTGAAAATTGTAACAGTCTGAAATTAGAATGCTTTGTCATTATTACATGGCTTAAAGAGTGGATGAGGCTGGGCACAGTGGCTCATGCCCGTAATCCCAGCACTCTGGGAGGCCAAGGTGGGTGGATCGAGGTCTGGAGATCGAGACCAGCCTAGCCAACATGATGGAAACCTGTCTCTACTAAAAATACAAAAATTGGCCAGGCACAGTGGGGAGCACCTGTAATGCCAGCTACTTGGGAGGCTAAGGCAGAAGAATTGCTTGAACCCGGGAGGCAGAGGTTACAATGAGCCAAGATCACTCCACTGCACTCCAGCCTGGGTGACAGAGCAATACTCCATCTCGGGGGGAATTCATGCCCAGAATAAAGAATTTGATGGTGAAACCTCTATCTTCTCATGTAATCCTGGTGTTCTGTGAATTTAAAAACTGAAATATTTCCTTGTGATAAACGGTAAAGTTTTCTTTTTCCAAATGTTTCAATGTTCCAGATGCCCAAGAGTCCAAGATAGGAGTTTATTAGGTTGAACTGCATTAAACTGCCAGCTTTGTAGATCCAAAGTGGTTCAATCACAGTAATTTAATGTGGTTATCTGTGTCCATAGCTCTGTAAGACTATCCTGAAACAGGATAGAATGAGGAGGAAAAAAAATACTGCTAGTAATCTCCATTGTCTTAGTATCTGCTCTGCTAGTACAGTTGAAAACAAATTCAGGAAATTATAGGTGCTTCATTATTATTAATAATATTATTGCCAAGATTCAAACTCTCTTCACCCTAATTTCTTGTACTGTATTGATCTAATAGAGAAAAAACAATAACCAGCCCAAAAAACAAACAAAAAATTAGGTGAGCTAAAAGTAGAGAAAATTCTTGAAAATTGGGGAGTATTTTGGAAGTTAGGCTGTATCTGTCTGGTTTCTGTTTTTACATAATAATAAGCAGGGCATGAGAAATGGATTTATAAGCATTACGACATAAATAATTATAAATAAGAAAAAGTAAAGACAGATAAAAGGAGAAGTGGGAAAAACAAGATAATGGTAAGTGGTTCTGAATCTGCTCTCAATCTCAGCTGTCTCTAATTCTTTAAGTGACCCTTAGCAAGGCATGAAATCTTTCCTGACCTGAATTGGCTCTTCTGTAACATGAGCGAGTTGGACTAATTGAGCTCTAGACATCGTTTGAAATCCAAAATTCTATCACTGTTTGAAATTATAAGGAAAGCAAAATATAGCATCCCAGTAAATGCAGTAGAAGAATAGTTAACAAGGAAATTGACATTTTATCATCATAAAGTTAATGGTGAAAAAATGTTTAGAAGCCAAAAGTATTATTGAAGGATTTATTTCATGAGAGAAAAAGGTATATATCATGCCATGTTTTCCTTCCTCATTTTTTTGTATTTTGATTAAATGCATTTCATGGACTTGGTTTGAAGGCCAGTTCGGTCACGTGTTGGCTTTGTTACTCTGGTCAGCGTGACAAAACTTCTGTCGTATGTCTGATTACAGGAACTATTAATAAGTAACTTGTGGCACCGTGTGCTCTAATAACAAATCACTGTGGTTGGTGTTGAAACCTCATCCCATTGGCTCCTCCCAGCCAATGTCTGAACATGGCAGGAATATTAGGGCACATTCATTGTTCTAAGATGTGTGGCGTTTCTGATAGTGATTCTGGTTTAACAATGAAAATACCAGGTGATGTTGGTATTCTTGCCAAAGTCTCCTTGGAACAACATTGGATTTTAAGGTGCTTCCACACAACCTTCCGTCCTTGCCTGTGTCCTTCAGTCATGATCAGAGCTACCTCAAATCTGACAGTCTCCTTCTATTGGCATTCACCTCTTTAACTGCCACACATGTTTTCCTTGATATATCTGTAACATGACTAACCTTATCCAGGTATCTACTTCTTGGAGGACATGGAATAATAAAACTCTTAAATTCTTCATGTTTTATTTAGCGTTGTTGGCTGAAAATTGGAGATAATACCTAACTCATTTGGTTACTATGAGATTAAATGATATCATCTATGAACATTTAACATATTGCTTATATAATGCTAGAATTTACTATTATTCTGTAGCCAAACTGGGTAACTCTTTAGTCACTGTATTATTTGGTCTCATCATCTTGTGTTCAAATTATGCCCCAACCTAAATTCCCCTCTTCATTTATATGTACCTATTTATTTCATGTCTTATTAGAATCATTATTAAAGCCCTCTCTTTTGTAGAACTGTCAAAATGATGTATTATTTTCCTTTTCAGAACTACTATCGTACTTAAAATATTTTCTCTTGAGCAGTCATTATGCCTATTCTAGATAGTAAGTGTTAAGGGGCCAGTGTCTCTGTCTCAGCCATATTTGTATTTCTGGAAACCTGGCACTCAATAAACGACAGTTAACTAAAAAACGTAAAATTAAAATGTAACGATTTAAAAACTTTATTTACTGGTAAGCCAGAGATCATAAGTAGAAATTGGCCACAAAAAATGTGAAGATTTTTGTCAAATTCAATGAGAATACCTTCATAGGTTTGAAGAAGGGTTTGACAAAACAGGATATATGTTTTATATTTGATGTTTAGAAGACAAAATTATTGGCTTCTAAACATCAAATGCTAAAATTTATAGCAGCTCTATTCACAATTGCCCCAAATGGGAGGACACAAAGATGTTCCTAAATAGCTCAATGTTAAGCAAATGAGGTAATCCACACAGTGGAATACTACTCGGTTATAAGAGGAAAGTAGCTCTCAAGTCAAATTAAGACATGGGAAAACCTTAAATGCATGTAGCCATGTGAAAGAAGCAAGTCTGAAAAGGCAAGTTACTGTATGATTCTAACTTTTTGACATTCTGGAAAGGGCAATACTATCGAGACAGTGAAAGATCAGTAGTTGCCAGAGATTCAGGGGGAAGGAGAGAGAGATAAAGAGGTGTAGTACAGGGTGTTTTTAGGTGCATGAAATTATTCTGTGTGATACCAACAAATACTCTGTGGGGTAGATCCTGGGCTAAGATATAAGTTTGGTTCTAAAGTGAAAAGTTGTATGCATTATATCAATTTTTTTAAAGAATGCAGTTGTCATGTGTCATGTAAATTACTAATCATGCATCCTATCCCCCTAGAAGTCCTCAAGCGAGTGTTCTCTAACATTAATAACTAACCTGTATTAGCCTAAATAACAGATAGACTCTGTAAACAAAAATATATTTATCCAGGAATAGGACATTGCAATGAGGATATTTCTGCCATAGTAAACTATGTATGTATTTAGGGAGGTAAAGGAAGACAAATGTTTTTAAAGAAAAAAAAATCCTTTAAAAGGATTATATAAATGTTTTGAGAGAATTGTCTTTGGTTGAAAAGATCAATAACAAGGACTGGTGCTGAGTCTGAAGTTGGACAGGTAATTGCGGGGCAGGTACGCTAGCAAAACTATTTTTAGTGTAAGGTTGTCATGGCCTCAGGTGTACAAGTGTGAACAACTTTTCTTCCTGTCCTCATAGCCTTTCTTGGCTCCTTTACTCAGGTTTTTTGTTGTTTGTTTATTGTTTAGCATTATTGACTACATCTGGATTCTGACCACTTTGGTGTCTGTAAGATAACCTGTGCTGTTAAACTGATATGTGTAAGATAACCTGTGTTATTAAACTGATGAGAAAGACACGTGGGTCTCAGAATATAATGTCCTTCCCCACACTGAACCCAGATCAGTGACTCTAATGCTGGGAAATCAACTGACTGCCACTAGTGGGGATTAAACAGAAAACATTCTCCCTTCCCTGAGCCCTGGTATGCTCTGATAAATGGCATATTTTAAAAGCTACGGGATTTATTCACAACAAGGAGTATATTATGAAGAATCTTAGGCACAGGTATATGGTGGTAGACTTCAGATCTTTGGGTATTTGTCTTAAATACTGTAACTTTATTATTTGGAAGGATGTAGATTCCTACATTATCAAACATGAAGGAATGAGAATACAAAATGTATTCTATAGCTAAGCCTAAATGACACTGTCTCAGATTATCTATGGTTCTTATCCCCTCCATTAGTGCAAGTAATCGAGTATTTGAATTTGAAAGTGCAAGTTTATCTCATTGTTCCATTATGGGTAATAAAAGTGACCTATGTGAGGATATTAGATTAGTGATTTTCCTTAGTATTCACCTTATGCTTAGAAGGTGTGAAATTGTTAACTCGTTCAAATTAAGTCATTATCCAGTTATGTAACAAATAGATTTGTGCTTAAAAAGCTTAACTAAGCAGGTGCAGAGAGAAGCAGCTCCATCAAATGCTTCAGGAGACTCCTTCTACTGCTGCTCTTTATTTTTACGTCTCATTAACAACAGTATTAACTATCACATACTGCTTGTATAAGGAAAATTGGGAGAAATTAAGTGTTCTGCATAATCCGCTTAAAATATCCTAAGTCCAAGAAATAATTTTTTTTTCTGTTTGTTTCTTTCTTAATAAGCAATACCCTGGTGTCTTTTCGAAACTTCTCATTACTGACAGGGAGATACAGGAGGAAAACTGGTATGTTAGATTTCTAGGGTTTCCTTAACAAAGTATCACAAACTGGTTGGCTTAAAAAAACAGACATTTATTTTCTCACAGTTCTGGGGGCTGGAAGTGCAAGATGGAAGTGTTGCATGTCTGTATCTTTCTAAGACCTCCTCTCCTGCCTTGCAGGTGGCTGCTTTCTCACTGTGTCCTCATATGTTCACCCCTTGGACTGCATATTTTCTGTGTCCTAATCTCCTTTTCTTAGGAAGACACCATGTATATTGAATTAGAATATACCTTATCACCTCATTTTACCTTAATTACCTCTTTAAAGGCTCTACTTATAAATAGTCCTATTCTGAGTGTTAGGACTGTGGGTCAGGACTTCAACATATAAATCTGGGGGAGACATAATTCAATCCATAACAGTTGAGACCTTTTTTTTTCATTGCTATAATTCATAATTTTTCTTTATGTGCAATTTCTCCCAAATTTATAAGAAGATGCTTCCTAGTAGAAGCACCTATGACATTGCTATGTTGTCTCTTTAAATTTTCATAGCTACTAGATTTTCTGAGTTTCAAAGTGCTCTGTATAGTACATTTAAACTTAGAGGTAGTCAAGAAGAGACCAAGTAAGAAAAAAATAAAAACTAGAGTCCAAGGTGGGAAAACACATTCCAGGATATCTAAGATATTATCGTCAATATTTCTCTTCTTTGGCCTCATAAAGGAAACTGAGGAAGAAATATTACTCAGGAGCTTTATTGCCCAGTTCTGAAAAATGAAAGAGGCAAAGATGGGTAGTTTTTTCTTACTTTTTGAGTCTGGAGTTCGTGGGGCGGGGGGGAGTGTTATTAAATTTATTTTTCTTCCTTCCTTCCTTCCTTCCCTCCCTCCCTTCCTTCCCTCCCTCCCTCCCTCCCTCTCTTCCTTCCTTCCTTCCTTCCCTCCCTCCCTCCCTCCCTCTCTTCCTTCCTTCCTTCCCTCCTTCCCCTCTCCCTTCCTTTCTCTCTCTCTCTCTCTCTCTCTCTCTCTCTCTCTCTCTCTCTCTCTCTCTCTCTCTCTATTTTGTCTGTTCTTTTGATGGGGTTTCCCTCTTGATGCCCAGGCTGGAGTGCAATGACACAATCTCAGCTCACTGCAACCTCTACCTCCTGGGTTCAGGCAATTCTCCTGCCTCAGCATCCCAAATAGATGGGATTACAGGTGCCTGCCACTACATCTGGCTAATTTTTTAATTGTTTTTTAGTAGAGATGGGGCTTCACCATGTTCGTCAGGCTGGTCTCCAACTCCTGACCTCATGTGATCCACCTGCCTTGGCCTCCCAAAATTCTGGAATTACAGGTGTGAGCCACCATGCCCAGACTTACTTTTGTTCTCTAAAGGGGAACATCTAATCAGATTCTCCGTTCTATGCTCCTTGGCCCCTACTTTTAAGATGACTCCTATTGATCTTATTTTGTTTGATTTAAAGTTATTATTATTATGTAGCGATTTGTTCAGTTTGAGGATAAAATATTCTCTTATTGATCAATGTATTGCAAAACCATGAATAATAAATGTTACTCCGAGCTATTTTTAAAACTTTCAGGAAAAGATCCATGGGGACAACAAAACCCTGTAGACCTTTATAATACAGTCAAACCTAAGGTAACCACCTCAAAATAACATATGCTTGTAATGAAATTACAAATCAAGTTTTCATACACCTTTTGAGAAAGCTAATGAGGTTATGATAAAATCTAAAACAAAGTCTACACAGATCTTTGTAAATTATAAAAATAAGATCAAATAAGCCAGGCGTGGTGGCTCACACCTGTAATCCCAGCACTTTGGGAGGCCGAGGCTGGGGGATCACGAGATCAAGAGATCCAGACCATCCTGGGCAACATCATGAAACCCCATCTCTACTAAACTGTAATCCCAGCTACTCAGGAGGCTGAGGCAGGAGAATTGCCTGAACCTTGAAGGCAGAGGTTGCAGTGAGCAGAGATCACACCATTTCACTCCAGCCTGGTGTCTGGTGATGGAACGAGACTCTGTCTCAAAAATAATAATAATAATAATAATAAAATAAAATGAAGTGTGTTTTTAGTAGCATTTCAATTTTATGTTTTATAAGTTGTAATTCTACCAATTAACAATTCTTGCATCAAAATACAGCAGGAAAATTTACAATCAATTCTAAGAGAATGTGAAGTGAATGTTTTTACCTATATTCCATTCCAACATAATTCACAAGTGATAAGAATTTAGGGTTGAAGTACAAATGTATCACTCAAAAACGCCAAGGCATAGAGGTACCAGGAGGCCAAATAGTCCTCAAACTTCAATAATGGTAGGCATTATCAAAGGAAATATAGCAAATAATTGTGATCAAGTAATGTTCAGTGTTATTACAGCGAAAATGTCATGACAAAACATCCACATAAAATGTCCTATTTGGTTTCATCTCAAAGTAGGAGGTGACTTTTTTTTTTTTCAGTTTAGAGATTTGACTGCCATCTCCCTTAACAGAGTATAGATGATGGATGGATGACAGAGGCAGAAACAGAGAGCCAAAATCGGGGGCATGGAAGGCGGAGGAGAGGCCACTAATAATGCAAACCAGAGGATTGAGGTCTGAGAGACAAAATGCCAACACCCAGTGTTCAGCACACATGCAAAGACCTCTGCTAGTTCATAGTAGCTTTTCAGTTAATGTATTGCGTTCCACTCTTATGTTTTATCCATTTTTTTTAGCCAGAATACCTCACTCTCCATCCACGGAGTTAACAGGATGTTAACATGTTTGTAAACATGTTTGCAATTGCTCAAAACTGAAATTACTACTCTGGGGAAATGTTCTACATCAAATAATTAAAGTGTAGATAATATGAATTGCTATCACTGACCAATATTTACAGCATGCCTACTTTTCACACTTAAGGATATTTACAACATATAGAGATTTGATTCTTGATATAGAGTAATTGGAAATTCTCATGGCAGAAGAGTATATATTTATGTATAGATAAAAGTGACAGTTTTATATTTTACACTTTCATGGTTTACAAGATGTTTAACCTATATGTTGCTTCACTTAATTCTCATAAGCTATTAGTGAAATGGAGATGATAATTATTCCCTTTTTACAGCTGAGGAAATTGAGATTTAGAGAGCTTACGGGGTTTGTTTAAATGCATCTGGTATGTGGCAGATATGAAAATTCAAACCAAGGTTCTAACTTCAAATTCTATAAACTCTATATGAAATTATGTTGCTCATTTAATATTTAGATTTATAGACATTTTACCCCAAAATTATAAATGTCTAAGTGTTTTAATTAGAGACAAAGAGTAGCTGGCAGAAGGTAGCGTGATATGGTGGTTAAATATTAAGTAGAGGGGATCTATAATCAGAGTTCAAGTTCTTGCTCCATAATTTACCATCATTAAACCTTGGGAGATTTACTAATTTCTGTATAACCCAGGTAACCTACTTGCGAAATGGGGAAAATAAATAGTACCTAATCAAGTGACACATTCTGAGAATTAACTGAGATAACTGATGTAGAATTTCAATAAAATTGGTTGAATCTCATCTACATTGTCTAATATACATAAAGCCATGAGAATATTTCATCATTGTTTATAGAAGTAGAGACTAAATAATGTTCCTTTTGCTAACTAGTTTAATATGTTTTAGTTTTTTATAATAGCTTTACGTTTTCTGAAAATCTACACAGAAACTAGATTGCTCAGATAATCCCACTACCCTCACATAGTTTCCCTTATTAATAACATCTTGCATTCGTGTGACACATTAGTTACAACAGATGAGTCAATATTGGTACAATATTATTAGCTAAGGTTCATGATTACCTTAGGGTTGACTGTATTACAAAGGTCTATGGAGTCTTGACAAATGCACAATGTCACCACCATTTTGGTATCACACAGAATAATTTCATTGACCTAAAAACTTCCTTTACTTCACCTATTCATCTTCCCTCCATCCCCCTGAACCTCTGGCAACTACTGATCTTTCACTGTCTCAATAGTATTGCCCTTTCCAGAATGTCATAAAGTGAGAATCATATAATAATTTGCCTTTTCCGACTTGCTTCTTTCATATGGCTACATGCTGTTAAGGTTTCCTCATGTCTGTACTTGACTTGTTAGCTAATTTCCTCTTATAACTGACTATTATTCCACTGTATGGATTACCTCATTTGCTTATACATTCACCTATTTAGGAACATCTTTGTTTCTTCACATTTGGGGCAATTATGAATAAAGCTACTATAAATATTAACATGTGAGTATTGTGTGGTTATAAATTTTCAACTCTTCTAAGTAAATACCTGCATGTGTGATCACCCAATTATATAATAAGCCTATGTTTAGCTTTGTAAGAAACAACCAAACTGTCTTTGAAAGTGATGATACAATTTTGCATTCCTAACATCCATGAATGAGAGCCCGTATTGCTCCACATCTTTATCAACCTTTAGCTATTTTGAGAAGTGTGTAGTAGTGACTCCTTGCTATTTCAATTTGCAATATTCTAATAGTTTAGGGTGTTAAGATCATTTTTTTCAAATGCTTATATGCCCCAGTATAGTTTTTTTGGTGAGATGTCTATTCATATCTTTTGTCCATTTTTTAATTGGGTTGTATGGCTTCTTATTGTTGCATTTGAAGTGTTATTTTCATATTTCATACTGGTAATATATGTAATACTTGTATGTCCATTGTAATATAGGTGCACTGCAAATATTTTCTCATAGTCTGTGGCTTGTCTTTTCTTTACTTGATTAGGTAGTATTTGTTTTCCCTATTTTGCAAGTAGGTTACCTGAATTATACAGAAATTAGTTAAAAAAAAAAAGTTACCTCCTACTTTGAGATGAAACCAAATAGAATATTTCACATGGATGAGTTTTGGTGACATTTTCACCGTAGTAACACTGAGCATTACTTGATCAAAATTATTTGCTATATTACCTTTGATGTAGCCTACCATTATTAAATTTTGAGTAACATTTGGCCTTCTAGTACCTCTATGCCTTGGGGTTTTTGAGTGATAAATTTGCACTTCAACACTAAATTCTTATCACTTATGAATTATACTGGAATGGAATATAGGTAAAAACATTCCATTCACATCCTCTTAGAATTAATTGTAAGTTTTTCTGCTGTATTTTGATGCAAGAATTATTAACTGGTAGAATTAAAACTTATAAAACATAAAATTGAAATGCTACTAAATGCACTTCATTTGATTTTATTTGATTTTTTTGTTTGTTTGTTTTCTTTGAGACAGAGTCTGATTCTGTCAGCAGGCACCAGGCTGGAATGCAATGGCGTGATCTCTGTTCACTGCAACCTCTGCCTTCCGGGTTCAAGCAATTCTCCTGTCTCAGCCTCCCAAGTAGCTGGGACTACAGGCACGCGCCACCACTCCCAGCTAAATTTTGTATTTTTAGTAGAGACGGGGTTTCACCATGTTGGCCAGGATGGTCTTGATTTCTTGACCTCGTGATCCACCCGCCTTGGCCTCCCAAAGTGCTGGGATTACAGGCGTGAGCCACCTCGTCTGGCTTATTTGATCTTATTTTTATAATTTACAAAGATATGTGTAGACATTGTTTTGTTAAGCTAGATTTTATTATAACCTCATTAGATTTTTTAAAAGGCATGTGAAAACTTTATCTGTAATTTCATTACAAGTATATGTTATTTTGAGGTGCTATCTCCATTCCTGACAAAATCTATCTCTAAGGTTATTTTTATGTATTTTTATAGATCTGTCTTTTCTTCTTCAGTTTTGCTTTTTTACCTTTGTAATGCTTTCTCAATTTATATTTTCAGTTAAACTGTGGTTTGTAATTAATGATGAAAAGAGTATGATGGGCCAGGCGTGGTGGCTCAAGCCTGTAATCCCAGCACTTTGGGAGGTCGAGGCGGGTGGATCACGAGGTCAAGAGATCGAGACCATCTTGGTCGACATGGTGAAACCCCATTTCTACTAAAAATACAAAAAATTAGCTGGGCATGGTGGCGCATGCCTGTAATCCCAGCTACTCAGGAGGCTGAGGCAGGAGAATTGCCTGAACCCAGGAGGCAGAGGTTGGGCCGATATCACGCCATTGCACTCCAGCCTGGGTAACAAGAGTGAAACTCCGTCTCAAAAAAAAAAAAAAAAAAAAAAAAAAAGAAAAGAGTATGATGGATTTTTAAGTTGGTCCACTATGTAACCGTACTAAATGCTCTTGTTTTACTCCGTATATTCTGTTGAAGCATTCTGTGGATTATTAGGGTACATGGTATGCACCTGTTGTTATCAACAATCTAACTACATCAGGCTCTGTTGCTACCCTGTTATTAACCAGTGGAACCCTCGCTGGCCTAGGAAAGGCTCTGTTTTGCCACCTTACGATTTTTTCCTGGATGAATGATGTTATTCTCAGGACACTGTGAGGCAGACCAGAAAGCACTTCTCACAGTTGCTCCGGCTAACCATCCACCCATTCACTAGCTCCCTTCTGATTTGCCTACTAGACCTTTCCACAAAGGATAAAACCTCCCTCTCTCAGGTGTTCATATATAAATAAATATGTAGATATATATTTACATATATATCTGGAATTATATATATGTAATTGGATTATTAATCTTTCTCACTTTTGCATAATAGCAACTCTTGAATTGTAACTGGGAGAAGGATTAAGATGCCCATTCTAGCCATAACTAACAACACAAAATGAGAAGAATAATTGAGATAAACCTTTTTTGCTAGAGAGTTAACTTGGCATCAAAGTTATACTTGATATGATTTCACTTGCTGTCGGGGTCCGGCACGTCTGCCAGGGGACTACTGACCTGCAGGCGTCCTCAAGACCACCAACGTAGATGTCTCGTTCAACCTGAGGGAGAGAGTGCGCGGAAGTGAAAGAAAATAGAAAAGCGGAGTCTGGAGGGCTGGCTTAGGCTATGTCCAAGCAGCAATTTTATTTTTGCAATATGTTTCCTTATATACTTTTCTGAAGTCAAAGTTGTTTACACCAGATCAACGTACTTAAGTTACAGTAAGCAAGTTATGCCCACTAAGTTACACTCAGTAAGTTAATCCCATTAAGTAGGTTATGCCCAATAAGTAGGTTACTTTCAGTAATTAGGTTACACCCTGTAGATCAATGTAAGTAAGTTACAGTCACGCCCTGTAAGCTATGGTAAGTTACAGTTACACCCAGTAAGTTGGTAAGTAAGTTACCAAGTGTAAATACATAAGTTAATATTTTACAATGAAGGTAAAAAGGGTCCAAAATGAACACAATCAAGTAATAAACCATAAGAAGCCGAAAGTGGACACATTGCCTCCCAAGTCCTCATATCCATAAAGTAATGTCTGTTAATTATTTAGAATAACATAGTCCCTCTCTCAGTTCCTGCTTTCCCTCAGCTCGACTACCCCAGCCAGGGATCTGTGTCTGGGCTCAAGCTCACCGTATGGCGAGGCCCATTTCCCAGGGGCCTCACACGGGAGCCATCCCCACAGATTCCCTCAACTTGCATATTTTAATCGTTTATTTCTAAAGAACAGGAAGACTTGAAATTAATTGCAAGGGATCAAATAACAGAATATTTAATAATCAATGTAGTTATTTGGAAAGCCGTTAATGTAATATAATTAATTGGCATTTTTTTCTCTTAAAATTGAGTTTAAATGTTTTTATTTGATTTTTTTTTGTAAAGTACCTTGGGTTCTAGTATCAGTCATATTATTTACTACTTTTTTTAAATTAAAAACTAGAAATAATAACAATAACACTTGATAGGACTAATGATATCTACTTGATAGTGAGAATTAACAGCATCGGTGCTCATAAAAATCTTTTCATCTTCTTTGGTACATCACGTTGAAGAACTATGGCTGTTCTTCTTTAAAAACTGCAAATTTTCACTGGCAATGAAATACTTTACTTTTATATTGTTTTCATTTCTAAAGGAGAGGAAATCCTAGAATTCTCTTTAAGAACATATCAATGTGGCATATTTACATTCTATGAAGGAATGGTATACCACTTTTGATGAGTACATACTAAACTCATAATTTCTGTAGCTTATTTTTCACTTCTTATTTCAACTTTTCTATTTTTCACTCCAAATCATTCTCATCATGTTGTTGCTTGTTTATGACATTAAAAAAATCACATTGAAAAAGTTTTGGAAAGCAAACAGATTGGTCTCAGACCACTGAAGGATAGCAACTTCTGCTGGTTCAGCTCCCAGAGGTTAGAAGTGAAAATATGCTTTCCCTTGGGATAATCTGTCTTTCCTTTGAGCTTTTCAGTTTAGGGAAGGGCCCAAAGGGAAAAGTCAACTAGCCAGATCCACGGCTTAGATGACAGTGAGCAAATGCTTGACTAGAACTTTGTTTTAAAGAAGTAATTCAATAGAATATTGTCCAGTGTAATGTGCTTGCAATGTTAAGATACTTTGTTCAGGTAGCTAAGTGAATATTTACTGACAGACTAAGTTACATAGGAAATAAAGACCTTCCTACAATCTTAGTTATGTAAAATTCCTAAATGAAGTGTGATATAAATATACCTATCAAAGTACAAAGTAATAGGAAAAGGCTCTTTTAAGTTAACATGCTCCTGTGTATAAAATAAATTATTATTATTTTTTTAGATTCAAGGGAGACAAACTAACCATTTTATTTCCTCTCTTTCTCTTTCCTTTATAGGTGAGTAACTGAAGGTTAAAACCAGAATTCCTGGATATGAAGTATTATATGCTTTTTTATTAGTGTCCTGTGGGTAAGTAAAGAAAAAGCATTGGCATAAACACTAGATTGAATGCTGAATCATGCATAGATATGAATTAATAAAATGTGGCACTTTTCACTTCATGTCATGATCTCATATTTGGAAGCTACTCAATGTTAGAAACAAGTATTGAGAAGGAATTATTTTTCTAATTCTTAGTTTTTGTGATTGTGCTATTTAGACCTAGTGCTTCACACTTAAATGCCAGTATCTTTAGACAGAGCTGTTGTCAGCGTATATATATTAAGTGGCAGACTGTATGAAAAAGAAATGGAGATACGATTTTGGCTAATTCAAGTATTTTACTAACACTAAAGAACTATAAAACTGTAAAAAATAAAATTACCTTAAAACTTAAAAGTAAAAACTGCTTTCCTGATTTAAGAAAAGCCTTTAGAACTTAGATTTTTAAAGATGGAGATATGATAGACTTCATTTTTTAGCTAATTTAATACTAAATTTACATCAGATAAAGAAACTTAACTGTATCTTAATGTTTTAACTAAAATATTAAGAGAAAATGCATGGATCATCTGTTTTTAAAATTATATTAGAAAAGATTTTATAAATGTATTAAAAAGAGGTTTTGTAGAATTATTAGAAAATTGTTTTGTCAGTCAATTTTTAAAAATAAATGCTGATTTAGCCCAACATACTGAAAGTATTTTAAATAATTGACTCTTCAAAAATTATCTTATAAGAGAAAACACCTCTTAAACTGAAATGTCAGGAAGGTCTTTATTAAATCTTAATTTTATTCATTGAGTTTCTCAGTGCACACTGAAATATATGAGCTGGAAATATTCTTTAAAAATTAAAGTATTAATTCCCATATATTTGATTATGGTATTAATAAATTATAATAAAGAATATTTCCCAGGGAAATTATCTTTATACTAAGAATGAAGGAGATTTCTAACGTAATCACATGATACCATTTTATAAGAATTTTTTTTATTTCTTTGGCTTCCTTTGGTTTATTATCATTCATAAAATCTGCTATTTAGTTTGTTACCAAATATGTATAATGTACTGATAAATATTTTAGATGAAACTTTAATAACTTATGTGTTTGCCTGATTTGTTTATACTTTTAAATATAAAAGCAGATTGATGGGAAATAGGTATTTTTTTTCTAGGTTTACATTTATAGCATAATGCTTTTATGGCCTGATAAATTGTTTTTAGCATGAAAAGAGCAATTTCTTGAAATCATCTATTTATGACATTTATTTATTTTATTTTATGAAATTTATTTTTAAATGTTATACATATTATTTTTAAGAAAATGAATGTTAGTGCTATCATATATCAACTTTAGTCATAATGGTTATTGCTTATAAAATATTTAATTAGGTCAACATCAATAACATATTCAGTCATAATATATTATCAGACTAGGTTTGTAGCTCCTATTTTGGAGGTGAAAACATGACAAAATGAATGGTGTGGGTATAGGTTCAAACAGGGAACCCAACTCTAAGTGTGGCATTGTAATCTCAATGGGGCAAAGTCATCAGATTATTTCCTCTAAAACTAAGCTGTTTTAAAATCCTGTTTATATTCTCAGTTTGGTAAGACACCTAAAGATAAGGAAGGATTTTCTTGGGTGATAGATACACAAATTATTTTGTAATTTTTTGCCATCTTAAGTTTTTCTTTAACATTTTTTTATTTTTAATTATTATGGAGACATAATAGTTGTACATATCTTTGGGGTACATGTAATATTTTAATACAGGCATATAATACATAATGATCAAATCAGGGTAACTGACATATTCATTACCTGAGGCATTTATCAGTAATGTTACCAGAATATTTATTAAGAAATATTTGGGGGTTTCAAAATAGATGACATGGCATGACTTTTGAGCATATAGAAAAGTAAACTAAGCGTTGGAATTGACCCTTTTATCATTTGAGACTGCGTTCCTGGGCGTTCAGGTATTTAATTATAAATGTAATAGACTTACGCTATTCCTGAGATTGACAGAAAAGCAGCAATAAAATTTTATTAAGCACCATAAACCTAAGAGTATGACCTCTGTGCAACATGAACAAAAGTCTATTGCTTGAAAAATAGGAGAATATTGAAAATCATTTTGGCCTAGATGATGATAGAACATTCATTGTGGAAAAAATACATGATAAGACATTAGTTTCAGACCACATTCTGGCTTCATAAAAAGAAATAGTCTGGGGGAAAGGAGTTACATTCAAGGTACATGTTAAAAAAAAAAAACAACTTGAAGTTGAAATTGAATAATCAGGATAATTCAGATTTCTAAATAACTTTTCATTCAGTGCTTTAGAACTATAAATCAAAATGTCCTTGGCTTGTGAGATACACTCTTAGAATAATAGTAACCAGTTAAATTCTCTTTATTATTTAATAATGGAAAAAAATAGTTTAAATGTTCAGTTGTTCAACAAAACATAATAGGCAAAATGAAGTAGGTTAATTATATCACTAAGCTCAGTAGATATATTAATTCTTTGGTAGGAATAAGTTATCATAAATCCTTTACTTACATATTTATTCATTTATATATGTATATTTTAGTCTACATGTATTTCAAATGTTGAATCAATCAAATAATAGCCTCATCTCTGTCAGGTAGATCATTTACTTCATGAAAATTTTGCACTTTTGGAAAATTTTATTCTGCTAAGGAGAAGGCATAGGAATCCACTTAGGAAGAGCTAAAATAAAAAATTTTCTGAAAAATATTCACAATTCTGTCTCCCTTTCTAGTGCTCTCTTTTGAGAGTCTTGTGGAGGGTGATTCAGCTGATATTAATAGAGTAGTTGCATACATCACATGATTCCTTTAGTCAAAACATCTTGTTTCTTATATAATTAAGGAATCAGAGGTTTGATTCTGGCATTTTTAAAATATAAAATTTGAGAATCAGAGAGTCTTTATATAAGTTTTTAAGCGTTGTCATAAAGTACTATGAACTTTTCTGGTATAGAACTTTTCTGCCTAGACTCTATGAGTATCTAGGTAAAAACACATTATAGAAAATACCATTTATTTTCTCTTTTTATAGTCAGTTTAATGCATTTAGTTTTATTTTAAATGTAGAGGAAAATACATTTTTCCAAGTGGTGAAAAAAACAGTATTGCCATATAAACCCACTTTGTAAAAAGCTTGATTTTATTCTGAAAATGATGGCCTGCATTTTTTTAAAATAACGTCATGAAATTCACATTGCACCTTTAAAGAAAAATGTTTATTGCTTCAAGTCTACTGGCCATATATAACCATATGTATTTTAGAAATGTAATCAAATAATCTAATTTTGAAATGTTGGCCAAATTTTTGAAATGGTTAAAATTCACTAGAGATTGCTTTCTAATCCTCTGAATATGCAATTAATTTGCTTTTTACCTCATAGACGTCTGAGTTTTAATATTCTCTTGCCATCATAAATATACCAGTATTTGGACCGGGCGTGGTGGCTCACGCCTGTAATCCCAGCACTTTGGGAGGCCAAGGCGGGTGGATTACGAGGTCAAGAGATCGAGACCATCCCGGTCAACATGGTGAAACCCCGTCTCTACTAAAAATACAAAAAATTAGCTAGGCATAGTGGCGCGTGCCTGTAGTCCCAGCTACTCACGAGGCTGAGGCAGGAGAATTGCCTGAACCCAGGAGGCGGAGGTTGTGGTGAGCCGAGTTCGCGCCATTGCACCCCAGCCTGGGTAACAAGAGCGAAACTCTGTCTCAAAAATAAATAAATAAATAAACAAATAAATAAATATATCAGTATTTTTAAAGAAATTATACAGTTAGAGCTTAAATCACATGATACAAGATCTCAGGTGTGATAATTCAAATTAATGTTGTTTTTCATCTAAAAATAATTGTATAAACTGATACTCAATTTTATTCCAAATGTCATGTAGTTAGTTTATTCTTTCTGTTTTGGTTATGGAATTAATTGATTACAACTCTTGTTTGAAAGGCCTAAAATGACAACACATCAATGTTTGTTTCTTTTTTCAAAACAGGGTCACAATATTTACTCAAAACAATATTTTAAGTGGATAAAAATAATTCATATATTGTTGTATTAAGACCTCAACAAAATAAGTAAAATTAAAATCACTTTAGTTCTGAGGTCATATAAAAAAAAAATGAACCTATTCAAAAAAGAATAGATGTGGCTCATCTCACAAATTCCAAATTAGAATGTTATTAAAGAGACATTTGAAAAGAAAGTAAATTGGATTAAATGTGAAGTTTTCATTTTATATTTTCTTTTTTTACAGAACGTATTATTTCTACTGTATTTTGATAGCATTGTTTACATTTGATTTTAATTAATTGTTCAATATTTCTGAATATTTTGTTTAATGAATGATATTTTCTAGCATTCTAAGTATAGTTCAATGAAAAACAATAGGTGTCATATATTGTTTTAGCCTGATGTATCTTGTTCTTATAAAAATTTATAGAACTGTAATCAGGAAACTAAGATAATATGATGTAAGTTATACTACTTATCACTTAGGTATGTGCCCAACTGATTATAGGGTCATTTCCGAAGAACTATCATTCATATATTAATCTTGTCAAGTAGTACTTCTTTATTACTAAAAGCACTAATTACTTGTCCAAAAGTAATAGTACTTTGCATTTGTAAAGTACTTTATGCTCTTCAAAGTGATTTTGCATGCATTATCTCATTTGGTCTTGAAAGAGAGAGAGTGCTCATTAAGTGGTCCAGATGGAGAGGGGGTACCAGAGTGTTCAGCCATAACAAATGTCTCCTCAAACCAAGGTCAATACATAACTGCGACAATATATATAATATAATAGAGGAGAAAAAAATTAACATCCCTAACTTTGGTAGAATAAAAATTTGGGGAGTATGCGGATTATCTTCTTTATGGACTTTTCATGATTCTCTTTCCCAGGTTAGTTGCTGTCAGGACAAAATTTAGGCAATTTATTCTACTATGTAAGATCCAGTATTATTCTTTGTTTTTGTGATATAAATATTTAATGTGTAAATATTTACATAAAAATAATTATAAAATTTGTTATTGAAATCTCAACCTTCTTGTGTAGCCCAAAGCCAAATATTTATAGAAAAATGCTGTAACAACTGAATATTTTCAAAGATTAAAAGTCAATTTTAGAGTATTTTCTGCACACGAGATAGTAATCTCAGTCCTTCATGTTGCTAAGAAAAACTCTCCTACTATAAATATGGATTTTATTTTAAATACGTATAAAAGTCATTTTTATCTCTGAAAATACTGGGTATGTGGTTAATCATGCTGATCACATTTTCTGTCTCTAGTTTATTATAACAAATAGTATGGCAAAAAAATCTCAACAACATGCAAGGGCTGTGTACTTGACTGAAGGATAATGTTGCTCTTGAGTCCTTTTGAATAAAACCTCAGCCAAAAACCTTGCACAGTAAAAGGTTTTAAAATACTGATCAGTTGAAAATCCTCAGACTCAACTTATTTAAACCAAATCTTTCTATTGATATGTATTTGAGAACTTCAGATTAAATAATGTTAGATAGTGCTGTAAAGTTTTATTTCAATTTTCTTTTACTGACCTTGCAAAATAAAAAAGTGATGTGAAAAAATAGTTTCTGCAGCAGTGCTATTGGTGTGTTTATAACAACTTAACTATTCTTTTTCATTAGCCATCACTTCTCATTTCTAATCTGTGATTTAGGACAATAACATAAGTATAAATCTTCAGACACAATTTAGTTCCTTTCCACTGAAGGCTGCTATCGGAAAGTAACTCCTTTATAGAATCCCAGGGATATCAAGAGGTTTCTGAGGTCATTGATTCTATTATATTTATTTGTTAAATAAGTCCTTCACTCTTACCCTCACCACAATTCTACTACCAAGGCATTAATTTGCGATAATCTGTAGAAGAAATATTATGGGGCTTTGATTATTCTTTACAAATCTACCAAGAGATAGAATTGGGGAAATGGTGGAAAATAACAAATAGTTTGATTTTTTTTTTTTCACAAAGAAAATGCATTGGCTATATCTGTATTATTTTATCTATTTTGAGAAAGACTAAACTGATACCTGCAATACAGGATTACTCTCAAGTCATGTAATAGTCATTTCCACATGATTATTCCCAATCAGGAGTCTAGCCAGGAAACCAGACAATCCTGTACGTAACCATGGGAATCCAGGCAACAAAAACAAAGTTGCCATGTGAACTGTCAAAGGAAAAAAGACCCCAGTATGATTTTCATAAGTCTGGATCAGTGCTCCGTGGATTCAAGAACTTACAATAAATCTGAAACTGTTGGAGAGACTCAAGGGTCAACTAACGGAGAATTTAGCCTGAGGCTTTCCTCTCAGTCTACCACCCTTACACACATATACACCCCCATATGTGGAATTGATCATTTGATGAACTGTGGAATTGATCTCCTGTGGAATTGATCATTTAATCAACACTTAAAGGAATGACTTTTTTCTCTCAATCACTTTTAACTCTTATTTCTACTTTCCTTTCTCAAATGTGATAGTACAAAAAGGTGACTATTTGTAAATGCATTACCTATATTATCTTAAGTTACTACCACAAGCCAAGTAGTGTGCTGCTTGCTTTGATGGCATTTATATTTGGCCTCCCAGGAGTCACATAAGGCAGATGTTAATAACTTATGCAGGAATAATAGTGGTTCATAGTGGTTAATCAAATGCCAGAATTCACCTAGCTAGTCAGTGGTAACTAGAGAACTAAACTCCACATTTTTCTCATCCCAAAGTTCACATTTCCCCCCGTTTGCAGTAAACAACTTAGAAGCTAAAATTATTACATTAATGTAAGTAATTTTGTTAGTTTGTGTGTTTGTAGTTTAAACCATTACTTTTTAAACTATTCATATGTTTTCATTGGTACTGAGGTATATTGAAGAAAATTAATAATACCAATGACACAAGTTAAAATAAGGATTATTTAGCACTTCTTATTTGATATGAAGAAAGATCCCAGGAGAATGGAAAAATATTAATTTGTCTTATTCTAGGAAGAGTCTCTTTAATAATTCAGAGTTGGTAAGGAGTTAACCAGATTTCTAGTACATAGACTTCAAAAACAATTATAATTAAGCAGGCTAGACAACCCATCAAGTCAGAACAAATTGTGAAGAATATACAAGTCTTCAGTTCTTTATTCTCAGTGGGTAAGAAACTCAGGAAAAATAACTTTTTGCCAAATCACATTCACTTTAAATTGCTTTAGAGTCCTTGAATTTGGTTGTTATGCATATTTTGTTGGTGTTTGTGTCAGAGATTTCTAAATTGCTACAAGTGTTCTTTGGAGTTGTATTGATATAGTATTTTATACTTGTAAGACTTTTTACCTCTATAATATCACCTACTTCTTAATCTCTATATGATATATTGATGTTTAATCAGATCTAACTTTTATAACCTTATACAATGAAATTAACTTTAAATGGTTAAGATAATGAAAATTAGGAGCTCATTGTTACAGTTGGCATTCGATACGATACTAAATAAGACAAAATAAATGTCATGTCTAAAAACACAACTAACTTAAATCATACTCTGAAGAGGGCATAGTGTAGGAGATAAAAGCATTAAACTGTATTAAGTTCACTGTAATTCACATGAACACAAAATAAGGAAATACAAGTGTGGCGTTACGTTAACTTTTCCTAAATTTTGCTGGAGTTAAACCAAATGTTTACTCTACATTAGTGATGAAGAATTAAATTGCTGAGAGTATGAGAAAAGATACAGGAAAGATAATATTTTTTTCTATTTTCAGAGAAAGCAGCATAAATGTAGCTTTAAGGCATTTTAACTAAAAGAAGCAGACTATAATTTACAGAGGACTTTAAGAGTCTTAGAGGTTGTTCTTACACACAGCAAGTATTTGGAATTATAAAATATTGCAAAAGTATTTGTCTTTCTATAAAGACATTTAAATATCCAAAATGATATCCTTATACTTGAGGTAGAGGTATATTTCCATAATTGATTAGTAATGCTAGCTTTATAATACAACTCCTGATCATTTAGGAGCTGATAACTGACTTGGAATTGTATGAATTATGTTTGGTTTTGTTCTTCACTTTGCTTTTGACAAAGTCACGTTTCTGGTATGTTTGCTGATCCTGATTTAGCCACTTTATTTTTTCCTATATCATTATAGGTAATTGAAAATGAATGGAAATGTATTCTTAATTAATTTAAATTCAACAAATACTTGCCAGGCATGTATTATAATATAAAACTGTACTGGGTGCAACAGAGATGTTAGTTCAGTGTCTTATGTAAAACAGATATCAGATTATTGAACATACATGAATAATTTAGCATTGGTTTTATTCATTAGAATTATTAAATTTAACCAAAATTCATATCTATATAATGTTACAAAAAATCATCATCTTCCTTCAGCATTTGAAAAGTCCTCACTCAGATTGTTCAACATATTCTTCACCTACTATGGATTGCATTATTTTTTCTCAGCAAAAAAACCCTAAAATGTAATGTGAAATGGTATTTAAAATATCTGGTATTAATTATAACTTTATGTTTGAATCAAGTAAAAATTATATTACATTTTGTGCAGTACAATTGCTTTTTGAGTTTTCTCTCATATACCTTTAAGAACTTATGTGCCACTCACATTCTTATTTATTTACTTATTTATTTGTTTTTAGGCAGAGTCTCCCTCTGTAGTACTGGCTGGCATAAAGTGGTGTGATTTCCACTCACTGCAACCCCCATTTCTTAGTTTCAAGAAATTCTCATGCCTCAGCCTTACCAGTTGCGTTTTCAGTAAAGACAGGGTTTAGCCATGTTGCTCGGCTGGTCTTGAACTCTTGAGATCAGGCAAATCCGCCAGCATTGGCTTCCCAAAGTGCTAGGATTACAAGTCGGAGGAACCGTGCCTGGTCCACATATATATTTATTAATTTAACAAATATATATTTATTACGTGAATGGTCATTAACTGCCTCCTATGACCATGTCATTGTGATAGGTTTTGCTTTGTATACTCGCAAATATACAAGTAAGGGTGACAGGAAAAAAAATCAAAAGGGGTATTAATGATATAATAGAAGGAATCCTATGAGTAAGATTTCTTATTGTCTATAACTAAAATGTTTCATAAAAACTCGGTCCATTTGACTAAATAAATACAGCTGATGCCATTCTGGTGTACTCCGTAAATCAGCTTTCTCATCCATGATGTTCATTATTTTCATAGTGAAAGTCAAAGCTACTCTGGATAAGTAAACAATAAAAATTAGGCAATCTGATTTTTAGCAGAAGATATAGTAGTTAGTAAAATATAGGGAAAATGTTATCAACTGTAGAGTAATTGCTTAGCTTCAAGAAAATTGTTTGTTGTGCCTATTTAATCTTTGCTACTGCTTCTACTATATTGTATATATACTATATCGTGAGACAAAATAAGGTGTTGTTATGAAACTGTTTTTCTATTTGATTGTAACTTAATATTTTCATTTTGTAGTTTAATTAATTCAAATGTCTTCTGCCTCAAACATGTGGGCAGCTCTTGATGTGACTTGTATTTAGACCAGGTACAGAACTTTTACCAAGTTTTCAATGCTTGCTAATTTTAGTTAGCTATGATATGAAGTATTTAAAATAAAATAGATTAATAACAATGTAAAGAAACTTACTAACTAGCCCCAACAAGACTATTCTTTTATCTGTCCTTTTATCAAAGTAGCTACCTAGTTGTTTTTACAAAGCAGTACTCACCAATTTCAAACATCTTGACAACAAAACAATTGCTAGGATTTAAAATACACAGAGCATGTGATGGCTCTAGTAACTTGTTAAGCTGTGGTTGAATTAGTATTTACATTGACCATACTAATCTACTCAACAGTAACTTAAATCAATATTATTTCACATTGCCAGAATATCTTTCCCTTGTTTATTGGGAAAAATACGTGACACATTTAAAACTAGAATAATTCATTTCTGGTCTACATTTACAAACCATAAAATGCAATATGACAACGTTGTTAATTTAAAAGAATCTACACAATTTGTATTTATTATGTGGTATGTATATATGTGTATATATATGTGTGTGTGTGTGTGTATATATATATATATATATATATATATATATATTTTTTTTTTTTTTTTTTTTTTTTTTTGAGACGGAGTTTTGCTTTTTTTAACCCAGGCTGGAGTGCAATGGTGCGATCTCGGCTCACCACAAACTCCACCTCCTGGGTTCAAGCAATTCTCCTGCCTCAGCCTCCCGAGCAGCTGAGATTACAGGTGTGCACTACCACACCCAGCTATTTTTGTATTTTTGGTAGAGACAGAGTTTCTCCATGTTGGTCAGGCTGATCTTGAACTCCCATCCTCAGGTGATCCACTTGCCTCAGCCTCCGAAAGTGCTGGAATTGCAAGTGTGAGCCACTGCACCTGGCTTAGTCATTCTTGAATAAATTGCTGAGTAAAATCTTTTCAGTAACATGACAGAAGCCACCAATAGTACAAACTGCCTCTTGTCCTTAAAAGACAATAGTAAATGGAAACTATTTGGATTTTCAGAAACTCTTAATCAATATATAGGTATCAGATTGCAAAAAACTATTTTATTTTATGCTTACATAGCTGCACTATGCTTAAGATGCACTAATTGGTTTCCTTCACCTAGCAAGTAATAAGCATCCAGAAAATATCTACTAATATTTTATTGAGGAAAGATGAAAATATTATATTTTTCTGTATAAATAAAACTAAAATATTTGTGTTCTTCAAAGACACTTCAACATTAATATAAAAACCTGTGAATGATATTAGACAATAATACACAATTACACAAATTGAGAAAACATATATTAGATATATTAAGTAGATTCATATGAATTGTGAATAATTAACAATTTTTAAACTACAGAACCAATATTTCAAGATAATTCAAATGTAATATAGTCAGTGAATTAAAGGATCTGCCTAAACATAAATTAATTGATTCATGTGAGTTTAATACATGCTATAGGTATATTTCCTTGGTATCTAAAGGCTAAGTAAAATACAAATGATAAGGCTAAGACGATGTTATTGATCACAATCTTTCTATAGATGAATAATGGTACTGGAATACAATGCTAAATGCTAATGGAATCATAGATAATTCTTATTTATGAATATCTCTACATTTAGTCATTTTATAGAAAGATTTTTATTAAATATCTTGAGTTCATCCAAATAAGTAAAATAGCTTACATAGAGATAAATTCCCTCTGTTACATGAGGTGTGAGGTGTGGTGAGTTTCTTATGTTGCTGTTTTTAGTCCAAAGGGCTACTATAAAGTTCCAGTTTAATTGTACAAATAAAAACACTTTGTTCTGGTATTTATTATTGTAGTTTCAGCATTTAATTCTTTTTTTATAAAACTTATTTTGGTCTATAATAAAGTTTTAAATTAAGTTTTAATTGAGTTTTTTTTTCAGTTTTTCTCTCTAAATTGAACAATAACTCTTATTGAATATGCATTTTTCTATTTACAAAATATAAGTGTCAGCTACTTTATACTTGACTGCCTTTCAGTAAAAATAGCAATTAAAAATTTTTATTTGTTAAACATGTCCAAAAGTTTACGTTTTCTAAAACTTTCTTTCTTTTAAGTCATTATCTTTTCTCTGGCAGAACACCCAAATTATTATGACATAGTCTATTGTCTCCAGATCGAAGTAGGAAATTACAGAGACTGAAATGTTACCTAAAGAGACAAAATTATTTTGATTTAAATATGTCACATGGACAAGGAACCATGTAGACAAAAAAAAAGATTTCAATCAATTATTTTACCAATATCATGAACTTGGTTATTTTTCTCATGAACTGAGATAGGATTACTCTTTTTTTTCACATATAAAGATATACATGTTTTATTACAACCCTGAAGAGTAATAAGTTGTATAATACATATAGTAATGATTACTCTTAACCTCCTAAGCTGAATTGAAAATGTAACCATAACAAAATGAATTGAAAAAAAATTTTGAAGAGCCTTAAAGATAAAACTCTGGATTATCACAGGTACTGTAACATGTGAATTTTCATTATCTTTCTTTTGGTCATTGCTCATTGTAGAAATGTGAAAGCAAAACCAGTTGCAGATCCATATCTTTACAGTGAGTATAGATATAGAGTATAGATATCACCCTATCATTGACACCTTTTCCTACTCAGGCAGAGAAACCACATTTTACATAACAGCACTTTATTCACATTGTATTTTTAAATGCTTCTCAGTCTTACACAGAAAGCACTCAAAGTCTAAAATAAATTTTGAAAGACCTTGAGGGGGGCTCTTTAAAAAACAATTCTGTAAATGCAGAGTTGGAAGGATTATCTGGTCAACATGAATAGCATTCTCACTTCTTGGTAATTTATATATTTTTCTCATGATGGTCAATATCTCCCACCACGGAGCCAGGAATTTGCCATGTTAGCCTTTTCAATTCCCTTGCCACAAGGCCAGCATTTTCCATCAACCATTATAAGATCTTAGGAGGAGAATAATCTCAATCAGCTCATAATGAGAGAAGTAAGCCAGTGTCACTCTGACCATGGTTCTCAGCATCGCTTTGCTTTTGCTCTTCTGATCCACTAAATAAAGTGATACAATTTATCATAAATGCTAGGAACCAATGCCAATTGCTTATGTTAACAAATGACACCAACTACTTTGAATATACTCAAGGAAAAGAGGAATTTTGGAGGTTATAATTAAAATCCCCAAAGCTCAAAATGATGATATGACACCAACAGGTTATTTTGCAACAATGAAGAAAAAAATAATGAAAGAGTGAGAATGAGCTGGGTGTGAGAGTATACTTAATTACTGGATAAGTCACATGTTCTAGAGTTTGCAGGCATGATGTTTTAATTGTAAGTAGAGATTTTAAAAAGTGATAATTAAGATCATTAAAAACATACTGTATAACTAAGGCACTAATGGATTTAATCATAATATATAACACCTGCATGGTGCGTACTATATATCAGATTATTCTTAGTATTTTGTGGGCCTTACTTTAGTCAATCCTTATATGCACTGAGGTAGTGTTATTATTAGTCTCATCATTTAGTTGGGGAGCAGTGAAAAAATCAGTTAAACATTATTTAATCTCAAGGAATCTGACTCTAGAACCCATTTTTCTCCACGTCTGTAATTGGAGCTAATTTTGCCATTTTAGTAAAGAACTCACCTACTGTCCACATCATCAGCTCTCAGATGAGCTGCTCACTGTGGCCAGTACTTCTTGAATCAGACTGCCAACCAAAACAAAACTTGTTACCCAATTCAACAACATCATCATTATGTAAAAATTCTATTCAGCTTGGGAAAACATAACTTTTCAAAGTGTATGAGATTTTATGCAAGCCCATATGTTAAGAAAGTAAGTTTTTTGTTTTTTTTTTTTTTAATTTTTTATTGGATTATAGGTTTTGGGGTACATGAGCAGAGCATGCAAGACAGTTGCGTAGGTACACACATGGCAGTGTGCTTTGCTTTTCTTCTCCCCTTCACCCACATTTGGCATTTCTCCCCAGGCTATCCCTCCCCACCTCCCCCTCCCACTGGCCCTCCCCTTTTCCCCCCAATAGACCCCAGTGTTTAGTACTCCCCTTTCTGTGTCCATGTGTTCTCATTTTTCATCACCCACCTATGAGTGAGAATATGCGGAAAGTAAGTTTTATCTCTTTACCTAATACAATAAAAAAATTCAGTTCTACCAAAGATTACAGTAAGTCTTCACAGCAAAAACAAACCAGCAAAAAAACAAAATAAACCAAAACAAATATTCTCTAAATAATGTGAGTCTAAATGTGAAATTGTACACTCTAACATTCAAACTGTTTGAGCCTTAGGTATTAGTAACAGAATATTTAGTTTTCACTTAGGACAGCAATACATAACTGCACTCTCTCCTATCAATAGATATACAATAGATGTATGATTGCAGAGAAAAAATATGCAAATTTGTGCATACATACTGCTTTAAAATCAAAGTTATTATTATGTGATTATGATCAGGCTTTGGGAAATCAAGTTAAATATTCCATTCCCTCAGATTTACATTTCTAGTAAAATCCTATAGCTTAGCTCCTTGGTAGTCACTGTCTTTTTTCCCTGGTATTATCTAGTCCTTTGGAAATCTTTGCAAGTTCACTTTTGACAATTCCTTATTCCCTGTAAGTTAGCAGCAAAATCTATTTGTAGTTTCTTCAACCTGCCTTTATCTTTCACTCTTCTCTGCTTTTCTGCTTTTGCCCAGGATGAAATCTGCCCATAATGTATTTTTTCTTTGTTGAGCTGCTGAAATTCGAGAAGTTTTAAGACACCTCTGTAAAATGTTTCCTAACGTCCTCAAAGTTTTCTGCATCCTTCTCTTTCTTGCCTAGCCTTACATACTTTTCAAGCTGAACTGAATTTACTAGCTATGTGGCCCAAAGTTTGTTTGTTTGTTTGTTTGTTTAATGTAAATTAGGAACAAGGGAACTGTGTAGGTCAGAGTCCTGCCAAGAAACAGATTGGGTAATTTGGGTAATCAAATTGCTTAATTTGAGGAGAATTTAATAAAGACTTTCTAAGGACAGGAAACACAAAAAAGTGAAGTGCTTTTCCTTCTCTTACACACTCCCAGAGGCAACATTTCTGACACCAAGTTCTCCAGGGGACACCAGCTGTTGTCCTAGAATTAAGTTCTGATATTATCTATTTGAAGATAGTGTCACATCTCATGGTTGAAGGCTCAGCCCCCCCAAACTGCCTTGCACTTCTGATGCCAGTTGCAAGTTCCAGGTTGCAAACTGACTACCTATAAATTGGAGTTCCCATAACCCTTTCACTAGGTTTCATTAATTGGCTGAAGTAGCTCACAGTACTCAGGGTAATATTTACTTACATGTATTCATTTATTATAAAGGATATTACAAGTAATACAGATAATAATCAATCAGATGGAAGAGATGCATAGTTCAAGGAAGGTGGTAAGAGACGTGGAGTTTCCTTGTCCTGTCTGGTGCACCACCCTAAGGACAGCTCCATGTGTTCAGCAATCCAGAAGATTTTTAAACCTAGTCCGTTTGTGTTTTTATGGGGACTTCATTATGTAGACATGACTGATTAAATCATAGGTCATTGGTGAGCAACTCAGCCTACAGCCCCTTTCCACTCCATGGAGTTCAGGTGGTGGTGTTCAAAGTTTCGACCTTGTAATCCTGCCTTGGTCATTCTCAGGACCTGCTGTCATTCCGAAGCTATCCAGAGCCCTGAGACACCAGGAATCTCATTAGCATACAAAAGACGCTGTTTTTCATTTCAGAGATTCCCAAGAACAAAGACAAAATCCAAATATATATTGCAAAATATCACAAGTCTTCACGCATGAGAAAAGGGTGTGGAGAGACCGGAATAATTGTGCAGAACAAATTACTAGCAATAGGGGTTCTGTTGATTCTTACTCATGAAAGCGCAAGGGGAGGAACCACGTATGCCATGCAAAGAATGTGGGGGTGAGTGGAAAGGGCTATATGGCAGGAGGTCTAAATATTGGTTCAGGGATGTTTCCAGCCGAGAAAATAAATGCCCTGATGTTCCTCTCCTCCCTCCTCCTGTCTCCCTCCAGCGCTACCCAGCCTCCAGAGCCAGGGCTTAATACGATCCCTGCGGGTCAGCCTCTGGGACATAAAGCAAGTTTTCTAAGAATGAAGTCATTTTTTCATACCCTGATGGGGTTTGGTAAACATAAGATGAACATATACTGAAACTCATAGCCCAAGTATGTATTCAATTTCGAAAATATTATTTGCATAATAACTACACCCAACGTTTGAAGTAGTCACTGTTAACAGTAAATAGCACTAACGTGTAACCAATTGCTTGAAACAGAAACGTGGGAATCTTCTTTGGTTCTTCACACTCCTTTATTTCCCATGTATAGTGTATTTAGTGTGGCATTTAAAATACAGAATCTGGTGTCAAACTGTCTGAGGCTATATCCTAAGGCAGTCAATTAGCCGAAGGCATATCATTAAATACCTTCACTTAAAGGTATTTCAAGAAGAAGCTTCATTTGTTTAAATGGCAGGTACAACAAGAATTAGATAGTGGATATGAGCTGGATTTCAGACCAACTTAAACTACTGCCAGCTTCTCTTGTGGAATGAATGACTGACAAAGGCAAACAAGAAGACCCTAAAATCTTGGCTCTAACATTTTGCAGTTAGATGATTTAGCTTAAGCTCTTCAAACCCTTTCCCCTTTCTGTAAAAAAGGGATAATGTAAGTATCTACGTTATTAGGTCCCTGAGAGAATTTAGTGAAAAAAAATATGTGTAAAACTCTTAGAAAAGTTCTGGTGTGCGTTAAGCACGAAATACATGATTTCATATTCAAAATCTACCTCAATCCTTTGCCTCATCTCTACTGCCAGCACCTATTACAGGATTTAGTTCTTCCTGGACTGAAAATGAAACACCGCATATTCTCACTCATAGGTGGGTGATGAAAAATGAGAACACATGGACACAGAAAGGGGAGTACTAAACACTGGGGTCTATTGGGGGGAAAAGGGGAGGGCCAGTGGGAGGGGGAGGTGGGGAGGGATAGCCTGGGGAGAAATGCCAAATGTGGGTGAAAGGGAGAAGGAAAGAAAAGCACACTGCCATGTGTGTTCCTACGCAACTGTCTTACATGCTCTGCTCATGTACCCCAAAACCTAAAATCCAATAAAAAATTTAAAAAAAAAAACAAGTTCTTATCTTGTCTTTTCTTTGATCCTTTCCCTACTTCTAATCCTACTTCTCTATGCTGAAAAAACATTATGCATGCTGTTTCTATTTTGCCACATATACAATAAGCATTCACTCGTGTTTATTAGTATATCTGCATTTCCAGAAATAGCTTCTTTTTATGTAATTGATATTTTGAAAATACCTACCAGCTTTTAGCATTTTTTTTTTCCTGAATTGCCCGAGCCTGTTATGTGAAAGGACCTAGACTGTCCTGAGAATCAATACACATCATCATAAGGAATTCTAAATCTACAGCGTGTGTTTTCAGCCTGGTTCCTTTTTCACTTGATTCGTGATTCCATTTCCTGACTGTGTTTTCTCACGCAGCAGCACTCCTCTGGATTCTCACTGTGAAGCTCTCCACCCCTGCAGCTCCTGGTTAGCAGCTTTCTCTCTCCCTGTGGACTTCTACTTCACAGTTTCTTTCTGGGCTCTCTTCTCATCAGGATCACTCTCTTCTCTTTTTATACTAATGCTGCTGCCATTCAGAGTAGCATCTCCCAACAAGGATGTGTCATTTTCATCAGTCTGAAAGACAAAATAAAACTTCCAGATCAGCAGTACCTGTAGGATTGAAAGTCTGCATTTATGAGCTATATAAAGCATTTATGAGGCATATAAATCTGCCGGAGGAAATGCACCTGTGGAAACTAAGTGCTCCTGTTCAAAAAGAGCTACAACTCTGAGGCCAAAGGCCTAAGATAAAGCAATAGAAAATGAATTTTTTTTGGATATTGACTTTCTACAAAGTGTTATAAAACATTTCTGCCCCCAAATAAATTGTTAAACTCAAGATTATTTAATATTATCTTCACTCTTTCAGAAATCTCATCATTTAAAAGTTATTTTCTTACAAAGTCTAATTTTATTAACATCAAGGTTTGTTAGATTGTAAAGCCTTGTTATAAATATATTGAAAGCTCAACTGCACCGTTTAGCACACATCTTCCGTTCTGTAACTGTTTTGGTTACTTTATTGCTTTTCTGATATTGAACTATATTACCACAGTGTACAAACTGTTATGTTTATTTTCTGTGGTTTGAATTTGATCTTTTCTGCCATTTAACTTCTTGGAAAAATAAACAAAGATAAATTTGTGTTAGAGTTTAACAGAAAATTACTCTCTAAAATGTATTTTACTTAACCAACATTTGTAGAGGTTTCATCATATGCTAGGCATTATCTTGATTATTTTACAAATATTGACCCATTGGATTTTCCTAACATCTTTAGGTGACAGTTGTAATTACTTAATCACAGTTTATGGTAAGAAAAATGAGAAATAGGGAGGTCAAGTAACTTGCAGACGTGCTGACAGCCACACGTTGGCAGAACCAGGTTTTGAACTCAGGCACTGTTTCGATACCTGCTCTTAACCACCCTGTTATTTTGTAGTAATAACCATGTTTTTATCTCTGACCCCAAAGTATATGTAAAGCACCAAGAAGCAGAATGCTTTTTCTGATATGTGGTGAAAAGAAAAATCTCAAAATACTAATGTTTGAGAGGTTTTATTCCATAAGACAAATTAATGATCTTACGTGTATTAATAACTATACCTATATAGTATATTCTACTCTTCCTAGAAAAACACCTGGAATAACGTTGATTAATACAACACAAGTACACCAGCTGAACCAGTACTATAGCTATGATGAAAAGAAATAAATCTCAAAATGTTGCCACTAATTATTCCTTTTAGTAAGACCTCTCTATTCCTCTTTTGCCTATTCTTCAAGTTTTAAAAGTGGTATTATTTTCAGTATTCTAAAAATGTGATTTTGAGTTGTTTTTCATCATTGTCAAAAAAAGAAAATTGATACTTCAAAAGTTCCCTTGACTGGCTCAGGGTGACTATCCAGAGGATTTTGGCCACTGCCCAGTGATGTGGTACCACTGGCTGCGTCTCCTTCACTGGTGATACCTCAGGATGTCAATTCAAGTGATTTTTATTACATGTGCATACTTCCACACGCAACTCTTTTTATTTCCAGGAGTTTTTTTTTTTTAATTCTCATATATAGTTTTGTATTGATACAAACCAAAATTAGAATGAAATGACAGACCACGGATACTTTAGAAACATAGGCAATGAAATATTTTGCATCGTAATTTGGAGAGCTTACTGTTACATAAGTATAATGTTCTTTTTCTTAAAATATGAGTGACTACTTTCATTTTAAATATACACATTTTTCACAGGTGTAGTTATCACAAATGTGGAAATGCACAAAGTGCAAAAAAAAGGTAGAAAAAGAAACATTCACTTTCCTGTTTACATGGGTTCAGATTCCCCAAAGTTTACCGGCCCCTGTGTGAAGCAGCTCATCCTACACGAGTGGCCAAGATTATATGCAGGACTTATTATCTCATGTGTTTTGAGGCTGGAGCTTGTTCTGGCATAGAAAGTGTTGCATGCATGCTAGAAGGCTGTCTTTGCAAAATGAAGAAAAGCTCTTGCAGAAAATAAAGTGTAAATGGCTATTTCTGGTGATTCATGCCCAAGCAAAGTTCATGGTTTTCCTTATTTTTTTGTTCTCAAAAGTTTATTCCTGACATCTTGTTACCTTGGAGGCTTTTCTTCTCAAAAGTCTACTACTGACTGTCTGCCAAAAAGAGTCCAGTTCACATCTTTCCTTTTCCAGCATGCTCTTCTGCTCCATAGAGATAGACAATACAAAAGGCGGAGGAAAACAATCTCACACATTCCCAATACTTGCATGTTGGGTGAGTTTCTAAGCTGCCACGTTGCCTGAAGAAAGCCACGGGAGGAAGCTAAGATGCTGCCCAATCCCTGAAAACTAAACAAATGTACCATTTCCATTAGAATCTAAAACAGTGTGGAAGATAATGCTTTCTTTTTTCTAACTCGTAATACTTGATATATTTTACTAACACTTTAGAAATTGGGCTCTATCATATATGAATTTGTATTCCGCCACATCGTTTTAAATGATTATATTCCAGGGAAAATGGAACAACAATTAAATGGAGAATGAAAGATGGCATTCATATGTGTGCAAACAAGAAGTTTTCTCCAGACTTTATTATTTTTCATTTTTCTTTCATGTAGAAACAGATAGATAAGAAGAATACTGTTCCAAAGTGAAAGCAGTGAAGTGTGGAACTGCCTGCCCCTGTCAAATTGATAGAGTGAAGATGTTGTACGAGATAATGGAAACTTTCTATTCAGTGAGGACTGGAATAAAGAAAGCATTTCTAGTCATTCATCAGCATTGATTGCCTTAGTGCTTGTGGCAGAGATCAGAACCGAGGCTTTACAAAGGGAAACTAAAACAAGTACAATGATCCACTTTGGGAAGTGCAGTTGGCTTTGCTTACCATTTAGTACATAGCAATCAGAGTACATGGCAACAAAAACACAGTTCAGTCATTGAGCATGGAGCATGACAATTATGTAGGTGGATATTTCTTCCTGTATTCTGGCTCTGAAACTCATGAATGCTTTACTCTGGTGACTGTGAACACTAAGTGAGTTTATTTTTTTAATCATGTTTAATTTAGAATATTTGTATTGCTTTTTCTCCTAATCATTTGCAATGATCAAATTTTTAAGAATTGTTTAATTTTCAGAAATACCTTCATGATAAATAGCTACACTAAAATGCAATTTAGTGAACATGTGTGAGCCTGCATATTGTAATTTATTTTCTGTAAAGGAGGTATTGAAAATATGGAAATGATGCCTTCAGTAGTTTTCAGTTTTATTTTCCTTTAAACATTTACAAACTTTATGTGGCACAAAATATGTACATATTTTCACTGCACTGAATGAATGTGGAAGCTCACACATTGCTTTTGGGCAATTTATACTAGCAAGATGAAGTGGAGAAGTGCCACAATTATCCAAATCACTCAAACCAAAGGAGCACTCTGGCCCCAATCATTTCGATACAGAATTTCAAATCAAAGTGTTTCTTTGGCTTGAATGATATGGACAATTGTCTCAGTGCTCCATTATCACTGACTATAGATTTCCAATCTGATTATGGGTCTAACATAAGATGGAAAAAATAATAACATGTAATTGTGTTTTGAGAACTTGGCTCATTCCAAAATCGTTGTGCCAGGGTTTCCTAGTGCAGATAATCTAAAAGGTTAGTCATCTTTTGAAGATGAGTGAACTCTTAAAGCCACTCAAGTACTATTTAGAACAATGAAGAAACTCTTTCCCTGGTTAGTTTGCCTCTTCAAGAGTCCTTTTTGCTTTAAAATTTTTTAAATATTTTTTTCTGAAATAAATAATGTGTTTTTACTCAGTAGAATGCAATAATCAATGCAATCACAACAATGTAGTTTCCACAATGAATGTGAAAAAAATGATTTAAATTAGTTTGACATGAATATATGTGATTATACTAGATCAGTAATTTTAGGATGACTTATTAATTTGAATATAATAATACAGCAAAAGCCAAAGTATTCAGGCAATGGTTATTATTTTGATTATTGAAACACACAGAAGGAACAGTCTCCAAACCAAATCCTGTTTAATTGCTTTATGACACCATCATTGCCTTTTGGAAATGTCTGTGAAAGTCTGGAAAAAAATGTTAAAATGCTGATAGTTTACTCTGTGTTTAGAATATTTCTTTTATCTAGAAAAAAAGTAGACAAATCCTCAACATAACTAAACAAATATCTGGAGTGATGATGGCTTTATTTGCATTTATAAGTAGTTGTAACTGTTGCTTTGTGTCTAAAATGCACCCATCACATGAGTCCCCCAAGAAATGAATGGTGCCTGCCAGTGATTCTCAGTTGTTTTCCCGCCTTTGCCAGACATTCACATTTGCAAGACACTGCTACGGACTGCACCTAGGAAAATCATCGCAGATAATTTGCAATTTCTACTACACTATTTTCAGTTTACCTTTTCTTCTCAAGCAATTTAGTGATGATGGGTATAATTGTAAATTACTTGGAAATAAACCATTCACAAATTAAAGTTTCTAATCTGTCATTAGCAACAAATTCTTTGTTAAACCTTGTGACTCCATAGTCCTGGAACAGAGGTCCTAAGATGAATCCATGAGGAGGTCTCTAAACGGTGGAGTTTGCCATCGGTTCTCAGAAATCTTCCAACTTAGCCAGGGCTCCTGGGCTCCAGTGTGCGTAACACTGGAAAGAAGCGTTTTGATTTTTCTTAATATTTGTTGAAGAAAATATGTCTTTTTTTTGTTTTGCTTTCCCCTTTCATTGTCCTTTTCTATTATCCCTAACGTTCAGGGCTTTCTCAGCAGACATTTCTGACTGGTGTTCATCATGACTGCTTCCAGTTGCTACTCAGTTTAAGCATAATGTCTCTTTTGTGAATCGCTGTTCTAATCATTTTCAATCCTTTATTTCTCATTAATAATTATTCTCTTATGAAATCTTTACTATGGCCTTCAGTGAGTATCCTCGTTTTGTTTTTTATAAGATAGTAAGTTAATGTTAATCAAATGTTCATATATTAAATATAGCATCTCACTTGCTTAGCAGCCACTAATCCTTGCAAAGATCCTGAGATAGTATATACATTCTCACTTCAAAAGAGTACTTAAAGTTCACATTAAATTATTTAACTTACAAAGGATCGTGAGGTATTTTTTGGCAATTCAAGTATCTCCAAATTAAAAACAAAACAAAACAGAGAGTCAGCTTTTCCCCTAATCTCACAGCTCTTTAAGGAGAAAATCACGAAATCTGTATTTCTGCTTCTTATTCCTAACACTTGTTCTTCACTGTATCATTTGAGATTTTGAAGACAACAATCATGTTACTCTCAGTAATTCTCTCCTTCAGATGAGACACTTCCACATCTTTAAAAATTATGACAGTGCCAGCCATGGTGGCTCACATCTGTAATTCCAGCACTTTGGGAGGCCAAGGCAGGCAGATCACAAGGTCAAGAGATCAAGACCATCTTGGCCAACATGGTGAAATCCAGTCTCTACTAAAATACAAATAATTAATCGGGCGTAGTGGTGCACACCTCTAGTCCCAGCTACTCGGGAGGCTGAGGCAGGAGAATTACTTGAATCCCGGAGGCAGAGGTTGCAATGAGCTGAGATCAGCCACAGCACTCCAGCTTGGCAATAGACCAAGACTCCATCTCCAAAAAAGAAAAAAAAAAAAAAAAAAAAAGACAGAAATTTAATATATTTCACTTTTCTCCATTTACATCCCTGTTGGGTAACTCAAAGAACTTCTGAAAATGTTATGTCCAAACGTCCATAATAATGTAAACAAAGCCTAAGCATGTACTTGCTTTTAGAGCTATGATATTAAGCCATATTAAATTTCAGGGAAATAAACCTGTAAAAATTAAAATGAGGCCTAATTTCTCCTAATATAAATGACACATTAGGCATTTTAACCCAATTTCAGAATTTTAATCATTTTCTAGAGAAATGTTTTAATCAATTTTGGAATCCAGCTGTCTAGACTCTTTATGATACGCCTTTTCTGACATCAGTGAGGTCACTGATAAAATATGCTGAAGAGGACAATCCCATGGACGGATCAAACCAAGTTGACATGAATTCTTTATTCGATAGTAGCCTGGTTTTTTATTCAATAAGGCTGAATTGATTATATTTCCTTGAAACATTTTATAATAAATCCATGATAAATGATATATTTTATTTGAATAGTTTTAGAGTACATAAAGTGTTTTCGTATAAAGACTCCAAATATATCTTCTCTAAAACTCTTTGAATTAAGCAATATTATCTGACTCCAATGGTGTAGAAATTGGAACACAGAGAGTTAAATCATTTACCATGAATAATAGTTTTGCAAATGGTAGAACTGGGAGTCATCCTGAAGTCCAGGAAACTTTCCAATACAATTTTACCTCCTCTATGACTCCCTCCAATTTGAGTTGCCACATCAATTGTTTTTTTATAGAACTTCTAAGCTCTACACAGACACTTTGACAATGTGAAGATAAAATCAAAATGCATTGATTTTTAAAATGTTGTCATTTTTAAAATGCCATGTGTAAATATGATGTATTATTTGTAGATACTGTATATTCATCTTTTTTTTTTCTGAGATGGAGTCTCACTCTGTTTCCCAGGCTGAAGTGCAGTGGCACAATCTCAGCTCACTGCAACCTTCGCCTCCCGGGTCCAAGCAAGCAATTCTCCTGCCTCAGACTCCTGGGTAGCTGGGAGTACAAGCGAATGCTGCCATGCCCAGCTAATTTTTTGTATTTAAGTAGAGACAGGGTTTCACTGTGCTGCCCAGTCTGGTCTGGAACTTCTGAGCTCAGCAATCCGCCCGCTTCGACCTCCCAAAGTACTAGGATTACAGGTGTAAGCCACCACACCTGGCCTGGGTATTCATCTTTATAGTTATCTATACCATAACCTATGCCCATGAGAAGAAACACACACACAGACACAGACACACACATACAAATGCATATATAAACCACAAGTCAATAATAAAAGCTAATCCTTCTATTTACTATAGTACCATAACAGGTGTTTCACATATAATAGTTATTCTAATCTTCTCTTCCATATTATGTAGTTTAACTTATAACCATAAGCTTTATTTTAGAATTGAGGAAAGTAAGATTTATATAGGTAATTGTATTTGAATTCACATAGCGTCAGTGTAAGATTAAAACACATCTCCCTGCCTCCAGGGTCAATGCTCTTCCACACTAATATATGAATACTATTTCAGTAAATTACTGTTGTCTAAACAATACTAATATTCAAGATTCTGCTCATATTTTTCCTAATAATTACATCAAAATCAACTTCTTCTAATTCATAATTATCACTGGCCTATTTTGCAAATTGGAAACTTTAGCATCTCAAATCTTTTGGAAAAGATTAGAGATATTTTCTGTTTTTCTGAGATTTCAAAAAAAAATTAAGAATAATGACTTTCTGTTTATATCTGCAACTATATTTTAATAATAATTTGGAATATGTCCTTCTGAATGTTTAAATTTACACAAAATGCTTATTTGATTTTTTAGTATGTCTAATCTTGCTTAGGTATAATGCTTCTGACTTTATTTTTCTTTCTAATTTGTCATTTCTACTTTATTTATAGGGAAAATATGGAAGGAAAATGGGAGTTAGAAAAGTTTTCACATTCTCTGTTATCATTCATTATGAAAATATCCACCTATAGGCTTGACCTTTCTTTGCTCCCTACTTATAACCATAGTTGGAAGAAAATTATAAGAAGGGGCATTTCTTTTGTTCTGCTGTAAAAGCTCAGCACAGACATTCCTATTAATTCTGTTGACCTGTCTTCTAAGCTCCAAACCTGAGTTCTGAAGAGCGTTCACCAACACCCAGACCTAAGCTCATCTTTGCTCCTTGTCTAAGCATGCTGATTATGGGGAAAGGACTGTTGAAGGAATGTGTTTTCATTTTAACTTTATTCCTTCCATAGGTTATTGCTTTCTAAATGTTTTGTGTCATATAATGGATAAAATGTACTTCTTCAGACAATCTTACATCAGAAAAATATTATACTAGTTACATCATCAACAGTAAAATTATTTCTTCCTTTTCTTTGGGACATATTATTTCACTCACCTGGTTTCTGGCACTGGTTTTGCTTGAGTTCTGTCTCCTCAGGTTTTCCTCCTTTGGACTTTCTTCCTAGACTATTAGTCATGTGGACAGCAAATTTCTGAACTATTTATCCTCCACACTTAATTTTGAAACAATTAATTTGTGCCAACAGATCTGTGTAACTTCAGAACACATTTAAGATATAGCACTTCCACCATACAGATACGATAGTCCTATATAACTATGGAACGTGGGTAATGGTATACTATAGTAAACAATTAGAACGTCATGAGGTTGGAGTATGCATTATTTGTTTTAAATATAATTTTAATTTTACTTTGAATGTAATTTAATTTTAATAATGGCTGTATTTGACATGAAGTTGGCCAAATTCCTGAAAGTTTAATAATTGGCTACTGGAAGCAAATACCAGTTGTTTCTAGCACTTTACTAGAATATAATAAATCCTGACTTTGCTACGGGCTTTCCTGATGTGTCATTTAACCTCTCTAAGCTATGAGTTTATTCATCAGCATGAATTAGACAAAATAACAGATGTAAAGCTTTTAGAACAACATTTAGAATATGGTAAGTACTCATTGGTAGATATTGCTGGGCTCCTATTGTAAGAAACCTATTTAAAGTATAGCAAGAAAATACAGAATCCACATTAACTTTTAATTGGCTTGTTATAACTATAATGACAACATTTTAGATCTGCTGTCTTATTTCAAAATATTATATTAAAAAGTTTTTTAAATTAATTTTTACTTATTGAACTATTTCATCTCTGCAAATATACTATCCAGGAATGCTTTTCCTTTTTGTCTTAGTATTGTTACGCTGCTGTAAGTGAATACCACAAAGAGTGATTTATACAGAGTTGAGGTTTATTTGGCTTTTGGTTCTAAAGGCTGGGAAGCCCAGGGTTGAGGGTCTGCATCTTTTAGGGGCCATCTTGTGTCATCCTATGGTGGAAAGAAGGACACAAGAGCATGAGAGAGAAAGAGAGAGCAAGAAGAGGTTGAATCCATTTTTATAACAAATCCATTCTCATAGTACCGACTCCAGTCACTCAAAATGGACATTAATTCATGCGTGAGGACAGAGCCCACATGAAGCAATCACAGTTAAGGGTCCCACCTCTCAACGCTTTTGCTTTGGGGATTAAATTCCCAACACATGAACTTTGGGGGACACATTCAAACCACAGCACTTATGAATAATATTTATGGATTTATTTTCTAAAGAGTCATTTTAAAATATAATTACTAAGATGAAGATTCCAAATTATAGTGTAATATGTAGAACACTTTAAAACTTTAAATGGGAAAAATAATTCCTATTCATAGCTTTCAGTTTTGCTAAACTACTTTCTTCGTATCATATAATAAATGTATGTTTTCCAACCTCCTTTTTCTGCCCTCTAGTATTAAGTCTGAAGAGAGTTTATTATTCATTCCCATGTTCGAAGGTAGCTGTTTCTACCTTAATAGAGCCAAAGTTGTCAACTTTTCAAGCAGTAACTTGTTTTCTATGCCCTTAGGTTTGAAAGAAAATAGTCTCATAATGAAAAATAGTAAGCTTACTTTCTGAATACATAAATGTCCCGACTCTTCATCACGCTATGCTCTGTTACCTGACTGTAGGTGGTGGGATGGTCTTCTAACAATAGGAAATGGAGTTTGTGGGTAAATATGCCATAAATAAAAATATTTGCTATTTCCCATTGGATTTTTACAGTCTCAAAACTGAGGTCCTTAAACTTGGATATACTACTCTCATCTGAAATTGTTTTAAATTGTAAATAAAAGTAAATGAATTCAAATGTGATACAAGGAAGAGAAAATGATTTTATGACTATTCAATTCAAAATATTTTGAGTCATTTTTAACCAAATATGTGATTTAGATAATAAGTAGATTCAGACTGTGACAGACATCTGACAGATATATTTTTTAATAATTTGGCTTCATATTACTAACCAGAGAATACTAATACTGATTAAAAACAATACCAGGGCAATACCAGATTAATTGATTCTAACTTTTTAAAAGAATTATTTCAATGATTCATTCATATCAGTTGAAAAGAGGGAGAAAATTGAGAATTCTTTTTATGAAACTAGAGTCCAAACCATAAGGTTTTAACTGCCTCTGAATATGTCTTAAGATACGTAGATAACATTTAATTAAAGTAGAAATATAGGAACAGATATAAGGTATTTCATATTGAACTGTGCTTAATGATCTATTTTCATGGCATTCCTTTGGGTAATCAGCAATTTTATTGCTTTAATATTGTAGAAGTGCTGGATTATTTTTGAAGGAGAAATAGAGGGGAAAGCCAACATCGGATCAATGACTTGACATTGCTAGTCAACTTAAAGCATGAAAACATCATTTAAAAATCTAACTAGCCACTCCTCATCAGCAATCAACTGCAGTACTCTAATTATGTTGAGAAATCTTCCAATGTATTAGAGAATTTCTCTTCATCAAGGAATGTGCATGGGGATTTAACATTATCACCTAGGCAAAGACCAGATGAGAATAATACATTTAGAGAAAGGTATATGGACTTACCTTTTCCAAAGCGTTATGACTAAGTTACAAATATATACCTTCATTCTAAATTCTGTATCTAGGTTGAAGCTGAAAGATTGGTAACAAAGTAATTTGAAGCAAAGGCACATTTCTCTACATAGCAGGATTTTTAATTACCTTATCACTGCCAGCGTAACTCCCATGAGAAACCGTGGGTAAAATATGAGACCTTTGCAGATAAGTAGCATCTGAAATGTGGTTTTGTCTGGTTACAGTTGGCATTTAAGGATCTCCCTTCATCTCTTCTTTGCAGTTTTTAAACACGCAAGGCACACTCTTGCTCGTTTAAAACGGCATTTTCACTTTTCTCTATCATAAAAACTCCTGTCTATGTCACTGCCTTGTATCCTTCAGGTAGTTACTCAAATATCCTCCCAGAGAAGGAACGCATCATATTTAAAACCGCCATCTTTATTTAGTTTTGTTCTTCTTATCTCCCATCATGCAATGTGTTTTACTTATTTTATTATTATAATAAAAAATTATTATAATTTATTATAAAATATATCTTCCCTTTACAAAATAGAAAGTAAGTTCCATGATGGCACGGCCTTTTTTTGTTTTAACTGCTTCCCCAGTACTTAGGGCAATGTCTGGTATATACTACGTTAAAAATTACTTGAATTAATTAATAATATGCATGGTAAAAGCTGAGGAGCTCATTATTGGCCATAGACAAAAACTGACCCTAAATAGAGCAATAATCAATTTGAGATTTTTAGGTAACTGTAATCAATGGTTTAAAATATTTTTTTGGAATTAGGCAGAATACATTTATCTTACAATTCAGATGTCCTAATTCTTATTATCAATGAAATTTATTTTGGTTCATTTTATTCATTCATTTGTAAAGTCATATATAAAAGAATATGTAAAACTCCTCCAACGTATTAGGCAGTAAGCAAATTCCATGGATATGTTGAAGTATATGACTAGTAAAAGAAATAATAGGTTTCAAATAACCTTAGAAAAATATGAACGTACTTATGTTACCAATACACTTCATTAAAATGTATAATAAGGTGATCTGACTTAGTCTGGAATATCAGGGAAGGATTTCCTGAAGAATGATGACTGAGCCTATGTCTGAGGATGAACTGGTTACTAGGTAAAACAAAATGGCAGAGGAGGATGTGTCAGCTAGGGGAAAAGTTATGTGCAAAAACATTGTGGCAATTTGGAGAAACTTGATGTATTGCATTCATTCCCAAAATACAAACAATTTTATTTAGTTTAAACTAAATTTTGATTAAAATGCTTTTTATGAGGATTTACCTAATGCGGCATACTTGTAATATTTATCAATATTTTTTACACCACACTGAACAATGGGTGACTCTTCCTTGAAAAATAAAAAATGAAAAAAATCCAGGAAATATATTGTCCACAAATTGAATATATTGCCCACAGGTCATATTTTTACAAATTGAAGAATTTACTACTTTAATAAATGTTTCTTTGTGTACATTATAAAAATCCATTGTAAGCAAAGAACATCATAAATTTATAAAGTGTTTATTTGTAATGCACACCTACATATATACTAGCACTTGAAATTCAAAAAACTTTATATAAACAGTTGACTGAATCCCCTATTACTAATCAAGAACAAGAAGCCAAATACATTCAGATTTATAACTTCAAGCCTGGTGATTTATCTCTACTATGTTTCCGGAATTACTTGCCATCATGAAGAAAATTAAAATTAAGCAAAATCAATAAAACTATTTTTTATAAGGGGAGAACTATTAAGATATAAAGTAAAATATTTTTATTAGTCTATAATGCTCTCAGTTTTGATTATATTAAAATTCTTCTTGAATGACTTCATAAATATATTATTTATTACTAGCTTTTAAGAAACCATTCTTTAAATTACAGAATGAAGCAATACTGCTATCTAATTTTACATTTAGAAAATAATCTATGGCAAAGAAATCTGATGGAGGACCTCAACCTTAACAAACATACTAAAGTAAAATATAATAAAGTGAATGAAGTGTTGATTGGATTAGAAATTAAAAACTAAAGTATACTAAGAATAGTAGTATTCTTTATTTGAATTTCATATTCATTTCATATAATGAATGAAATTAACACCAAGCTCAGGAAAAACTGTTAAAGACAATAATAAAAATTAAACCCAGGGTTATAATAATAATAAATAATTTGAATATTTCACTCTACACCCCACTCAGGTAACCACACAGAACACCAACTCTCACAGAATTATTTTTAGTTTTTCATTTTCACTGTGCCTTTGATATAAAGTTAACATCACCGTGAGAATTCGCTATTACTTTTTTTACTTGAAAAAAAAAATAAAAAGGAAAAGTATGTTCTATATCGATTTTTAGAATGAGTACATATTACACCAATAAACAAAGTAAATTCATCAGTAATTTGTCTCAAACAATGAAGAATTAGTACTTCTATAATTGTATTAACATAAATCTGAATATCTGTGGAAATAGTGTTTAAAAAGTGGCTTACAAACTCTAGGTTCCTTCTACTAGGATTCCTTGGTTAGTTTTATGAACAGATATTTGTTTTGTTTAGCTAATTTAACGTTTCCCTATCTCTTCTGTGCTGAATCAGAGATCACTCCACTCCTACCGGGATTTGTCTATGTTCCCTGTGACAGAAAGACAATCAAAAGACATATGGCATTAACAATTCTCAATTTTACTTCCTGTTTGTTTTGAGGCCAAATCAATGCAAACCATCTGTGTCAAGTACAAAATGAACGTTTATAATTTCCTTCTTTTTGAAACCTCTTCGGTTTATATTTGTTTTTTGAGTTTTATCTTTGTGGTTGTCACTTTTAGAAATGTTTCAAAATCACACTAAAAGTATTATTTGTGAAAATGTTTTCCTATTACATTGTAACCCACAATATCATTTACAGGCAAAATAATGGTATTTCATGACACAGTTTCCTGGGGGAAAAAGAAGCATCATATTCATCTATAAATAGATGTTTTTCAAGTATCATAGAGCTTGGAATCATCTATTCTGCCTAAAACCTTCCAGAATTTTATTTGCTTCTTACAATTGCCTTAAAAATTTTACTCCTAAACTAGTCTCTGAATTTATTGACCTGAGATGAAATATTTTAAAAGGGAATCAGTCCTATTGATGCATGCAATAATAAAATTCATAATTAATTTATAAAATGGGATATTCAGGGAATTGCTAGAATATTCGGAGTTAAATTAAGAATCAAGGAAAATCTTAATTTTACTTTAGTTCTTTATGGTCTGGTTTATCACCATATTCATCTGAGGAAAAATTAAAATATATGCATCATTTATGCATACATTCCAGATGTATGTCGTAGTCTAGACATTCTGTGTTTCATAAAGAGATAAAGGGTTCATACTTTGTACACGGTCATACCCACCATGCCTAAAACATTTTGTTTAGAAAACTAGTTTTATTTTATTAGTTTCCCTTTTAAATTTCATAGCTAATATGTATGCCATTATGCTATCATGCCCTATGTTCCATTTAGACTTTAGCATCAACATTTCAAACCTATGAAGCTGGCCGTGATGTAGTGAGATGAAACTCTGAGTGGTTTCTGATTTCCCACCAACCCTCATGTAAACCTAACAAACAGAAAGAATTCAAATATCTGGTTTGCATTGTTCTAATTGAACAGATATTGAAAGAATTCAAATATCTGTTTGAACTGTTCTAATCAGTTCATCAGAACAAATTAATGTTCTCACTGCCCCTCATCCCACACATATCCATAAATTTGGCTAAAGGAAAAGAAAAAGAAAACCTTGTATCTAAACATTGACTGCTTCTAAGTGCTCCTGCCGCAAATATAAATTTCATGAAAATTTTTACATAAAGCATATTTCTTCAATGAGGATACACATGAAACAAATTATTAAAAATAATCATTGCCACGTGTGACCCATGAATTCAGACATTCTTGCTTGTGTTTTTCAGTTTTCCATTTTGAACTGGGGAAGGTTAATTGCTATTAACCTTTCATGTTTCTTGTTACACAATCACTTTTATTGAAACACCATATGAAGCTTTAGAACCTAGCAGTGTCTGGTTAAAAGTCAATGTCATCTAATGAGATGAATGATTAGCAGTTGATCTAGAGCAAGATTGCATCCTGAATGGAAACTATGTAAGAGTGAATTCAATCTCTAATTTGAATCATGCTGTATGTTAAAACAATGGGTGAGGTTTTGTTTTGCTATGATCTTATGTTTATTCTTATATTATTTGAAACATTAATTTCCAGACATAAATAAGGGCTTTACTGTACTAATCAATGAAAAAGTAAATTTTTATAAAAGGATTTATCAAAATACCTTAATATATTTTAGAACACAGAAGCCTGATTCAATAATTTGTTAGAATTTGGAAGCATTATGGTAGAAAGCAATATACATAGTATAAATTAGTCATAAGTTTTTAACCAGAAGGCGTGTTCCAAATCCTCCAACCTATTTTATTTATGTCATAGAAACAGAATAAGGGACACAGGGAGCATAAGTGAGTTGTCCAAGGTCATAAAGCGTTGTAATGGCAGAACCAAAATGACAAGTATCTCTCCTGCCTCTACCTCTAACTTGTTAGGACCAGGTGTCAAAATCTGAATAGCATGTACATTAATTCAGTCATTCCCAGACGTTGAAACTTTGTATATCTCTTAAATTAAAAATAAAGAAATAAAATCTGTGTAATTGGCATAGGGTTTTCAGAGCTGTATTTCACCTAAGAAAAAAAACCCAAAATAAAACCATCAAAAAAAAAAACCTATAGTCTTTTGGTTATCCCATAATAGATGTTTTGTTACTACCCAAACAGAAAATAGGGATTACTTAATAGCAAAGAAAATCCCTTTATATTTAATAAATATTCTAAAAAAATCTCAAAACCTGCCAATACTAGTTCATCTAACATTTGAGAACTGCTATTCTAAATCATATGGTCTTGAAATGACCCAATAAAAAATGCTGGGAGGTGTCCATATTTTAAAGATGAAAAAAAAAAAAAAAGGTTTGCTACAAATCATCCAAGGTCGCAGGGTAAGAAAATAACAGTGAAACACGTGGAAATGACAGAGTTCCAGCCAAAATGGAACAAAATGGAATGTTTTTCCCACTTAGCAAACATCCTCAGATAACAGGGAAAAGAAAATTGTTTCCTCATTTTAAGAGAAAATTTTTAAAGTTCAGTAAAAATATAACTTGAAAATGCAAGCATATATAAAATAATCTTGCTAGTTAAGAGCATATACAATTCACTGAACCACATTTTCTTGATGAAAAAGAAATGTGCCATTATAGGCCATTTTAAATCAAATTTACTTCTTTTATGCGGAAAAAGAAAAAATATTTAAAATCAAGATATTGCTAAGGGAAAAGGCAGCTATTTATACCGTTCTAGTCAAACAACTTTCTATAAAAATGCTTCTTTTCTGAAACCAGAGAAAATAAAAGAATAATGATATTAAATACAGAAACTTATATTTATTTTAGATTCATAATTATGTACTGATACAAACGCCATTTTATCTCTTCAGTGCTTTAGCACTAAAACAAAACAACTAAAAAGGTACTAGTTGTCATATGGCTTATTTTCTACATTTATGTTTACAATTACTGAGTTATGTCACTTCACTAGTTGAGAATAGTTTCTTTCTGAATAAGCCAAAGTTTCTCATGAGCTTATTCATCCATTCAATCAATAAATACTTATCAATCCCCTACTATTATCCAGACAGGAGTCATAAGGCCGTTGATAAACCAGTGAGAACTACCTGCTCTGCCTTTCATCGCAGTAAGGAAACACAGACACTAAACAACAACACATATACACAAATTTTCTTCTCGTGGAGTGTAAGCGGTATGAGGAGCAACAATTAGGAAAGGGCACCTGAATTGCGACAGATTGGGAGGTGAAGGGGTTATTGTTGCTACGGTTGTGATTTTTGAATGAAATTTTGAGGAAGGTAAAGGAAAGAATGCTGGGGGATAAAAGGTGTAGTCGGGGGCCGGGCGCGGTGGCTCACGCCTGTAATCCCAGCACTTTGGGAGGCCGAGGTGGGTGGATCACGAGGTCAAGAGATCAAGACCATCCTGGTCAACATGGTGAAACCCCATCTCTACTAAAAATACAAAAAATTAGCTGGGCACGATGGCGCGTGCCTGTAATCCCAGCTACTCAGGAGGCTGAGGCAGGAGAATTGCCTGAACCCAGGAGGCGGAGGTTGCGGTGAGCCGAGATCGCGCCATTGCACTCCAGCCTGGGTAACAAGAGCGAAACGACATCTCAAAAATAAATAAATAAATAAATAAGGTGTAGTCGGGGAAATCAGAAGCGGCAGACTCTGTGGCAAGATTGTGCCTGGTATGCTTAAGGAAATGACGAATAGGTCAGTGTGGTTATGTGAGTGAACAAGAGGTTATCACTAAGGAATACCAAGGCAAAATTTAATGAGGGTCTAATAAGTTCCTACAGACCTCTTAGTGCTCATTCCGGATGAGATGGAAAGGCAGTGGAAGATTTGGAATAGGAGAGGAACATGATTTGACCTAGATTTTCACAATAGCACTCTGGAATTTGTGTCGAGTAAAATAAAGAATATGAGAACGAAATAGCAAAGCAAAGGAGGACCCCCCCAATTTTAATATGAGAACCTATATGTAAAGTTGTGACATATTAAGATGGAGGAAGCTGCAGGTGGAATTGTTTGGGAAAGAAGATTAGAATTTGATTTTAGACATATCAAGTTCAAGATGGCTAGTGGACATTTAGATGGAAATATTAAATAAACTCTTGGATGTATAAGTTCATAAAAGAAGCACATATTGGAGATAAATTTTATGAGTCATTTTTACTGCAGTGGTAATCATTAAAGCATGATACTGGATGAAATCCAAAGGGAGATGGACTAGATGAAGAGGTTATCTCCAGTCTGTGCTCTTGGACATTCTAACATTTACGGGAGAGGCAGATAAGATTGAAGCATCAAAGTAGAATGAGAAGGAGCCATCGGTGAGGGAAGTAAATAACCAGAAAAATGAGGTGTCACAGAAACTGTTTCAAGGAGTAAGAAAGATTAACTGGATCAAATACCGTTGCTAGGTCAAATATGAGAAACACTAAGAATTGCAAATCGGATTTAGCAGTGTGAAGGCAACAGGTAAGTTTGACAAGAGAAATTGCAGTGATGCTGTAAGTTGAAGAGAAAATGAGAGGAGAGGCATTAAAGATAGTGAGTTGAGCACCTCTGAGGAGCTTTGATGACAAAGTTGCAGGAATAGATCAATATTTGGCAAATGAGGTGAGTTCAAGCAACACATATAAGAAGCAACAGCATGTCTATAAAGCTCTAGGAATAAGGCAATAAGAAAAAAAAATGTACTAAAGAGAGAGGATAACATGTGATGATGTCCAACCGTACATGGAGGAGAGAATTGCTACAGTGGTGCCCCAGAAGTGATGAGAAGGGATCTAGGACATGTGTAGCAGAGAGCGGGAACCTGAAATTTAAATCACAAATCATTCGTTCACCCAGAGGAAGGATGATTATGTATGGACATGGATTCAAGATGGGAGGAGAAGGGGTGGTGGTAGCTTATGGTAGTTCCCTTCTGATTGATTCCATAGTCTAAGGGATTTGGAAGCAATGTTGTCCACTAAAAGATTATCTACCTAATGCCATTATTATAGAATAGGACACCTTTCTCCCTTTTGCATATGATTATCACATATTCATTCAATAAATAGTTACAGAAGTAGCTATAGGACAACTATAGTGATCAAGACAGAACTTCTTGCCTTCGTGGGGTTCCATGGAGCATCTGAAAAACGAATTGAACATGTAATTACACAAATAAACCACTGAAAGCCCTATAGTTGCAAAAATTCAGAGTTTCTAGTCTGGTTAGAGGAATTGAGAGGGATTTTCTCAAATAGAGGCACTTAGGAGACAACAGTGCAACCGCTGGGGAGTAAGGTTGTGTGCACAGGGAGAGTCCAAGAAGAGAAAGTGTGAAGAACTTGAGAAGAGAAACAGCTTGATGTTAATGAGAAACCGAAAAAGCGTAGCCACAAAATCTAATGAGAAAGTGAGGAAGAAACAGAAGATGTGGCTGAAGAGAAAAGTGGGGGGAAGTACATGAAGGCCATTTCAAGTATTCTGTTGTCAAAAAGCTTTAGCAAAGATTTTCAAATGGAAGAATAACTGGAGCATTCTCACTTAAGCAACTACCTTGTTGAATTCCTTTCTAACAATAGCAATCTTATTCAACATGGTGTTAAGTGATAATATTACACAATTTTCTTTTGGCTTTTGCACACTTAAAAATTCCAAATGGTATTTTATGATTTGCTACGGCAATAACCAAAATACTTTTACATTATGCATGAATTCTAAGAGTCATCAACAATTTAGTGCTAAATGTTTATGCTGGGCTTGCCACTGTTTATGATTCATTTTGGATTTGTTTTGAAATAAGTACCCCCACCTTCCACAGAAAGTTTGATATAGATTTAACAAAAATAGACAGACACAGAGATAAGTAGATATTCATGTATATATGATTTATCTATCCATCATTCTTTTTGGAATTCAAAGCTATTTTTCTTTTTTATACAAAAATAAAGTATTTATGTATACATAAACTTCTCTTGATTTGAACTACTTGATTAAGCATTCAGGTACATACAGTTTTCTCCATTGATCTCACTTCTGTTCTCAAACTGTTACAATTGCATATTTTACAAATTGTGTTCCCTTTTATAATGAGTATTTGGTAAGTGATTTTTAGATGATGAGGTAATGATCATAATACCTTTTCACTTCATTGAAACCAAGTCTATATTATAAAATAATAAGTTTATATAAAATTGACCCTTATTTCATAGTTTCAAAGATATTTTTCTATTTGAATTTCAAATATACAGCCGACTCATTTTTTTTTTTTTTTTTTTTTTTTTTTTTTTTTTTTACAAATAGCACTTATTATAAAGGACCTCAGGGTCATTATGTGTGAGCTACAGTATTATGCAAAAATGAGAACTATCATTAATATTTCTGAATATTTTAAATTTTCTTTGTCCAGCAGTGACCCATGTACTAACATTACTGTCAGTTTGTCAAAACAGATAACTATTTTCAAGAGAATAAAATCAAGATACCAATTATGAAATGATATCTCACAAAAACAGTGCTAATATTTTATAATAAACTGATGTTATATAATCACTTGTTCTGGTATCTCTTAAAAGCAAAAACAAAAACAAGCAATGAATACACACGAAGATCCACGTAAATCACAATTCCTTTGACTTCCTTGCTCAGTTAAGAGTGAATTCTTCTCTTAACTACATTTTAACATCCCATTTCCATGTGAGATTTTATAGTGCTTAATAATAATATCTGGCATGAGCCGTCATTGCTGCTGAAATTATGTACTTGACATAATAAAAATTAAAATTCAAGATTCTTTTAAAAATCATTTGTATCAACTACCACATGGACTAAATAACTTCTGTTATATCCCTGCCATTTACTATTTCAGAGTTTTTGATTTCTCAAGGAAATAAATTCTATCTTTGACTCAGTAACTTCTCACATTTAGTATAAATTTGTCTTCTTGTTAGTTTCTTTTCATTAGTACTAGTTTTCACACTTGGCAAAACATAATGGTTTGTTTACAGTTCTCATCTGGTCTGAACTGAACTGAAAATCAAAATACTATTAGGCTAATTGTAAACGTAAGTGATATAAATGCTAGTAAATGCTAAAAGGTTAAACAGAGGCATATTTTAAGAGAGTTTATGAAAAAGAGAAGCTTGGGCGCTGTTCAGTAGCAAAGTATGGAGTGTGTCCTAAGAAGAAGAAATAGCATCAACTGCACAGAAGAATGAACATGAGAAAGCTGTTGTTATGCCCAGGGACAGTGGACAGCCCAGTTGGACTAAAATGTTGAGTATGAACAGGGGTATAACGGGGCAATATGCTGGAAAGGTAAGTTAAGGAAATATTCTAGAGGAATATGAATATCTGACTTAAACTTTTGAATTTCATTTAGTACAAGGTATAAATCTTTTGAAAAAATTGTAACATAGTATTTATATAATAAAAGTAATCTTTTTGAATATTGATCTTAAGCCAATACAAAGAAGAAATGAATTTGAAAAAGGAAAAAAAGTGATAGAACATTGTTATCAGTCAGTGATAAAATAACACTTGAACTGAGATGGTAATAACAGGAATAGACAGGAACTGATGGTTGTGTTTTTAAAAAATAAATATTAAGTGCTAAGCACTGGAGTAATCTTTTATCTGCAATATCTCCAATAATGTCATAGTAGAGTTCCTCTAAGAATCCCTGTTATACAATGAGAAAAATGATCTTCAAAAGCTGAAATAACAAGCTCAAGGCCATACAAGTAGTGAGCAAATAGTGAAGCAGGGCTATCAATCTTCCACTCTCTTAAAGGAGGCACACCCAAGGTGCATTCTTCAGCTCCTTGGTTTTTTATTTTTAAGTTCTTTAGAAGGTTCATTTACTGAATAGCTGAGTCACTTATATAATACCCAGCCAGATTCCTTTGTTTCTAACCATATCTTCTCACTCAAGTTGAAATTTTGAATGAATCAACTTTCTCCTGGAAAATTTATCTTAGATTTTTGCATCATCCTGAAACTCTAAGCAAAATTTCTCTCACTGAACATTGGTTGTTATGTTTTGTCAGTTGAGAATTTTTTAACTTCTTGTATTTCTTTTATTGCACTGAATACAAATCAGCCTATCTATGTGCAATCAGTAAATTGTGTTACATCTCTTATCTATGGTTGGGTTGGCTATTTAGGTCATTACATTTATAGTATGTTTGCCTTTTATGTTCTAGTGTTACATCTCTTACCTGTGGTTGGGTTGGCTATTTAAGTCATTACATTTATAGTATGTTTGCCTTTTAAATTCTAGTGTAAACAATTCTTGATAAAAGATAGAATAAAAATGATTAGGTGAATTTATAAGTGCCTCCCAGAACCCCTTCCTGCTGCTTCACAAATAACTCTGTATCTAAACTTTGTTCCCTTTCCCTGAAATCTTATTATTGTTTGACTCTTTTAGGCTTCAATATTACAGCAATGTAGGACTGTTTTCTGACCGTATTCAGGGACAATCTTGCTAATTTTTCTTTTATTTCTTGAGTTTGTCTCCTTTTTCCTATTTCCATGAAAACTGTGCAATTTTATTTCTGGGTCTCACAAATTCCTCTTTATTTTACTAATTTTCTCGCTTTTTTGCAACCTATATTATACATTTGCCCTACATTTTCCTGAGTACATTCAGTAGAGTAAGTTAAAAACTAATAGGTAACTAATAACCAAAGATAAATTTATTTACTTTAGATTTATCCTTACAAAAGTTCCACTCCAAATTCTCTTTTCCAATAAATATGATTTGCACATTATTTCCGTAGTTTTCTTCCATTCCCAGTCCCAGTTCTACAGCTCTGTTTAATCATTATATGTAATGCTATCTAATTTTATTCTGAAGTACAACTCAGGCCTCTATGCAAACTCTTGGCAGTGTCTTCTTTAATATTTTAAAGCCTAATAGGACTCATAGCATTCATTTGGCACTTCATCGTTGATCACTTGTATTGAAGCTTTTGATTTTACCTGTGTTCTTTTCTTCCCCACTATATCATAAATGCTTTGAGAGCACATGTTATATTATTCCTCTTTAGAGTCATCTTGCCATGCATGAAGCCTTATAAACGTATTAAGTATGTTTTGTTTATAGGGATACTGCATGATCTCTTCTGAATTACATAGTTTTTTCAGAGCCCACGTAAGAAATGTTCTTACAGCTGATGTTGTTTTGTGTGTGTTGGTATGGGGAAAGTCACAATATTTTAAAAACCATTGTAAAATGTTTTGTAGATAAATATTAAATATATTTATTTTATATCTTGGAAATGTTTCTGGCTTAATTTAGACAGGTTTACAATTCCAATTATGGAATACCACAAATCAATATAAGACAATACTGATCTATAATTTTGGCTTCTTCACAATTAAAAAATAGTTCACGGATTTGCAAAGGGATCAAATTTTAGAACATTGTATAGCTTATTAATAAATAATTATAAGACAATCCTTCAATGAAAAGAGATGCAGATACTGATCATTTTAGGATATCAGGAGTAAGAAATATACTTTCACTTAAAATAATAAGAGGCAATGGTGTTAGGGTATCAGGAGTAAGAAATACACTTTCACTTAAAATAATACGAGGCAATGGTGTTTACCAGCGTGGCAGAGTAGCATGCATGCAGTTTGCGATTTTCTGTAGCAGTAATCTCTTCCGTAAATGCCCAGTTGCTAATCACTTCAAGAAATCTATTATAAGAACCTAGATACATGGGTAATCTTACACTATTGATAGCCTTTCTATAGAACAGATGAATTGCTTTGAGCACATTGTAATAGTGGATCAGTGACTGTGAAAACAGTCTTAAAAAGTGAAAATGTTTAAAGAAAATATTTCTTGAAAATGTTTTTATTAATAATTAAAATAGCACAATAGGAGATACGATACTCTTCTAATGAGATTCAGTGGGTTTATATTCAGCTGTATATTATGGTAAAATAAGAATTATATTACTATAAAATAAAATATGGTAAAATTTACTTTTGAAGAATTAAAATTTATATTTTTCTTATATTTAATTTTATATATTTCCTGCAGAAATATGTCATTATTTTCACATGTTTTTAAGATTTTTAGCTTTTAATACAGAAGATCTTATAGTACATTTACTAAACTAGCAATAGTCTCTAAATTTATTGACTACCATTTTTTTTTAGTTATCAAAGAATAATTAAGATTTTAGTTTTAGGAGAATTAATTTTACTGAAGTAACCTGGATATTGTTAAAATCTGCAATATTTGGTATTCTCACAAATAGTGCAAATGGTTTCTAATATCTCTACATTCTTACCAAGACTGGTCTTTTTTAAAAATAATAAAACAGCTATCTTAACTGTCTTCTTTGGACAGATATTTGTTCAAGTACTTTGTCTACTTTTAGTTGGGTTATTAGTTTTTTTTTCTGCTATTGAGGTTAGAAATGCCCTATATGTTTTTGGAATGAACTTCTTATTAGATTTATTATGTGCAAATGTTTTTCCTATTCCGTAGGTTGCCTTTACTTCACTCACCGTTTCCTCTGCTGTGCAGAGCTTTCTGATTTAATGTTGTCCCAACTACATAATCTATTTTTGCTTTTGTTGCCCATGCTTTAGCGTCCCACCATTGCCACGACCAATAATGATAAGTTTACATTAAGCTGACAACAGCTTAACTTTAATCACATGCAAAAACTCTACATTTTTACCTCTCCCCTCTCATGCACTTTATGTCATTAATGTCGAAATTCACATCTATTTATATTGTGTATCCATTAACGTATGTTACTTACAGTTATTTTAATAATTTTGACTTTTATTCTAGAACTAGAAGCGATTTATGGATACATCCTTATAATATAGTATTCTGTATTTGTCTGTATATTTCCCTTTACAAGTGAGTTTTATACTTCCTTGTTCTATTGTGTTGCTGTTTAGCATCCTTTGATTTCAAGTTGAAGTTCCTTTAGTATTTCATCTAAGGCAGGTCTAGTGGTGATGAACTTCCTCAGCTTTTGCTTGGCTGAGAAGCTCTTTATTTCTGCTTTATTATTGAAGGGTAGTTTTGTCATATACAGTATACTTTCTTGGCAGTTTCTCTTTCCTTAACTGTTTTTTCCCTTAACTTGGGTCTATCATTCTACTCTCCTTTGACCTATGAAATTTCTTCTGGAAAGTCTACATATTCTTATTGAGGTTCTCTTGTACATGCAAGTTGTTTTTCTCTTGCTGCTTTAAACATTCTCTTTGTCTAAATTTTGACAATTTGACTATAATATGTCTTCATGTATATTTCTTTGGATTTTTCTTATTTGAAATATTTGACTTTCCTGGATCTGGTTAATCTTTTCTGCGATTTGGGATGTTTCCAACCATTATTTATTTGAAAAAGCTTTCTAGTTTTTATTCTTTAAAATGTGTTAAAATATCTGATAGTTTTAGAAGAGATTGCTAAAATTAAACAGTAATCTAATTGGTGTTAGAAACTTCATCAGCAACAGTGGATGCTAGAGAGTAAATAAAGTTTTTTTTGGTTGAAAACAGAACCAGTAATTTTTAGTCTAAAATCATATAGTTAACAAAACAGTTTAAAATTCAACAATAAAAAGTACTGAAACAAAGATATATTGCAAGGAAATAATTTGAAAATTTGCTTGCATTGCCCTCCACATAAAAAACATTAGCCAAAGTGAAGTAAAATTAAAAAAATTACAAGAAAGAAAATGACATGTGACACAATGCACTATATTGTAGATAAGTTCAGAAAAAAACAATTCAAAGCAATCTTAAATATTCTTATCATCTAGGATTAAATATAAATTAATATAGTCATTCAGGTATATACTGGGCAATGTATGTAAAAACTACACAAAGTACTTAAATCTTCTGACACAGTAACTTGAGATAAATTGAAAAATAGAAAATGTAGGCACACATCAAAACAGAACATTGAATAATAACAATAAATTGTAAGTGAATTAGAAAAATAATGGAGAAATGTCTATCTAAATCATTGTGCGTTTGTATAGGATTATCAGGTCAGGGTTAATAGAATTATCATTGAAAAAATAATCGTGAAAATGTAAATGATATTCCAATGTATATGTTATTTCAAATTTGGGGCACATTATTTTAATTATAAACATTTCTGTTTATCAAACATCTCTGGAAGT